>NC_140016.1:10454373-11054373 GCF_964263955.1 Coregonus lavaretus
AATTAGACAAAAAAAGACATGATCAGTGATTAAAACTGCATGAGCCCTGAACTCTCCCTGACTCACAACGACATGATACGCAGCAGGAGTGCATGCTACTGAGAGTGTCAGGGTCTTTAACACACGGTGGGGCAGAGAGTAAGGGGGCCAAGTGGGAGTGGTGGGGGAAGGTGGAGGGGGAAAGAGTACAGCACCTCTCGCTCTGAGACACTTGTCACAATCATGCATTTGACATATGAAGGAAAGGGTATGTCACACAAGCTATTATTCTGCCCTCACAGGTAAGCTAAGGTGACATACAAGCAGTGTTGAGAAAATTATTAGGACCCTGAAAGCAGATAATAATAGAGGAAGATTGGACTTATGACCAGAAACAGAATAAACAGTGGAAATGCTAGAAAAAATTCATGAAATTCAATGAGATAAAATTGGAGGGAAAAATTGACAGGGAGTGGTGACACGGAGGTGGTGACAGGAGGTGGTGACAGGGAGGTGGTGACACGGAGGTGGTGACAGGGAGGTGGTGACAGGGAGGTGGTGACACGGAGGTGGTGACAGGGAGGTGGTGACAGGGAGGTGGTGACAGGGAGGTGGTGACAGGGAGGTGGTGACACGGAGGTGGTGACAGGGAGGTGGTGACAGGGAGGTGGTGACACGGAGGTGGTGACAGGGAGGTGTGACACGGAGGTGGTGACACGGTGGTGGTGACACAGAGGTGGTGGACAGTGAGGTGGTGACACAGAGGTGGTGACACGGAGGTGGTGACACGGAGGTGGTGACAGGGAGGTGGTGACAGGGAGGTGGTGACACAGAGCTGGTGACACGGAGGTGGTGACACAGAGGTGGTGACAGGGCGTTGCTGTCAGAGGATCCCCCGAAGCGGAGCGTGTTCTGTTAAATAAACAGCTACAGCGACCAACAGCTCCTACAGTCTTAATGGCAAGAGATTCCCTCGATCGCCTCGCTGATGCTGACACTGACAGGACCAGGTCAGACCAGATCACCCTCCTGCTGCTGGGGCTCCACATTGAGGTTCTTGCCCCTTGTCCCCTATACCAGAGGCCCCAAGACTCCACTGAGTCACCCATGGCAGAACAGGGTAAATCCTAAGAGACTAGATAGAGGGCCAGTGACAGAGGACAGCTTGTACATGCTCCTTACAGAGGAACACTCCTACCTCTCTCCTCCTACATCTACTAATGATACTACAGCCTACAGGATACTTCATATGGCTAATGAAGACGTACTAAAACACAGCATCTGGCCACATCAATTCATCCCTCTCCCATCCCACTCTCTCCTTTATCCTATTCTATCTCTCTCCCAGTGCCCATCAGATGAGAATGAATTATAAAGGAAGGGGTGCTCAATCCAGGAAAATCAATACTTACAATGTCTGAGTTAACCATGCAGCTCCAGAGCATTCCCTCTCCCTCTCTCTCTCCCTCCCTATCTACCTCCCTCCGTCTCTCTCTCTATCTCTGTACCTTTCTCCCTCCTTTCCTCTCTCCCTCCCTTCCTGTCTACCTTTCCATCTCTCCCTTCATCTCTCCGTCTCACTCTCCGACATTACCCAGACCCACCTCTCTCTGCATGCTAAAGCGTCTACAGAGGCTAGCTACTTCTACAGCATAGCACACTCATTATGAAGTTAGTATCGAGGTTTATAGTCTGGTTTACACTTGATGAGGGAGGTGGTAAATTATTACTAAACACCACTTGATGAGGGAGGAGGTAAATGATTACTAAACACCACTTGATGAGGGAGGAGGTAAATTATTACTAAACACCACTTGATGAGGGAGGAGGTAAATGATGACTAAACACCACTTGATGAGGGAGGAGGTAAATATTTACTAAACACCACTAACCTACGCTGCTTGGCTCTGCCTCCCCCCGATCCTTTACTGCAGTCCAAGACCCTTATCCTCCCTCCATCACACCACTTATCCTCCCTCCATCACACTACTTATCCTCCCTCCATCACACTACTTATCCTCCCTCCATCACACCTCTTATCCTCCCTCCATCACACCACTTATCCTCCCTCCATCACACCTCTTATCCTCCTTCCATCACACTACTTATCCTCCCTCCATCACACCTCTTATCCTCCCTCCATCAAACTACTTATCCTCCCTCCATCACACTACTTATACTCCCTCCATCACACTACTTATCCTCCCTCATCACACCTCTTATCCTCCCTCCATCAAACCTCTTATCCTCCTTCCATCACACCTCTTATCCTCCTTTCCATCACACTACTTATCCTCCATCCATCACACCTCTTATCCTCCCTCCATCACACTACTTATCCTCCCTCCATCACACCTCTTATCCTCCCTCCATCACACCTCTTATCCTCCTTCCATCACACTACTTATCCTCCCTCCATCACATCTCTTATCCTTTTGGGACACAGACTTACATTGCCGTGCGGGCCAGCACGGCAATGTAAGTCTGTGTCCCAAATGGCACCCTATTCCCTATATAGTGCACTACTTTTGACCAGCGCCCCCCCCACCATGTGCTGCTGTGTCCGAATCTGTTTTCAACCTCCATGTTTACAACCTCCATGTTTTCAACCTCCATGTTTTCAGCCTCCATGTTTTCAACCTCCATGTTTTCACCCTCCATGTTTTCAACCTCCATGTTTTCAACCTCCATGTTTTCAACCTCCATGTTTACAACCTCCATGTTTTCAGCCTCCATGTTTTCAACCTCCATGTTTTCAGCCTCCATGTTTTCAACCTCCATGTTTTCAACCTCCATGTTTTCAACCTCCATGTTTTCAGCCTCCATGTTTTCAGCCTCCATGTTTTCAGCCTCCATGTTTTCAGCCTCCATGTTTTCAACCTCCATGTTTTCAGCCTCCATGTTTTCAGCCTCCATGTTTTCAGCCTCCATGTTTTCAGCCTCCATGTTGTGTGTTGGGAGTAAGCCATGAAGCACTGAGCCCTGACATGTATGACTAACCTCCCACCTAGGTGGCTGACTTCATGTGTTGCATAAGCTCTTCAATATTGCATAGGCCTATGCAGGGATGAAAAATACATCTCCTTGAACTTGAAGCCAGGGAGAGAGAGTCCTGAGCAGGGCAGGGAGGTGAACCAATGGCATAACCTTCCATGCACTGTAGAGCCTATGTTTATTCAACCCTTATCCAAACTGACGCTGTATTGTGTTTATTATGGATCCCCATTAGTTCTGCCAAGGCAGCAGCTACTCTTCCTGAGGTTTATTATGGATCCCCATTAGTTCTGCCAAGGCAGCAGCTACACTTCCTGAGATTTATTATGGATCCCCATTAGTTCTGCCAAGGCAGCAGCTACACTTCCTGGGGTCCAGCAAAATTAAGGCAGTTATACAATTTAAAAAACATTACAATACATTCACTACAGATTTCACAACACCATTAAGTGTGTGCCCTCAGGCCACTACTCTACTACCACATACTGTATCTACAACACAAAATCCATGTGTACGTGTGTGTATAGTGCGTATGTTATCAGGTGTGTGTACAGTGGGGGAAAAAAGTATTTAGTTAGCCATCAATTGTGCAAGTTCTCCCACTTAAAAAGATGAGAGAGGCCTGTAATTTTCATCATAGGTACACGTCAACTATGACAGACAAAATGAGGAAAGTCACATTGTAGGATTTTTTATGAATTTATTTGCAAATTATGGTGGAAAATAAGTATTTGGTCAATAACAAAAGTTTCTCAATACTTTGTTATATACCCTTTGTTGGCAATGACACAGGTCAAACGTTTTCTGTAAGTCCTCACAAGGTTTTCACACACTGTTGCTGGTATTTTGGCCCATTCCTCCATGCAGATCTCCTCTAGAGCAGTGATGTTTTGGGGCTGTCGCTGGGCAACACGGACTTTCAACTCCCTCCAAAGATTTTCTATGGGGTTGAGATCTGGAGACTGGCTAGGCCACTCCAGGACCTTGAAATGTTTCTTACGAAGCCACTCCTTCGTTGCCCGGGCGGTGTGTTTGGGATCATTGTCATGCTGAAAGACCCAGCCACGTTTCATCTTCAATGCCCTTGCTGATGGAAGGAGGTTTTCACTCAAAATCTCACGATACATGGCCCCATTCATTCTTTCCTTTACACGGATCAGTCGTCCTGGTCCCTTTGCAGAAAAACAGCCCCAAAGCATGATGTTTCCACCCCCATGCTTCACAGTAGGTATGGTGTTCTTTGGATGCAACTCAGCATTCTTTGTCCTCCAAACACGACGAGTTGAGTTTTTACCAAAAAGTTCTATTTTGGTTTCATCTGACCATATGACATTCTCCCAATCCTCTTCTGGATCATCCAAATGCACTCTAGCAAACTTCAGACGGGCCTGGACATGTACTGGCTTAAGCAGAGGGACACGTCTGGCACTGCAGGATTTGAGTCCCTGTCGGCGTAGTGTGTTACTGATGGTAGGCTTTGTTACTTTGGTCCCAGCTCTCTGCAGGTCATTCACTAGGTCCCCCCATGTGGTTCTGGGATTTTTGCTCACCGTTCTTGTGATCATTTTGACGATCGAGGGAGATTATCAGTGGTCTTGTATGTCTTCCATTTCCTAATATTTGCTCCCACTGTTGATTTCTTCAAACCAAGCTGCTTACCTATTGCAGATTCAGTCTTCCCAGCCTGGTGCAGGTCTACAATTTTGTTTCTGGTGTCCTTTGACAGCTCTTTGGTCTTGGCCATAGTTGAGTTTGGAGTGTGACTGTTTGAGGTTGTGGACAGGTGTCTTTTATACTGATAACAAGTTCAAACAGGTGCCATTAATACAGGTAACGAGTGGAGGACAGAGGAGCCTCTTAAAGAAGAAGTTACAGGTCTGTGAGAGCCAGAAATCTTGCTTGTTTGTAGGTGACCAAATACTTATTTTCCACCATAATTTGCAAATAAATTCATTAAAAATCCTACAATGTGATTTTCTGGAGAAAAAAAATCTCAATTTGTCTGTCATAGTTGACGTGTACCTATGATGAAAATGACAGGCCTCTCTCATCTTTTTAAGTGGGAGAACTTGCACAATTGGTGGCTGACTAAATACTTTTTTTCCCCCACTGTATGTGTGTGTCTGTGCCTGTGTGTCTCTACACAGTCCCTGCTGTTCCATAAGGTGTATTTTAATCTGTTTTTTAAATCTGATTTTACTGCTTGCATGAGTTACTTGATGTGGAATAGAGTTCAATTTAGTCATGGCTCTATGTAGTACTGTGCGCCTCCTATAGTCTGTTCTGGACTTGGGGACTGCGAAGAGACCTCTGGTGGAATGTCTTGTAGGGTATGCATGGGTGTCTGAGCTGCTACTATAGTAGTTTAAACAGACAGCTTGGTGCATTCAACATGTCAATACTTCTCACAAATACAAGTAGTGATGAAGTCAATCTCTCCTCCACTTTCAGCCAGGAGAGATTGACATGCATATTATTAATGTTAGCTCTCTGTGTACAATTAAGGGAAGCCATGCTGCCCTGTTCTGGGCCAATTGTAATTTTCCTAAGTCCCTCTTTGTGGCACTGACCACACAACTGGACAGTAGTCCAGGTGCGACAAAACTAGAGCCTGTAGGACCTGCCTTGTTGATAGTGTTGTTAAGAAGGCAGAACAGCACTTTATTATGGACAGACCTCTCCCCATCTTAGCTACTGTTGTATCAACATATTTTGACCATGACAGTTTACAATCCAGGGTTACTCCAAGCAGTTTAGTCACCTCAACTTGGTCAATTTCCACATTATTTATTACAAGATTTAGTTGAGGTTTAGGGTTTAGTGAATGATTTGTCCCAAATACAATGCTTTAAGTTTTTGAAATATTTGGGACTAACTTATTTCTTGCCACCCATTCTGAAACTGACTGCAGCTTTATGTTAAGTGTTGCAGTGATTTCACTTGCTGTGGTAGGTGACGTGTATAGTATTGAGTAATTAGCATACATAGACACACAGGCTTTACTCAGAGCCAGTGGCAGGTCATCAGTAAAGATTGAAAAAAGTAAGGGGCCTAGACAGCTGCCCTGGGGAATGCCTGACTCTAACTGGATTATGTTGGAGAGGCTTCCATTAAAGAACACCCTCTGTGTTCTGTTAGACAAGTAACTCTTGATCCACATTATAGCAGGGGATGTAAAGCCATAACACATACGTTTTACCCAAAATATCATTTAAGGTGATCCAAAGCTTTTTATTATCATTCTTTATATAATTTATCTTTGTTTCATAGTACAGTTTCTTCTTATTTTTGTTCTGTTTATTCACATGATTTCTCAATTTACAGTATGTTTGCCAATTGGCTGTACAGCCATTCCTTTTGCCTCATCCGTCTCAACCATACCATTTTTTAATTCCTCATCAATCCACAGAGATGTAACAGTTTTTACAGTCATTTTCTTAACGGGTGCATGCTTATTAGTAACTGGAATAAGCAATTTCATAAATGTGTATAGTGCAGCGTCTGGTTGCTCTTCATTACACAAAATAGACCAGCAAATATTCTTTACATCTTCAACATAGGAATCACTACAAAACGTATTGTATGACCTCTTATACACTTTATTAGGCCCAGCCTTTGGAACTTTGGTTTTCCTAGATATGTCTACTATATTGTGATCACTACATCCGATGGATTTGGATACCGCTTTAGAGCAGATTTCTGCAGCATTATTGAAGATGTGATCGATACGAGTGGATGATTTCATTCCTGTGCTGTTTGTAACTACCCTAGTAGTTTGACTGATAACCTGAACCAGATTGCAGGCACTGGTTACAGATTGAAGCTTTTTCTTGAGTGGGCAGCTTGATGAAAGCCAGTCAATATTTAGGTCACCCAGAAAATATACCTCTCTGTTTATATCACATACATTATCAAGCATTTCACACATATTATCCAGATACTGACTGTTAGCACTAGGTGGTCTATAGCAGCTCCCCACAATAATGGATTTTAGGTGAGGCAGGTGAACCTGTAGCCATTTAAATAAATAAAAATCGCTTTGGTACTATTTTCACAAGTATGTGGTAAAATGTCACAACTCCTAGTACAAAACTCAAAACAGATCATCAAAAAGGTTGTTTTTTCAAAACTTTAAGCACATTTTCAATTGACTAAGTACAACACATAAAATCACACAGTAACTTTTTCACCAAACCTAATCAGTGTTTCATCTAGAAATACCTTTCATATAAAGTAATTGCCTTTCACAATGCAATGCTCACAATACTTTTCATATGATTCTCTTCTCATTTGTTTAAATACATCTGACCATCACTTAATCCAACTGAGTTTAATGGTTAATCACTTAACCATTTGGTAAACCTATAGATTTTAAATTGGTTTGTACTACATATGGATTTTGAGAACTAAATAAATAAAATGTGTTTGTAAAGTATAAACATCTAAATTACATGTATGATACATGATAACCATACATAATGACTACTCATTATTGCTAATTGATTTCACGTAGCGGTAACCACAATTGGTCACCATATAAAAGGGTGTGTGAACACTTGCAATTTCTTTCAACATGGAGCAGGATAGACAGCAAGGGAGAGGAAGAAATCAAAGAGCTCGTGGTCAAGAGGCCCATCAGAGAGGTGGGCATGGGCCCTGTCAAAGAGGTGGGCATGGGCCCTGTCAAAGGGGTGGGCATGGTTTTACCCGCGGTGCATGAACAATGAGGACATTCACTGTGATGTGGATGAGAATTTATGGCCAAATTAAGACAGGCTTGATGCAAATTAATGCGTGCTAAACAAAATGTTTTATTTTCATTCATTCAATTTCTTTCATTTAATTTCTTACATTTGATTACAGACAGTACACCTATGTTGCAATTATATCTGAAAAACGAATGTTTTTTTTTGCATGAATGATTGTAGAGGATGTGTTCATTGATCACACCTTTGATTACACATTGGATATATATTATGGAAATGATTGATTTTCTGTCAATTTTGTTGGGTAATGTAAGTGTATTGCCTAATACATGAATGAAAACTGTGTAATTTACAGTACTGTAGCATATTACTTTCAGCACTTCTAAGGGCGATTTGAAACACGAATCTTGCATTGTTTGCTATTGGATTAACTGGTAGTGAAAACGACTAAATTCAAAAGATATCATTATGTTGTGTTTTGGTGATTAAACCAATGTTCTCATTACATTTCACAAACTTATACTTTGAATCAATGGTTGTGTTGTGAGAGATGTTTACACAATGGTTTTGAATGAAAGAATGGCTGCGTTACAAGTGTGACCAGTTTGGAGATTTGTACTAAGAGTTGTGAAAATAGTACCAAAGCGATAAAAAAAAAAACTTAAACAGCATTTGACATGAAATCCTCTCTAAGCTTTACAGGAATATAACTCTGAACATAAACTGCAACACTTCCACCATTGTGTCACACCCTGACGTATGGGACTCTAGTATGTTGAGTCAGGGTGTGGAGTTCTACATTGTATTTTCTATGTTTTCTTTCTAGGTTGTGTATTTCTATGTTTGGCCGGGTGTGATTCCCAATCAGAGGCAGCTGTCGCTCGTTGTCTCTGATTGGGGATCATACTTAAGTAGCCTGTTGGCACTCATTAGTTGTGGGTTCTTGTTCCGTGTTAGAGGCTTGTATTGTGTTTAGCCTTCGGACTTCATGTTATGTTGTTTTGTTGTTTTTGGTCGTGTGTTTATCGTTGTAATAAACATGTATGCTTTTCACGCTGCGCCTTGGTCTGACCCGTCCTTAAACGAACGTGACAGAAGATCCCACCAAAAATGGACCAAGCAGCGTGCCCAGGAGCAGACATCCTGGACATGGGAGGAGATTCAGGCTGGGATGGATCGCCGTCCTTCGGAGGAGACAGTGGAGGCCCGGTTTAGAGAGGAGCAACGGCAACGCAGAAGGCGCGGGCTGAGGAGGAAGCCCAAGAGACAGCCCCAAGAAAATGTTGGGGGGGGGCTAAAAGGGTGGTCGGGGATCGATGGAGAAGAGCCCCGACCACTGCACTCGTGGGGGCTCAGGGAGGAGTCCTCACGGGAGGAGGACTGGGCACGGAGAGTGAAAGACTGGTACAGTCGGAGATCTCTAACGTCAGTTCCCAGTCCGGTACACCTCGTGCCTGTGTCTCGCACCAAGCTAGTGGTGCGTGTGCCCAGTCCGGCCTGGCCCGTTCCTGTTCCTCGCACCAAGGCAGTGGTGCGTGTCGCCAGTCCGGCCCGGCTTGTTCCTGCTCCTCGCACCAGACTAGTGGTGCGTGTTCCCAGTCCAGCCCGGCCCGTTCCTGCTCCTCGCACCAGGCCAGTGGTGCGTGTCGCCAGTCCGGCCCGGCCCGTTCCTGTTCCTCGCACCAAGCCAGTGCTGCATATTCCCAGTCCGGTACGGCCCGTGCCCGCTCCCCGCACCAAGCCTGTGGTGCATGTCGCTAGCCCGGTACGGCCCGTGCCTGCTCCCCGCACCAAGCCAGTGGTGCGTGTTCCCAGTCCGGCCCGGTCCGTACCTGCTCCCCGCACCAAGCCAGTGGTGCGTGTTCCCAGTTCGGCCCGGCTCATTCCTGTTCCTCGCACCAAGCCAGTGGTGCGTGTTCCCAGTCCAACCCGGCTCGTACCTCCTCCCCGCACCAAGCCAGTGGTGCGTGTTCCCAGTCCGGCCCGTTCCTGTTCCTCGCACCAAGCCAGTGGTGCGTGTTCCCAGTCCAGCCCGGCCCGTTCCTGTTCCTCGCACCAAGCCTGTGGTGCGTGTGGCTAGCCCGGTACGGCCCGTGCCTGCTCCCCGCACCAAGCCAGTGGTGCGTGTTCCCAGTCCGGCCCGGCTCGTACCTCCTCCCTGCACCAAGCCAGTGGTACGTGTTCCCAGTCCGGCCCGTTCCTGTTCCTCGCACCAAGCCAGTGGTGCGTGTTCCCAGTCCGGCCCGGCCCGTTCCTGTTCCTCGCACCAAGCCAGTGGTGCGTGTTGCCAGTCTGGTACAGCCCGTTCCTGCTCCCCGCACCAGACCAGTGGTGCGTGTTCCCAGTCCAGTACAGCCCGTCCCTGCTCCCCGCACCAAGCCAGTGGTGCGTGTCGCCAGCCCGGTACGCCCCGTAGCTGCTCCCCGCACCAAGCCAGTGGTGTGTGTCCCCAGTCCGGCCCGGCCCGTTCCTGCTCCTCGCACCAGACTAGTGGTGCGTGATCCCAGTCCAGCCCGGCCCGTTCCTGCTCCTCGCACCAGGCCAGTGGTGCGTGTCGCCAGTCCGGCCCGGCCCGTTCCTGTTCCTCGCGCCAAGCCAGTGCTGCATATTCCCAGTCCGGTACGGCCCGTGCCTGCTCCCCGCACCAAGCCTGTGGTGCATGTCGCTAGCCCGGTAAGGCCCGTGCCTGCTCCCCGCACCAAGCCAGTGGTGCGTGTTCCCAGTCCGGCCCGGTCCGTACCTGCTCCCCGCACCAAGCCAGTGGTGCGTGTTCCCAGTTCGGCCCGGCTCGTTCCTGTTCCTCGCACCAAGCCAGTGGTGCGTGTTCCCAGTCCGGCCCGGCTCGTACCTCCTCCCCGCACCAAGCCAGTGGTGCGTGTTCCCAGTCCGGCCCGTTCCTGTTCCTCGCACCAAGCCAGTGGTGCGTGTTCCCGGCCCGGCCCGTTCCTGTTCCTCGCACCAAGCCTGTGGTGCGTGTCGCTAGCCCGGTACGGCCCGTGCCTGCTCCCCGCACCAAGCCAGTGGTACGTGTTCCCAGTCCGGCCCGGCTCGTACCTCCTCCCTGCACCAAGCCAGTGGTGCGTGTTCCCAGTCCGGCCCGTTCCTGTTTCTCTCACCAAGCCAGTGGTGCGTGTTCCCAGTCCGGCCCGGCCCGTTCCTGTTCCTCGCACCAAGCCAGTGGTGCGTGTTGCCAGTCTGGTACTGCCCGTTACTGCTCCCCGCACCAGACCAGTGGTGCGTGTTCCCAGTCCAGTACGGCCCGTGCCTGCTCCCCGCACCAAGCCAGTGGTGCGTGTCGCCAGCCCGGTACGCCCCGTACCTGCTCCCCGCACCAAGCCAGTGGTGTGTGTCCCCAGTCCGGCCCGGCCCGTTCCTGCTCCTCGCACTAGACTAGTGGTGCGTGTTCCCAGCCCGGCCCGGCCCGTTCCTGTGCCTCGCACCAAGCCAGTGGTGTGTGTTCCCAGTCCGGTACGGCCCATCCCTGCTCCCCCACCAAGCCAGTGGTGCATGTCGCCAGCCCGGTACGCCCCGTACCTACTCCCCGCACCAAGCCAGTGGTGTGTGTCCCCAGTCTGGCCCATACCTGCTCCTCGCACCAAGCCAGTGGTGCGTGTTCCTAGTCCGGTTCGGCCCGTGCCTGCTCCTCGCACCAGACCAGTGGTGCGTGTCCAGTCCGGCACGGCCCGTGCCCGTTCCACCGGTGCCTGGTCCGGCACCGGTCAGCTGCTCCACTCCGGAGCTAGAGTAGTCCGCTCCACCGAGGTCCAGTCCAGCTCCGGTCAGCTCCTCCACTCCGGAGCTAGAGCAGTCCGCTCCACCGGGGTCCAGTCCAGCTCCGGTCAGCTGCTCCACTCCGGAGCTAGAGCAGTCCGCTCCACCGGTGCCCTGTCCAGCTCCGGTCAGCGGCTCCACTCCGGAGCCAGAGCAGTCCGCTCCACCAGGGTACAGTCCAGCTCCGGTCAGCAGCTCCACTCCGGAGCCAGAGCAGTCCGCTCCACCGGTGCCAAGTCCAGCTCCGGTCAGCAGCTCCACTCCGGAGCTAGAGCTGTCCGCTCCACCGGTGGCTAGTCCTGCTCCGGTTAGCGGCTCCAGTCCAGATCCAGACGTCAGCCCCACTCCAGGTTCGGGGTCTCCCACACCAGGGTCCAGACAGGGCTTGGTACATCGTGGGAGGAAGGAGAGGGGAAGCAGCGCGCCGAGGTCCAG
Source organism: Coregonus lavaretus (assembly GCF_964263955.1). Lineage (NCBI taxonomy): Eukaryota > Metazoa > Chordata > Actinopteri > Salmoniformes > Salmonidae > Coregonus > Coregonus lavaretus. Next base: position 10,466,259 of record NC_140016.1, read on the forward strand.
ACCAGACCAGGGGCGTAACGGGGAGGCTGAGAGAATGTGGTCGTCACGCCCGGAGCCGGATCCGCCTCCGAGGCGGAATGCCCACCCGGACCCTTCCCTGTTATGTCAGGTTGGTGCGGTCGGAGTCCACACCTTTGGGGGGGGGGGGTACTGTCACACCCTGACGTATGGGACTCTAGTATGTTGAATCAGGGTGTGGAGTTCTACGTTGTATTTTCTAGGTTTTCTTTCTAGGTTGTGTATTTCCATGTTTGGCCAGGTGTGATTCCCAATCAGAGGCAGCTGTCGCTCGTTGTCTCTGATTGGGGATCATACTTAAGTAGCCTGTTGGCACTCATTAGTTGTGGGTTCTTGTTCCGTGTTAGAGGCTTGTATTGTGTTTAGCCTTCGGACTTCACGTTACGTTGTTTTGTTGTTTTTGGTCGTGTGTTTATCATTGTAATAAACATGTATGCTTTTCACGCTGCGCCTTGGTCTGATCCGTCCTTAAACGAACGTGACACATTGGCATTCCTGTCTCTTCTGAAGATGTTGAAACCATGTATTGCTACCACTGTATCACCAAATGTATTATCTAAGTGAGTTTCAGAGATAGTCAGTATATGAATGTTATCTGTTACTAGCAAGTTATCAATTTTTAGCACTTTTCTGGGATTCTTGATTGTTTTTATTGCTTAACTGGAAGGCTTATCAGAGGTAGACATGACAGTGATATTTATGTTTGAGCTGATAGTGCAGGGTGAGCTGCACACAGTGAACTTCCTACTAGGGCAAACTGCCTCAGTGCTAACAGTGTAACTCCAGTTCATAGGCACATGATAACTGTATACAATAGCTGTAGGATTGACAGAGGCATTCAGGGGAGTTAGAGGGATATGAATTAGGTTGCTAACATTATGACTGCAAACACCCCTGAGAAAATGTAGATTTGTAGCAGCACTACAACAACTCAGCAACACAATGGTAGTCATTGTCTCAATGCAGTCTTCAAATGCGCGGACAGGGTCCAGGAGCCAAGATGATTTGGATGGGACTCCGTCATTCCTGTAGAGCATCTTCTGTTTCCAAAAGGTGTCAAAGTTATCTATAAACGTTATGCCAACAGAGCTACAGTAGTCTTTTAGCCATGTGTGTAATGCCAGTAGCCTGCTGAATCTTTCACAAACGCGGCCCAGCGATAGAACGGTAGGAAGCAGCCTTGTAATGTCCTGTACTCGTGCTCCAGGATAGCATTTTTGCCCCGGGAACCGAGATGTTTCTCACCATAGAGCTGCCGATGATGACAGCTGGTGAAATGGCTGAGGAGGTCTGGCCGTTCCTTCACCTCGGATGGTTTAGAAGACCCCTCGAAGGCTGATGGGATGTGGGGCCCAATGGACCCGAGCCAGCCGTAGAATCCATCGTGGCTGATGAAGGGTCTCAGACACCCTCGCAGTCTGATGGGGGGGGGTGGCTCTGAAGATCTGAACCCGAGGTAGAAGCCACCGGAGAGAGAGACAGAACAGAGGACGAAGGCGCAGGTACCTCCGGATCCGATCTCGAAGCAGAAGCCCCCAGGGCGCCGAAGTCTGTATCCGGTCTTGCCAAGGAGACCTCTAGTGCCAAAGGCCGCTACTTTCGACTTCCACGGCGAGTGATGTGCCTTCCATGGCTTGTTGGCAGTGTCAAGAATAGGAACATCCACTAAGTCATCCAGAAGCAACCTACTAACTTCATTCTCCAGAAAGGGGGAGACCCCTTTGGGGAGGGATTGCTGCAGAGCACAGGCCAGTTGACTGTGGAGAGACAACACGACGGCGACACTCTCACCAGGCCAGAGCTGCGTCCAGAGAAAGAGAAAGTAGGTGGACGTGGATTCCCCAGTAGCTGGTGTAAGTTCACTACCTGTAGCCACGTCGCCCCTGTAGTCCTCTGCAAGCAAACAGTTGCTACATTGAAAGTCCGGACAGTCCATATTGTCCCGGAAGAGAGCAAAATAAACATAGCTCCTGCAGCGTTGAAAATGTTCGTTAGTGACCTCCATTTCAAACTTCAGGCTAGCTAAGCTAGCTGGGCTTCCGTGTCTCTCTTCTTGACAGGGATTTACTAAAAGTTTGCTATGAGCTTCAGTGGGCACACAAATACAGCCTGCACCCCGCCTCCCGAAACAAGCACAGTCAGTGAAATGGCAAACACACAAGCAACACACACCGAGTCACACACCAGTACAGCAAACAGAGAGAGTTACATACAAACAAACATTAACATGATGGAGTGAGATGAGAGCTCAGAATAAGAGAGAAAGAAAGTGCCACAAATCAAAGCATTGTCACTGATGCCATTGGAATGGAAATTATTTATTTCTCAAGGTATTAATTGTCAAATCATTTTTATAACGCTCTATCCATATAATAGAAGACGCCTGCGCCCCGCACCAAAACAAGAACAAAGTGACACCCAAAAATAGATTCTCTTTGCATTGCCACAAAAACAAACAAGCCCTTTCTAAAGCCACGCTAATGTCTTGTTAAAAACAGTGAGTGTAGTGTACCAATGTGATCTTGGTATTCAGATTGATTCCCCACCCCTTTGATAAGAGAGTAGGAGGTATGAAAGAGAGCAAGCTTTGCTCCACGTCGTTCATTAAGCTCAAAACTGTTAAAATGATGTAAGGAGACTAGGGACGGTTCCACAGTCATTTGAAACACAGTAAAAGAGGCTCTCTTAGGCCTGCGAGATGTGTACATGTCAATGTGTTCCCCACCCTCTCCACTCCTCCCCTCCACTCGACTCAGTCCCTACTGATGCACCACTGATCAGACAGTAAGAAACCAAGCTTCTTCTTCCCCTCAGCTAGAGTTGGGTAGAGCTGTCAGCAGCCCCAGCTCTGTTTATATGACCCTTTGATCCAGGCTCTCTCTGCTCCGCGTTGTTTGTTTACCATCAGCCGTGGAGAAATGTAAGAGTGCAGTGCTGCACATCATTAAATGGGACTCAAAGATGAAGGGGTCGTCACACTGGTCCTCAAACCAATAATGTTGTCACAGTCACAGGTGAGGAAGGGGTCGTCACACTGGTCCTCAAACCAATAATGTTGTCACAGTAACAGGGGAGGAAGGGGTCGTCACACTGGTCCTCAAACCAATAATGTTGTCACAGTCACAGGGGAGGAAGGGGTCGTCACACTGGTCCTCAAACCAATAAAGTTGTCATAGTCACAGGGGAGGAAGGGGTCGTCACACTGGTCCTCAAACCAATAATGTTGTCACAGTCACAGGGGAGGAAGGGGTCGTCACACTGGTCCTCAAACCAATAAAGTTGTCATAGTCACAGGGGAGGAAGGGGTTGTCAAACTGGTCCTCAAACCAATAATGTTGTCACAGTCACAGGTGAGGAAGGGGTCGTCACACTGGTCCTCAAACCAATAATGTTGTCACAGTCACAGGGGAGGAAGGGGCCGTCACACTGGCCCTCAAACCAATAATGTTGTCACAGTCACGGGAGAAAGGGGCCGTCACACTGGTCCTCAAACCAATAATGTTGTCACAGTCACAGGGATTCAAAGAACCATGACAAGACAGGTGATCCAGGAAGAGTCTTAAGTATGTCCCAAATGGCACCCTATTCACTACCTTTGACCAGGGCCATCTGGTCAAAAGTAGTGCACTATATAGGGAATAGGGTATCATTTGGGATGCAGACAAAGAGCTATGCATCATGCACTCATCCAGTATTTAAGTAATGCACTCATCCAGTATAGTTCATATTCTTCTCCAGGGTGTCTGTCTGTCTGTGTCTGACCTGTTCCAAGCATACATCACCAGGGCTCAGTAAGAGTGCAGTCTACCAGCCTGGTCTCATAGACTAGACGTAACATAGTACATTTAAATCCAGGACACTCAAATGAGTATGATATGTTACGTTTGGTATGGTAACATAAGACAGAAGGAGGGTGGTTGGTCAGGGTGGATGGGTGGGCGTATAACACGAAAGTCTAGCAACCCAAAGGTTGCATGTTCGAATGTCATCACGGACAACTTTAGCTAATTAGCAACTTTGCAACTACTTACTACTTTTTAACTACTTAGCATGTTAACTAAGTAGTTAAAGGGGGGGGGGGGGGTGCAGTGTTACGACCCCTTCCTCTCCACATTCTGAAATTGCATTTTTGTCCCCCCCAGTTGTATCATTGGAATGTGACACAAAACGAGGCAATGGTGTGCTTTAGAACTATGAGGACGTCTCCGAGCAGTCGGGTAGGCTGTTTGGAGTATTTATCTGACTGGATAAAAAAAAAGGCCCCCCCCACTTCTAAAACCAAAGTTGCGACCCTGCTTTAAATTAACTCCTAACCTTAACCTCAACCCTAACTTTAACCCCTAACTCTAACCCCTAGCCTAGCTAACTGTAGCCACCTAGCTAACCTTAGCGTTAGCCACCTAACCACCTAGCTAATGTTAGGCATACACACCATACGAAAACTAACATATCATACATAAATGGAGAGAGACAGATTTACGTTTACTATGTTACGTCTATCCCTAGGTCCAGGTTGAGTCTACAGAGACTGGGCTAAGAAAGAGATGAATCCGACCATCCAGAACTCCTGTCAAAACTTCAAACACCAAACTCAGCCTCAGCCATAAGTAGATGAGAACTCAGCCAGAACAGAAGTTACAAGATGAATTCCTATATGCTGCCCGGAGCAGCCCACTGAGGAGACTGGCACTGCGTCCCAAATGGCATCCTATTCCGTTGTTGACCAGGGGCCATTCTCATCTACTTATGGCTGAGCTGGGTGTAGTGCACTATAAAGGGAAGAGGGTGCCATTTGGGACACAGACTGGGGCAGAGAGAGAGAGAGTCTGTCTGACAGGGTGGAACTCCTGGTGGATATGACACTCGTGTTTCACTGAATTATCAGACTGCCTGCCTGGGGGAGAACAGAGGGAACTACTTCTCACCTTACCCACCCCCCACTACCTGGCCTGACAGCACATTAGCTGTGTGTGTGTGTGTGTGTGTATGTGTGTGTGTGTGTGTGTGTGTGTGTGTGTGTGTGTGTGTGTGTGTGTGTGTGTGTGTGTGTGTGTGTGTGTGTGTGTGTGTGTGTGTGTGTGTGTGTGTGTGTGTGTGTGTGTGTGAGAGAGAGAGAGAGAGAGAGAGAGAGAGAGAGAGAGAGAGAGAGAGAGAGAAAGTGTGTGTGTGTGAGAGAGAAAGAGTGAGTGAAAGAAAGAAAGAAAGAAAGAAAGAAAGAAAGAAAGAAAGAAAGAAAGAAAGAAAGAAAGAAAGAAAGAAAGAAAGAAAGAAAGAAAGAAAGAAAGAAAGAAAGAAAGAAAGAAAGAGAGAAAGAGAGAGCAATTAGAACCAACCAAATCATGAGAAAACAAAAATATAATTACTTGACACATTGAAATTAATTAACAAAAAAACAGAGCAAACTAGAATGCTATTTGGCCCTAAACAGAGAGTACACAGTGGCAGATACCTGACCACTGTGACTGACCCAAAATTAAGGACATCTTTGACTATGTACAGACTCAGTGAGCATAGCCTTGCTATTGAGAAAGGCCGCCATAGGCAGACGTGGCTCTCAAGAGAAGACAGGCTGTGTGCACACTGCCGACAAAATGAGGTGGAAACTGAGCTGCACTTCCTAACCTCCTGCCAAATGTATGACCATATTAGAGACACATATTTCCCTCAGATTACACAGACTCACAAAGAATTTGAAAACCAATTTTGATAAATGTCTACTGGGTGAAATACCAGTGTGCAATCACAGCAGCAAGATTTGTGACCTGTTGCCACAAGAAAAGGGCAACCAGTGAAGAACAAACACCATTGTAAATACAACCCATATTTATGTTTATTTATTTTCCTTTTTGTACTTTAACTATTTGCACATCGTTACAACACTGTATATAGACATAATATGACGTTTGAAATGTCTTTATTCTTTTGGAACTTTTGTGAGTGTAATGTTTACTATACATTTTGTCTTGTTTATTTCACTTTTGTTTATTATCTATTTCACTTGTTTTGGCAATGTAAACATATGTTTCCCAACAAAGCCCCTTAAATTGAATTGAATTGAATTGAATTGAGAGAGAGAGGGAGAGAGAGAGAGAGAGAGAGAGAGAGAGAGAGAGAGAGAGAGAGAGAGAGAGAGAGAGAGAGAGAGAGAGAGAGAGAGAGAGAGAGAGAGAGAGAGAGAGAGAGAGAGAGAGAGAGAGAGAGAGAGAGCGAGAGAACAACAACAACAACAACAACACAATTAGACCCAACCAGATCATGAAAAAACAAAAAGAGATTTACTTGACACATTGGAAAGAACAAACAAAAAAAAACAGAGCAAACTAGAATGCTATTTGGCCCTAAACAGAGAGTACACAGTGGCAGAATACCTGACCACTGTGACTGACCCAAACTTAAGGAAAGCTTTGACTATGTACAGACTCAGTGAGCATAGCCTTGCTATTGAGAAAGGCCGCCGTAGGCAGACCTGGCTCTCAAGAGAAGACAGGCTATGTGCACACTGCCCACAAAATGAGGTGGAAACTGAGCTGCACTTCCTAACCTCCTGCCAAATGTATGACCATATTAGAGACACATATTTCCCTCAGATTACAGCGATCCACAAAGAATTCGAAAACAAACCCAATTTTGATAAACTCCCTTATCTACTGTGTGAAAAACCACAGTGTGCCATCACTGTATATATACATAATATGACATTTGAAATGTCTTTATTCTTTTGGAACTTCTGAGTGTAATGTTTACTGTTAATATTTATTGTTTATTTCACTTTTGTTTACTATCTACTTCACTTGCTTTGGCAATGTTAACATATGTTTCCCATGCCAATAAAGCCCTTAAATTGAAATTGAAATTGAATTGAATTGAGAGACAGAGAGAGAGAGAGAGAGAGAGAGAGAGAGAGAGAGAGAGAGAGAGAGAGAGAGAGAGCGAGAGAGAGAAAGAGGAGAATAAATTACAGACAAAAGAAACATGTTCCTAAGTCATTTTTTCTTTCATTTGACCTTCATTCACTCCAACCACATGTTTAGGAAGTACATTGCTAACTCCCCAGGTTTGTCCATACTGAAGGTCACAGGGAGAAACCAACACTTTATCTTAATGGATATTCTGAAATAACATCAACGATGTAGAGGAAGAACTGCACTGCTCTGCACTCCCCCTGCAAATGAAAGTCTCTGAGAGTTGGGTTCTGTTACTTTCTGGGGTGATCATTCTGCTATTGAAGATTTTCAGAGCCACAGTTGAAATAATATGCTAATATCTGTACCCCATGTGGCGCCGACTGGCTGATGCACTATCAGCAGAAAAGCAGCCGCTGCATTCGGGTGCCAGGGTGGTCAAATAAAACGAGGGAAGGCGTGATTAAAAACATGTACTAAGAAACACATAAGACAACAGGAGCAATTTAAAAGGACTCTCAACTCTGTTGGGAATTAGACGCTGGTGCCTCCCACGGAGTATCCGCGTGACAACCTAAATAAAGCTCAGAGTTATTCAGGATAATAGCCTGAAAGAAGATGGTTTTGGTGAACTGAAAAACGATCAGGTTTGCTATAGTGGTATATCAAATGGGATGTTGAGGTTTCTTCAGTTCAGAGGCCAGTTCTAGCCTAAAAGACAAAACAGGCCATGCTGACTAACGGTTCAAACTAGCGGGTGGCGGTTCTATCTTCTCTGACCACAGAACTTCATTTTCTTTTCCTTTAATGACAGTTGTAGATGTTTAATAACCCCCGTCGACACCCAGCAGGTAAAATGCTTACTTACAAGCCCTTAACCAACAATGCAGTTTTAAGAAAATAGAGTTAAGAAAATATTTACTAAATGTCAATGTGCGGGGGTACAGGTTAGTCGAGGTAATTTGTACATGTAGGTAGGAATAAAGTGACTATGCATAGATAATAAATAGCGAGTAGCAGCAGTGTAAAAAGAAAAGGGGGGGGGGGGGGGGGGTGTCTATGCAAATAGTCCAGGTGGCCATTTGATTAATTGTTCAGCAGTCTTGGGGCTTGGGGGTAGAAACTGTTAAAAGCATTTTGGATTTAGACTTGGCACTCCGGTACCGCTTGCCGTGCGGTAGCAGAGAGAACACTCTATGACTTGGGTGACAGGAGTCTTTGACAATTTTTGGGGCCTTCCTCTGACACGCCTAGTATATAGGTCATGGATGGGAGGAAGCTTGGCCCCAGTGATGTACTGGGCCGTATGAACTAGCCTCTGTAGCGCCTTACGGTCGGATGCCCAGCAGTTGCCATACCAGGCAGTGATGCAACTGGTCAGGATGCTCTCGATGGTGCAGCTGTATAACTTTTTGAGTATCTGGGGACCCATAACAAATATTTTCAGTCTCCTGAGGGGAAAAGGCGTTGTTGTGCCCTCTTTACAACTGTCTTGGTGTGTTTGGACCATGATAGTTTGTTGGTGATGTGGACACCAAGGAACTTGAAACTCTCGACCCGCTCCACTACAGCCCCGTCGATGTGAATGGGGGAGTATGCAGCCCTCCTTTTCCTGTAGTCCACGATCAGCTCCTTTGTCTTGCTCACGTTGAGGGAGAGGTTGTTGTCCTGGCACCACACTGCCAGGTCTCTGACTTCCTCACTATAGGCTGTCTCATCGTTGTCGTGATCAGGCCTACCACTGTTGTGTCGTCAGCAAACTTAATGATGGTGTTGTAGTCGTGCTTGGCCACGCAGTCGTGGGTGAACAGGGAGTACAGGAGGGGACTAAGCACGCACCCCTGAGGGGCCCCCGTGTTGAGGATCAGCGTGGCAGATGTATTGTTGCCTACCCTTACCACCTGGGGGCGACCCATCAGGAACTCCAGGATCCAGTTGCATAGGGAGGTGTTTAGTCCCAGGGTCCTTAGCTTAGTGATGAGCTTTGTGGGCACTATGGTGTTAAACGCTGAGCTGTAGTCAATGAACAGCATTCTCACGTAGGTGTTCCTTTTGTCCAGGTGGGAAAGGGCAGTGTGGAGTGCGATTGAGATTGCGTCATCTGTGGATCTGTTGGGGCGGTATGCGAATTGGAGTGGGTCTAGGGTTTCTGGGATGATGGTGTTGATGTGAGCCATGACCAGCCTTTCAAAGCATTTCATGGCTACCGACGTGAGTGCTACGGGAAGGTAGTCATTTAGGCAGGTTACCTTCGCTTTCTTGGGTACAGGGACTATGGTGGTCTGCTTGAAACATGTAGGTATTACAGACTCGGTCAAGGAGATGTTGGAAATGTCAGTGAAGACACTTGCCAGTTGGTCCGCGCATGCTCTGAGTACGCATCCTGGTAATCCGCCTTGTGAATGTTGACCTGTTTAAAGGTCTTACTCACATAGGCTACGGAGAGCGTGATCACACAGTCGTCCGGAACAGCTGGTGCTCTCATGCATGCTTCAGTGTTGCTTACCTCAAAGCGAGCATAAAATACATTTAGCCCGTCTGGTAGGCTCGCGTCACTGGGCAGCTCGTGGCTGGGTTTCCCTTTGTAGTCCATAATAGTTTGCAAGCCCTGCCACATCCGATGAGCGTCAGAGCCGGTGTAGTAGGATTCAATCTTAGTCCTGTATTGACGCTTTGCCTGTTTAATGGTTCATCTGAGTGCATAGCAGATTAGTGTCCCGCTCCTTGAAAGCGGCAGCTCTAGCCTTTAGCTCGTTGCGGATGTTGCCTGTAATCTATGGCTTCTGGTTGGGATATGTACTTACGGTCACTGTGGGGACGACGTCGTCGATGCACTTATTGATGAAGCCGGTGGCTGAGGTGGTATACTCCTCAATGCCATTGGATGAGTCCCAGAACATATTCCAGTCTGTGCTAGCAAAACAGTCCTGTAGCATAGCATCCGCATCATCTGACCACTTCCGTATTGAGCGAGTCACTGGTACTTCCAACCTTTGATTTAGCTTGTAAGCTGGAATCAAGAGGATAGAATTATGGTCAGATTTGCCAAATGGAGGGCGAGGGAGAGCTTTGTATGCATCTCTGTGTGTGGAGTAAAGGTGGTCTAGAGTTTTTTTTCCTCTGGTTGCACGTGACATGCTGGTAGAAATGAGGTAAAACTGATTTAAGTTTGCCTACATTAAAGTCCCCAGACACTAGGAGCGTAGCTTCTGGATGAGCATTTTCTTGTTTGCTTATGGCCTTATACAGCTTGTTTAGTGCGGTCTTAGTGCCAGCATCGGTTTGTGGTGGTAAATAGACGGCTACGAAAAATATAGATGAAAACTCTCTTGGTAGATAGTGTGGTCTACAGCTTATCAAGAGGTACTCTACCTCAGGCAAGCAATACCTCGAGACCTCCTTAATATTAGACATCGCCCACCAGTTGTTACTGACAAATAGACACACACCACCACCCCTCGTCTTACCGGATGTAGCTGTTCTGTCCTGCCGAAACATGGAAAACCCAGCCAACTGTATATTATCCGTGTCGTCGTTCAGCCACGACTCTGTGAAACATAAGATATTACAGTTTTTAATGTCCCGTTGGTAGGATATTCTCGAACAGAGTTCATCCAGTTTATTCTCCAGTGATTGCACGTTGGCCAATAGAACGGATGGTAGAGGCGGGTTACCCACTCGCCAACTAATTCTCACAAGGCACCCGGATCTGCGGCCCTTGTATCTCTATATTTTCTTCATGTGAATGACAGGGATTTGGGCCTGGTCCGGGAGAAACAGTATATCCTTTGCGTCAGACTCATTAAAGAAAACATCTTTGTCCAGTTCGAGGTGAGTAATCGCTGTTCTGATGTCCAGAAGCTCTTTTAGGTCATAAGAGACGGTAGCAGCAACATTATGTACAAAATAAGTTACAAACAATGCGAAAAAACACACAAAATAGCACAATTGGTTAGGAGCCCGTAAAACGGCAGCCATCCCCTCCGGCGCCATTATTAGATATCTGATTGAGACTAATTGATGAACACTGTTCTGACCGCTGTATGCTCTCCTATTCAGTTAGGTCACCTCTGAGCTAGTCTTCCTATCCCCATGCCCTAGGCCTAGGACACATGACAAGGGGAACCAAGAATCTGCTCACAATGAGGCTGCGTCCTAAACGGCACCCTATTCCTTATATAATACACTACTTTTGACCAGGACCCATATGGTCAAAAGTAGTCAAAACTAGTGCACTATATGGGGAATAGGGTGCCATCTGGGATGCAGCATTATTACCCAGTAGTAAGCAATCCTCTGGCTGCCTGGTGTGATCTTGGCTGTGGCTTGCTGTCTCTAAACCCAGGAACCAATAGAAGCAGTGGGATCCATGGCCTCTCAGGACTCTTATCACCATGGCCCTGCAGCTTGAGATTATTTGATCCCCTCACGGCACACACTGATGTACACAGAGGCTTACAGACACGTAGCTACTCTACTGGCTCGCTAAGCCCTTCCTAATGCACTAGGCCTCTGAGGCTTCCCTCCCTGAATCCCCCGATACCACAGAACCTCCCAGAGAAAGACAGTGCGGTTCTAGGATTACACTTCTCTAATAAGTATCTATTTCCCCCTCAGTTTGAATAGACACAGCCTGTACGGACTTGGAGAGGATCTGGAAATCTCATTATAACTGAGCAAATACATGAGGCATAATAATAAAACACTGGCTATTAAGTTAGAAACAAATTACAATTTGATAGAGAAAGACGTGGTAATGGGCAGTAGATTGCAACTTGTCAAGTAAACGATGCATGAAGGGGCCTGTTGGAGATGGAGATGGCACAGCCGCCTCTATCGCTACCCATCATTAACTTATTAGATCTGCCTTGGGGCGGCGAGTAAACAACTGTAGACGGCTCAGGCTCGCAGCAGCAGGAACTCACTCACTCCAATAGTCTTCACCGTTACTGGGTTGCAGACAGGAGAACTTAGACAGAAAATAAAGTGACTCCACTGAGAAAAAGAGGCAGGGGATTATTAAGGGAGAGTGGATGGCTGGGGAGAGAGGGAGAGAGGGAAAGAGAGGGGGGGGGGTAGAGAAGGGGGGAGGGAGAGAAAGAGAGAGAAAGAGAAAGAAAGAGAGAGAGAGAGAGAGAGAGAGAGAGAGAGAGAGAGAGAGAGAGAGAGAGAGAGAGAGAGAGAGAGGAGGGAGAGAGAGGGGGTAGAGAGGGGGTAGAGAAGGGGGGAGGGAGAGAAAGAGGGAGAAAGAGAAAGAAAGAGAGAGAGAGAGGGGGAGAGAGAGGGAGAGAGAGGGGGTAGAGAGAGAGAGAGAGAGAGAGAGAGCGAGAGAGGGAGAGAGAGAGAGGGAGAGAGAGGGGGTAGAGAGGGGGTAGAGAAGGGGGGAGGGAGAGAAAGAGGGAGAAAGAGAAAGAAAGAGAGAGAGGGGGAGAGAGAGGGAGAGAGAGGGGGTAGAGAGAGAGAGAGAGAGAGAGAGAGGGAGAGAGAGAGAGGGAGAGAGAGGGGGTAGAGAGAGGGGGGAGGGAGAGGTGGGAGGGAGCAAGAGAGGCCCTGTTCAGACCAGACGCCCAAAGCACTTAAGATCGGGCGAATCACTAACGAGCCTTAGACGAGGATTGGACATGGAGGAAAAGAGAAATCTGTGACTTTGATTATTGGCTGTTGGAGGTAGAGGCAGCTCTAACCTGAGAGAGGCTGTTGGAGGGAGAGGCAGCTCTGCCCTGAGAGAGGCTGTTGGAGAGAGAGGCAGCTCTTCTGTTCGAGGGAGAGGCAGCTCTGCCCTGAGAGAGGCTGTTGGAGGGAGTGGCAGCTCTGCCCTGAGAGAGGCTGTTGGAGGGAGAGGCAGCTCTTCTGTTCAAGGGAGAGGCAGCTCTGCCCTGAGAGAGGCTGTTGGAGGGAGAGGCAGCTCTGCCCTGAGAGAGGCTGTTGGAGGGAGAGGCAGCTCTGCCCTGAGAGAGGCTGTTGGAGGGAGAGGCAGCTCTTCTGTTGGAGGGAGAGGCAGCTCTTCCCAGAGAGAGGCTGTTGGAGGGAGAGGCAGCTCTGCCCTGAGAGAGGCTGTTGGAGGGAGAGGCAGCTCTGCCCTGAGAGAGGTTGGTAGGAGGGAGAGGCAGCTCTTCTGTTGGAGGGAGAGGCAACACTGCCCTGAGAGACCCGGGATCCTCCAGCCTCTTCCAGTCCATTCAGCACTATCGGAGGCAAATGAGGGTAGCGCTTGTTCCCAAGGTCAACCCCCACCTCTGCCAGTGGCCACTGGGGTCCACCATTCTAATTCCTAATACACTTAAGAGTAATTAAAACCCATCACCAAGAGAGCAAAGTCGATAGCTTTTTTCAGGTGCTAATGAGATGCTAATTTGCTGGCCCCGCTAGGAACAATGAGGTACGGGAAAACTCAAGGACAGGAACAAGATTTATTCTGGGGTTTTTCCGCTGTTCCCATTTTTTATGCGTTCGGTTGGGTCTCTTAGCTCTGTTCATTGGGTCTCCTAGCTCTCTTCATTAGGTCTCCTAGCTCTGTTCATTGGGTCTCCTAGCTCTCTTCTTTGAGTCTCCTAGTTCTTTTCATTGGGTCTCCTAGCTCTCTTCATTGGGTCTCCTAGCTCTCTTCATTGGGTCTCCTAGCTCTCTTCATTGGGTCTCCTAGCTCTCTTCATTGGGTCTCCTAGCTCTCTTCATTGGGTCTCTTAGCTCTCTTCATTGTGACAGTTATAATAAGGGCCACGTCAGACAGATTCTGTAAAGTTTGTGGTGTAGCAGTGAAACTGAACATCCCAGGTTGTCCGATGTGTTGATGTTTGAGTGTCCTTTCAAGCTAGCTCCCAACTCCCTATCATTTCCAGTGCTCCTTTTCCCCTTGTGAGTTGTTTTCAGAGAGAGGTTTTCAGAGAGAGGTTTTCAGAGAGAGGAGCATATAGCTCCCCTGCTTCGCAGTACCACGTACAGATAGCCCAGCTCACACTGCCTCATGCTTCCTGTGAGAAGCCATAGTCTGCTTCCCAAATGGCACCCATAGGGCTCTGCTCAAAAGTGGTGCACTACATAGGGAATAGGGTGCCATTTGGTCCTGTTTGTGTACCTCCCCACTGCGCCTGCTTTCCCTGGACCCAGCCAGGTGCTGGCTGTCCCACTTTCCTTACAGACAGAGGAATTTGTTGACATCACAGACTTTCTCTCCCTCCCTCCTTGTCCACATGTTTATTCTGCATGTAGCCAGATACCACTATCCACTTATTTCACCCAAGTCTCTGGGAGTCTGAGCAATCAAGCCTCCTCAACTCTCGTTCATGTACCCACTAACCACAACTCCTCTCCAATCCTCTCATGTTTATTAATTGGATGTTCTCTTTGGACTTCTAAGTGACTCCCCCTGGTGAACCCTGATGGTTCCTCTGGCGCCTTCAGGGTGCCAGTTTCTCACTGGAGTGCAGTGGAGTAATGGTGTATGATGAAACTGTAGAGACTGTGGTTTGTGGTCCCTGCCCTCCAGGGTCTGTGGAGCCAACCAAGAGGAGCTCATTTGTGAGTGTGTTGTTTTGCCTTTTCCCTATATGCTGGGATATAAAGAATACTCCAAGGCCTAGGTTCAATCAATTCAGCATTAACCCAAGATAACCGACAACTTCATAGCATGTCGGAGGTGTAACTGCGTTGGAGAGGTCAAATCGGTGAACGGCTGCTCCTCTTGTGGTCATTGTCACGAAACCACACCCATCCTTAAATCCCACCCATGTTAGAAGTTTAGAACAAGAAAGGCTATATAGAAATAATGACACTCAAATTGAAAATCGTTATAATAAGGATTTATACCAACCTAATAGAGGTGTAGATTACAACACATATTCCAAGGTTTGAGCTTGTAACACAGCTCCATGGGATTTCTACTAATGCGACTCGGTGCATCCAATGGCAATGTCATCGATAGGTATAACGCCGGGAGCCGCATGTGAATTTGACAGCTCCAACACAGTTACACCTCCGACACCGTCCAAACAAAATAAATGATATGCTATGCAGTTGTAGATTATTGCGGGTTAAGACTGAACTGACTGAATATAGGCCCGTCCGTCGCATCTCCACTCGGATGCTGTGCAGCTTCTTCCCACAAATACGTACAGTAGGGTAATGATCCCCTACAAATCTTTAAGAGAAGAACACATTTGGGAGTGAAAAGTACTAATTTAAAATGCATCAGTCACACCACATTTAACTGAACAGACTTTAAACAAAGGAATTTGTTCTGCTCTTTGAATAAAGACAAATTGTGTCCCCAACATTCCCTCCCTGATGGTTGGTTCATAGTGAGGCGTTTGCGCCTCCGCCTCATCCGACCTCTACCCATCACTGGAACTGCTCTAAATCACACATTACTGCAGTAACTGGAGCTGTCAGTCACTTTGAAGGACACAGCAAAACCAAACTCCTCCACTGATTAGCTTTTTAGTGCGGCTGACCGACTTGACAACTCTCCTTCTCTCTGAGGCACTTTTCACTCCATAAGGTAGGCTACTATAATAATAATCTCCCAAGACACTTCACCGGTATTAAAAAAACGAAAATATCAAATCAACCTCAGGCTAGTTCGGCAAAGACTTGCAGCAGCTGATGATAATAAGAAGTTCATCAGAAATATCATATTTCATAATTGAGGAAATTAAATTCTCAGCATGCCTGCATCAGATTTTCATTTTCAAAAGATTAGAGTTCAAGATTAGCATCCACTGTCCTACTAAAGTTGAAGGATTGTCAATTAATAAACAACTTGGACAACATCAGGCCTTTCAGTGAGAGAGGCAATCATTGAGAGTGAGAGGATGGAGCTAATGATGAATCAATATGAACTCGGCTGGTCCATCAAGTCAAAGTACATGCTTCCATCTGACTATCATACTTTAGCATTATGCAAATATTTTGCTGATATCATTCTACAAAATCAAACTTCATCGTCAGACATGTAGCCCAGCAGAGCATCATATAACAGCACAGGTTTTGGCTCTGAACCAGAAGTTAGGCATACCACTGCTCATTCAAAGTAATAGCTATCAGACCCCCGTAGCATGATGTCACAAAGAGATCTCACAAGAAAGTTGTGAACATTGCCAACACACCAAGGTGTACCTGAGGACAGTCTACATTATTTGGAACACCTGCACTGTCAACAGACAGCCAATAGGTAAAAGTTGTTTGGTTGTGTGGTTGAGTAGTAATACTCCCAACTCCAAGCACAGAGCCCTGAAGGTTGTGAGTTCGATACCACCAACCACCTTTCCAGTTAGCTATCTCTCCTCCTGCCCTACCTCCCCATCTTGTTCTGTACTGTCTGAATAAATCCTCCCAAAATAAAAAAGTAGGAAGGAATTCTGCTCTCCAAAAAGAAAGGAATGGTGCGAAAGCAACACTGAATCATGCTTGATAGCACCAGCTGTTCTGGACGACTAGGTGATCTTGCTCTCCATAGCCGATGTGAGTAAGACCTTTAAACAGATTAACATTCGCAAAGGCCACGGGGCCAGACGGAATACCAGGACGCATACTCAGAGCATGCGCTGACCAGCTGTAAAGTGTCTTCACTGACATTTTCAACCTATCCCTGACCCGGTCTGTAATACCAACATGTTTCAAGCAGACCACCATAGTCCTTGTACCCAAAAACGCGAAGGTAACCTGCCTAAATGACTATCGCCCCTTAGCACTCACATCTATAGCCATGAAATTCTTTGAAAGGCTGGTCATGGCTGACATCAACATCATCATCCCAGACACCCTAGACCGGACCCACTCCAATTCGCATACCGCCCCAACAGATCCGCAGATGACGCAATTGCACTCCACAAGCCCTCACCCACCTGGACAAAAGGAATACCTATTTAATAAATGCTGTTCATTGACTACAGATCAGCATTCAACACCATAGTCCCTTCAAAGCTCATCACCAAGCTCAGGTCCCTGGGACTGAACACCTCCCTCTGCAACTAGATCCTGGACCTCCTGAAGGGCCGCCCCCAGGCGGTGAGGGTAGGCAACAACACATCACCACACTGACTATCAACACGGGGGCCCCTCAGTGGTGTGTGATAGGTCCCCTTCTGTACACCATCATCAAGTTAGCTGATGACATGACGGTGGTAAGACTGATCATCAACGACGATGATGCAGCCTATAGGGAGGAGGTCAGAGACCTGGCCAGGACAATAACCTCTCCCTCAACGTCAGCAAGACAAAGGAGCTGATCGTGGACTACAGGAAACGGAATGGCGAGCACGCCCCCATCCACATCGACAGGGCTGTAGTGGAGCGGGTTGAGAGCTTCAAGTTCCTCGTGTCCACATCACTAAGGAATTAACATGTTCCACACACACCCACACAGTTGTGAAGAGGGCATGACAGCGTCTCTTCCCCCTCAGGAGGATGAAAAGGTTCACTGGGGCCGAGCTCCCTGCCATCCAGGACCTCTATACCAGGCGGCGTCAGAGGAAGGTCCAAAAAATTGTCAAAGACTCTAGCCACCCAAGCCATAGACTGTTCTCTCCACTACTGCACGGCAAGCGGTACCGATGCACCAAGTCTGGAACCAACAGGACCTTGAACAGCTTCTACCCTCGAGCCATAAGACTGCTAAACAAGACTGCTAAATAGCTAAACATTTGGCTACCCGGACTAACCTGCATTGACCCTTTTTTACACTAACTCTCTTGGACTGACTCTATGCACATACACTGGACTCTACCCACACACTCACGCATACTTACACTGACACCCCAACACACACATACACACACACACGCACTACATACTGTATGCCCACACACACACACACACATAAAATCCGCACACATGCATAGTGACACCATACACACACACTCACACACACACTCAAACACACATACACTTTCATATTCACCACATACACTGATACTACTGTTTATTATCTATCTGTTGCCTAGTCACTTTACCCCTACCTATACAGTATGTACATAGCTAACTCAATTACCTATTAACCCTGCACATCAACTCAGTACTGGTACTCCCTGTATAGAGCCATGTTATTACCTCGTACCCCTGCACATCAACTCAGTACTGGTACTCCCTGTATATAGCCATGTTATTACCTCGTACCCCTGCACATCAACTCAGTACTGGTACTCCCTGTATATAGCCATGTTATTACCTCGTACCCCTGCACATCAACTCAGTACTGGTACTCCCTGTATATAGCCATGTTATTACCTCGTACCCCTGCACATCAACTCAGTACTGGTACTCCCTGTATAGAGCCATGTTATTACCTTGTACCCCTGCACATCAACTCAGTACTGGTACTCCCTGTATATAGCCATGTTATTACCTCGTACCCCTGCACATCGACTCGGTACTGGTACTCCCTGTATATAGCCATGTTATTACCTCGTACCCCTGCACATCAACTCAGTACTGGTACTCCCTGTATATAGCCATGTTATTACCTCGTACCCCTGCACATCGACTCGGTACTGGTACTCCCTGTATATAGCCATGTTATTACCTCGTACCCCTGCACATCGACTCGGTACTGGTACTAACTGTATATAGTAGCCATGTTATTACCTCGTACCCCTGCACATCGACTCGGTACTGGTACTCCCTGTATATAGCCATGTTATTACCTCGTACCCCTGCACATCGACTCGGTACTGGTACTAACTGTATATAGCCATGTTATTACCTCGTACCCCTGCACATCAACTCAGTACTGGTACTCCCTGTATATAGCCATGTTATTACCTCGTACCCCTGCACATCGACTCGGTACTGGTACTCCCTGTATATAGCCATGTTATTACCTCGTACCCCTGCACATCAACTCGGTACTGGTACTCCCTGTATATAGCCATGTTATTACCTCGTACCCCTGCACATCGACTCGGTACTGGTACTCCCTGTATATAGCCATGTTATTACCTCGTACCCCTGCACATCGACTCGGTACTGGTACTAACTGTATATAGTAGCCATGTTATTACCTCGTACCCCTGCACATCGACTCGGTACTGGTACTAACTGTATATAGTAGCCATGTTATTACCTCGTACCCCTGCACATCAACTCGGTACTGGTACTAACTGTATATAGTAGCCATGTTATTTTTACTCATTATTGTTATTCTTTATTCACTGTGTATTTATTCCTGTTGTTTACGTAGCATTTCACTGTCAGTGTTCACCTGATGTTTACGTAGCATTTCACTGTTAGTCTACACCTGTTGTTTATGTAGCATTTCACTGTTAGTCTACACCTGTTGTTTACTAAGCATTTCACTGTTAGTCTACACCTGTTGTTTACGTAGCATTTCACTGTTAGTCTACACCTGTTGTTTACTAAGCATTTCACTGCTAGTCTACACCTGTTGTTTACGTAGCATTTCACTGTTAGTCTACACCTGTTGTTTACGTAGCATTTCACTGTTAGTCTACACCTGTTGTTTACGTAGCATTTCACTGTTAGTCTACACCTGTTGTTTACGAAGCATTTCACTGTTAGTCTACACCTGTTGTTTACGTAGCATTTCACTGTTAGTCTACACCTGTTGTTTACGTAACATTTCACTGTTAGTCTACACCTGTTGTTTACGTAGCATTTCACTGTTAGTCTACACCTGTTGTTTACGTAGCATTTCACTGTTAGTCTACACCTGTTGTTTACGTAACATTTCACTGTTAGTCTACACCTGTTGTTTACGTAGCATTTCACTGTTAGTCTACACCTGTTGTTTACGTAACATTTCACTGTTAGTCTACACCTGTTGTTTACGTAGCATTTCACTGTTAGTCTACACCTGTTGTTTACGTAGCATTTCACTGTTAGTCTACACCTGTTGTTTACGTAGCATTTCACTGTTAGTCTACACCTGTTGTTTACGTAACATTTCACTGTTAGTCTACACCTGTTGTTTACGTAGCATTTCACTGTTAGTCTACACCTGTTGTTTACGTAGCATTTCACTGTTAGTCTACACCTGTTGTTTACGTAGCATTTCACTGTTAGTCTACACCTGTTGTTTACGTAGCATTTCACTGTTAGTCTACACCTGTTGTTTACTAAGCATTTCACTGTTAGTCTACACCTGTTGTTTACTAAGCATTTCACTGTTAGTCTACACCTGTTGTTTACGTAGCATTTCACTGTTAGTCTACACCTGTTGTTTACGTAGCATTTCACTGTTAGTCTACACCTGTTGTTTACGTAACATTTCACTGTTAGTCTACACCTGTTGTTTACGAAGCATTTCACTGTTAGTCTACACCTGTTGTTTACGTAGCATTTCACTGTTAGTCTACACCTGTTGTTTACGAAGCATGTGATAAATAAAATGTTATTTGATTTGAAGTGACCTCAAACTTATGGAATGTCAAACTGTGTTTGAGAGGTCGTGCTTATATTACAGAACACAGTTTACAGAGGGAAACAGACTAAACAAATAACTCTCTATATGGAGATCCCTGATGATACCTGTTTCTAATCAACAGGTATGAGGGAATAGAAGATCCATTCCTTGTTACTCCTGACGCAGAAGCAGCTTGTCATTTGAACAGCCCCTTTAAAACCCCTGTGACAGAGTCATTACTTTCACCATTGTTTGGCAAAGTTTACTTCAAAAGGGCAAACCTCTGATGCAGCCTGAGTTAAGAGAGAGGCAGGTGATGGGGGGAGGAGGAGGGGGAGGAGAGGGGGAGAGAGAGAGAGAATACTACTCCAAGATGGGAGCTGGAGAGGGGATGGCCTTTGATCTGAGTGCACAAAAGAACAAAAGAGACAGAGGAGCACAGAAGATTGCAAAGAAGGCATGTACTCAATTCCCAATAGAAAAGAGACAGAGAGTTGTAAAGAGAGAGGGAGAGAGAGAAAAAAGAGAGACAGCGAAAGAAAGAAAGAAAGAAAGAAAGAAAGAAAGAAAGAAAGAAAGAAAGAAAGAAAGAAAGAAAGAAAGAAAGAAAGAAAGAAAGAAAGAAAGAAAGAAAGAAAGAAAGAAAGAAAGACAGAGAGGAGGGGAGAGAGAAAGAGAGACAGAGAGGAGGGGAGAGAGAAAAAGAGAGAGGAGGGGAGAGAGAAAAAGAGAGAGGAGGGGAGAGAGAAAGAGAGAGAGGAGGGGAGAGAGAAAGAGAGAGGGGAGGGGAGATAGAAAGAGAGACATAGAGGAGGGGAGAGAGAAAGAGAGACAGAGAGGAGGGGAGAGAGAAAGAGAGAGGAGGGGAGAGAGAAAGAGAGAGAGGAGGGGAGGGGAGGGGAGAGAGAGACAAAGGAGGTGAGAGAGAAAGAGAGAGGGGAGGGGAGGGGAGAGAGAAAGAGAGAGGGGAGGGGAGGGGAGAGAGAGACAGAGGAGGGGAGAGAGAGAAAGAGAGACAGAGGAGGGGAGAGTGAAAGAGAGAGAGGAGGGGAGGGGAGGGGAGAGAGAGACAGAGAGGAGGGGAGAGAGAAAGAGAGACAGAGAGGAGGAGACAGAGAGAGAGAGAGAAAGAGATCAAACAAGACAGGACCAGCATGTTCTAGTATTGATTCCACTCTGTGGGTTGTTTAGGGAGTTCTTTCAAGCCCTATCCTAAACCAATTAGCATCGAGTCTCTTCTAGGGAACGGGAGTCAAACCACAGTGGCCGTCTCTAACATCGTTAGCATGTAGCTTACAACCAAGCCAGCCAAGCCCTTTGCACCCCATTAAACATCAACTTTTAATTGGCAAGTCAAGATTATGGCATGTCATGCTAGTCGCTACAAGAGTGTACCCATTGTAATGTATAGTCCTGTGGGTCCACGTTCTCTTGTATGTCAAAACTCTCTGGCACTAAACACTACAGAACAGACTGCATTCTGAGAAGTAACTGTATCTCTCAGTAACTGAAAAATCGTAAAAAGATAAACATGTAAACGCAATATATTTTCATTAAGCAGCAGCAACCATTTTGAAAAATGGCAAAGCAAGATGGTGATAGCCTAGTTGAGACAGGAAACTACTGTTCTGATCCTCCTAAATTGTAGTCATGACTCCACCCAAGTTCAAATGAGCTGTTGGGAAGGCAGGTAGCATAGCATTTAAGAGTGTTGGGCCAGTAACTGAAAGGTTGCTGGTTTGAATCCCTAAGCCGACTAGGTGCATTTTTTAAATGTGCTCTTGAGCAAGGCACTTAACCCTAATTGCTCCTGTAAGTGGCTCTGGATAAGAGTGTATGATGGACAACAGTCAAGACACACATTAGAAACATTCTCACCTTGGAAGAGAGCTGCGTTCTGGATGATGAGGAGTTTGAGCGGTGCGCTGGCTGTCTGCAGGCCTGACTCCATATTCTGCCTGGCAGCCATCTGGTACCGTTCCTCCATCCTCCTGGAACAACACGTCAGGCCCTTGGGCTGGCACACCTGCAAGTCGGCACCTGGACAACAGGGGGCAGGAGAGACATTGTTGCTTCCCAAATGGCACCCTATTATATTTAGAGTGCACTATGGGCCCTGGACAAACGTTGCACACTATAAAGAGAATAGGGTGCCATTTGGGACGCATCCGTGGATGAAGTTGCCCAAACACGCTGATCTAAGGTCAGTTTAGTGTTTTCCCACTACTAGTGAAAGTTACGATTCGGTGAGGGTAAGTTGATCCTAGATCTGTACCTACAGTATGGGCCAGGTCTACCCAGAGCTGCAGTTGTTCATAAGAGATCGCATTTGCCAATTGAGTCTAGCTACCATGTGAGCATGGCACCAAATGGCTTGTTTTTACAGAGCAAATAGCTTGCATTTCCAACTGGAGTCCAGCCTCCCCTGAGGACTCCTATGTATTTTAGTGCACCTGAAACTTTAAATTGAAACCAAAAAGTTAATTGAAATGAACCCTTTAATTCCTATTAATTTCATTCCATTTCCCTGTTCTTTGCATATTATTGCAACAGGGCTGTAGTTCCTGTTCACAGTGAGTAAAGAATGTGAAGATTTCCCCAACTTTGAGATGGAATGGAATGAAACACATCCTATCTCTCGACTTGCATGTAATAAGTAATCTGACAAACACGAGAATGTGTGGAAAGACTGTGAGCTTTTGTTTTCCTTTTGAAACTTCTAAAGCTGAGTGGTGAAAGAGGAGGGTCAGACAAATCACGTTCACAGGAACATCCTGTCTGTGTGAATACACAAAGACATGACAAATGGTAGGTTGATACGCTAACAGCTTTCATCATGACCACTGCTTCTGAAGGTTGTTTAGAAATAGAAGTCATAATTGGATTTGCAGGGTTCTTTTGAAAGGTGGAAATGTAAGTCATTGAAAGAGAAATTGAAGTAACAATTATGTTTTTGTCAGACACTGTACACGTATGCCCGGATCAAAGAAGAATTGCCCCAAATAAATTATTTTAAGGTGAAAAAGTAAATAAAGATTATGGTCTGACTTGTATCAAGGCTACCCTCAAACACAACCTTTGACCTTGTTGTATAGTTTACCTTCAACTACATCAAAGATACAAAGAAATATAAAATGAAAATATGTGTGGGATGCTCTGATAAACACTGTGAATCCAGAACTCACCTCCCACTGGGCAAAAACTGGTTGAATAACTGAAAAAAAAATATGTGATGACGTTGAATCAATGTGGAAAAGTAATCAACATAAGGGAATTTCGTATTTTTTTCAGCTAACTTTGAACTGAAATCCAATGACATGGTGATATACCCTGAAATAAGATGGTTTTGGTGAACTGAAAAAACGATCAGGTTTGCTATAGTGGTACATCAAATGGGATGTTGAGCTTTCTTCAGTTCAGAGGCCAGTACTAGCCTAAAAGACAAAACAGGCCATGCTGACTAACGGTTCAAACCAGCGGGTGGCGGTTCTATCTTCACTGACCACAGAACTTCGGCCTTCAATTTTTTTTCCTTTAATGACAATTGTACATGTTGAATAACCCTCGTCGACACCCAGCAGGTGATCTACTGCACACTGTCCACGTTCGTTACGGTGGATCTTGTCCTTAACGGTATCAAGAGCCTCTATCATCAAATCAAATCAAATTTGATTTGTCACATGCGCCAAATACAACAGGTGTAGACCTTACCGTGAAATGCTCACTTACAAGCCCTTAACCAAACATGCAGTTTTAAGAAAATAGAGTTTGGCTGATATGCTGTATGTACTAAAATGTGAAGAACATTTAAATGTTAATATTATATTCAACTTCAAAAGTAGTAGAGAGGCCACTCTGTAAATGGTATGTACTTATATTGTTAAAAACAATATGTCCAAAAATAAAACTGGGCGGTTACCTTCGGTCGCGCAGCCTCAGCAACATTGTAATGCACTACAGGTAGTGTATAGTAATGTGGAGCAGAAATGTGCAGACCTGACGAACAAGTAGGCATGGCACACATTCACAATCACAATCACAATCACATTCACAATCACATTCACATTCACAATCACATTCACAATCACATTCACAATATCATTCACAATCACATTCACAATCACATTCACAATCACATTCACAATCATAATCACATTCACAATCACAATCATATTCAGAATCATATTCACAATCACATTCACAATCACATTCACAATCACATTCACAATCACATTCACATTCACAATCACAATCACATTCACAATCACATTCACGATCACATTCACAATCACATTCACATTCACATTAACATTCACATTCACAATCACATTCACATTCACAATCACAATCACATTCACAATCATATTCACAATCACATTCACAATCACATTCACAATCACATTCACAGTCACATTCACAATCAAATTCACATTCACATTCACATTCACATTCACAATCACATTCACAATATCATTCACAATCACATTCACAATCACATTCACAATCATAATCACATTCACATTCACAATCACAATCATATTCAGAATCATATTCACAATCACATTCACAATCACATTCACAATCACATTCACAATCACATTCACATTCACATTCACAATCACAATCACATTCACAATCACAATCACATTCACAATCACATTCACATTCACATTCACAATCACAATCACAATTACATTCACAATCACATTCACAATCATAATCACATTCACAATCATATTCACAATCACATTCACAATCACATCATTCACAATCACATTCACAGTCACATTCACAATCATAATCACATTCACAATCACAATCACAATCACATTCACAATCACAATCACATTCACAATCACAATCACAATCATAATCACATTCACAATCACAATCACATTCACATTCACAATCACATTCACAATCATAATCATATTCGGAATCACATTCACAATCACATTCACAATCACATTCACAATCACATTCACAATCACAATCACAATCACATTCACAATCACATTCACAATCACAATCGTAATCACATTCACATTCACAATCACATTCACAATCATAATCGCAATCGCAATCACAATCACAATCACATTCACAATCACATTCACATTCACAATCACATTCGCAATCATATTCACAATCATAATCACATTCACAATCACAATCATATTCACAATCACATTCACAATCACAATCACAATCACAATCATATTCACAATCACATTCACAATCTCATTCACAATCACAATCACATTCACAATCACATTCACATTCACAATCATAATCATAATCACATTCACAATCACAATCACAATCGCAATCATATTCACAATCACAATCATATTCACAATCACAATCACATTCACAATCACATTCACAATCACATTCGCAATCACATTCACAATCACATTCACAATCACAATCATATTCACAATCACATTCACAATCACATTCACAGTCACAATCATATTGACAATCACAATCACAATCACGTTCAAATCAAATCACATCAAATTGTATTTGCCACATGTGCCGAATACAACAGGTGTAGACCTTACAGTGAAATGCTTACTTACAAGCCCTTAACCAACAATGCAGTTTTAAGAAAGAATACCAAAACAAATAAAAAGAGCAGCAGTAAAATAACAATAGTTTTCACAATCACATTCACATTCACAATCACATTCAGAATCACATTCACATTCACAATCACATTCACAATCACATTCACAATCACATTCAGAATCACATTCACATTCACATTCACAATCACATTCACAATCACATTCAGAATCACATTCACATTCACAATCACAGTCACAATCATATTGACAATCACAATCACAATCACGTTCAAATCAAATCACATCAAATTGTATTTGCCACATGTGCCGAATACAACAGGTGTAGACCTTACAGTGAAATGCTTACTTACAAGCCCTTAACCAACAATGCAGTTTTAAGAAAGAATACCAAAACAAATAAAAAGAGCAGCAGTAAAATAACAATAGTTTTCACAATCACGTTCACATTCACATTCACAATCACATTCAGAATCACATTCACATTCACAATCACATTCAGAATCACATTCACAATCACATTCAGAATCACATTCACATTCACATTCACAATCACATTCAGAATCACATTCAGAATCACATTCACATTCAGAATCACATTCACAATCACATTCAGAACCACGCAAAACAGTTCAGACAGAAAAGAGGTCTATAGGAGGGTTCAATGCCTTCATGCAAGACATCACTTTTCCAAGACTGTTTCCAAGAGTGATGTTTAAATACAAAGGGGGAACTCTACAGACACACACTGCTATCTCTCTCCCTTTCCCCCCTCTCTCCTCTCCCTCTGCCTCTCATTCTTCCCCCTCCATCTCCCTCACTCAATGTGTCTGCCCCCCCCACCCCCTTCTCACTTCCCTGGAAAACCGAATAGTAATCTGCAGAGGGTGAGGTTCTTGTTTAACAGATCTACCTGAGAGAACTACCCGACATTGGCTGATTGATAACACAGTAAACAAACATCAGGAGTCCCTAAACTCCATCCAGCATGTGCTTACTGGAAGGGGAGGAAGAGGGGGAGAAAGAAGGAGAGATGGAACGAGAGAGAAAGAAGGGAAAGGAGGAGAAAGAGGGGAGAGAAGGCGGAGGGAAGAGTGAGATGGATGTAGCAGTAGAGAGTGAATTAGTTAGGCATAAGGTTGAGACAGGGTTGGTAGAACTGTGGTTGAGGCAGGGTTGGTAGAACTGTGGTTGAGGCAGGGTTGGTAGAACTGTGGTTGAGGCAGGGTTGGTAGAACTGTGGTTGAGGGAGGGTTGGTAGAACTGTGGTTGAGACAGGGTTGGTAGAACTGTGGTTGAGGCAGGGTTGGTAGAACTGTGGTTGAGGCAGTGTTGGTAGAGCTGTGGTTGAGGCAGGGTTGGTAGAACTGTGGTTGAGGCAGGGTTGGTAGAACTGTGGTTGAGACAGGGTTGGTAGAACTGTGGTTGAGACAGGGTTGGTAGAGCTGTGGTTGAGGCAGGGTTGGTAGAACTGTGGTTGAGGCAGGGTTGGTAGAGCTGTGGTTGAGGCAGGGTTGGTAGAGCTGTGGTTGAGGCAGGGTTGGTAGAACTGTGGTTGAGGCAGCGTTGGTAGAACTGTGGTTGAGACAGGGTTGGTAGAACTGTGGTTGAGGCAGGGTTGGTAGAACTGTGGTTGAGACAGGGTTGGTAGAACTGTGGTTGAGACAGGGTTGGTAGAACTGTGGTTGAGGCAGGGTTGGTAGAACTGTGGTTGAGACAGGGTTGGTAGAACTGTGGTTGAGACAGGGTTGGTAGAACTGTGGTTGAGGCAGGGTTGGTAGAACTGTGGTTGAGACAGGGTTGGTAGAACTGTGGTTGAGACAGGGTTGGTAGAACTGTGGTTGAGGCAGGGTTGGTAGAACTGTGGTTGAGACAGGGTTGGTAGAACTGTGGTTGAGACAGGGTTGGTAGAACTGTGGTTGAGGCAGGGTTGGTAGAGCTGTGGTTGAGACAGGGTTGGTAGAACTGTGGTTGAGGCAGGGTTGGTAGAACTGTGGTTGAGACAGGGTTGGTAGAACTGTGGTTGAGACAGGGTTGGTAGAACTGTGGTTGAGGCAGGGTTGGTAGAACTGTGGTTGAGACAGGGTTGGTAGAACTGTGATTGAGACAGGGTTGGTAAAACTATGGTTGAGACAGGGTTGGTAGAACTGTGGTTGAGACAGGGTTGGTAGAACTGTGGTTGAGACAGGGTTGGTAGATCTGTGGTTGAGACAGGGTTGGTAGAACTGTGGTTGAGACAGGGTTGGTAGAACTGTGGTTGAGGCAGCGTTGGTAGAACTGTGGTTGAGACAGGGTTGGTAGAACTGTGGTTGAGGCAGGGTTGGTAGAACTGTGGTTGAGACAGGGTTGGTAGAACTGTGGTTGAGACAGGGTTGGTAGAACTGTGGTTGAGGCAGGGTTGGTAGAACTGTGGTTGAGACAGGGTTGGTAGAACTGTGGTTGAGACAGGGTTGGTAGAACTGTGGTTGAGGCAGGGTTGGTAGAACTGTGGTTGAGACAGGGTTGGTAGAACTGTGGTTGAGACAGGGTTGGTAGAACTGTGGTTGAGGCAGGGTTGGTAGAACTGTGGTTGAGACAGGGTTGGTAGAACTGTGGTTGAGACAGTGTTGGTAGAACTGTGGTTGAGGCAGGGTTGGTAGAACTGTGGTTGAGGCAGGGTTGGTAGAACTGTGGTTGAGACAGGGTTGGTAGAACTGTGGTTGAGACAGGGTTGGTAGAACTGTGGTTGAGGCAGGGTTGGTAGAGCTGTGGTTGAGACAGGGTTGGTAGAACTGTGGTTGAGGCAGGGTTGGTAGAACTGTGGTTGAGACAGGGTTGGTAGAACTGTGGTTGAGACAGGGTTGGTAGAACTGTGGTTGAGGCAGGGTTGGTAGAACTGTGGTTGAGACAGGGTTGGTAGAACTGTGGTTGAGACAGGGTTGGTAGAACTGTGGTTGAGGCAGGGTTGGTAGAACTGTGGTTGAGACAGGGTTGGTAGAACTGTGTTTGAGACAGGGTTGGTAAAACTATGGTTGAGACAGGGTTGGTAGAACTGTGGTTGAGGCAGGGTTGGTAGAACTGTGGTTGAGACAGGGTTGGTAGAACTGTGGTTGAGACAGGGTTGGTAGAACTGTGGTTGAAGCAGAGTTGGTAGAACTGTGGTTGAGACAGGGTTGGTAGAACTGTGGTTGAGACAGGGTTGTTAGAACTGTGGTTGAAACAGGGTTGATAGAACTGTGGTTGAGGCAGGGTTGGTAGAACTGTGGTTGAGGGAGGGTTGGTAGAACTGTGGTTGAGGCAGGGTTGGTAGAGCTATGGTTGAGGCAGGGTTGGTAGAACTGTGGTTGAGACAGGGTTGGTAGAACTGTGGTTGAGACAGGGTTGGTAGAACTGTGGTTGAGGCAAGGTTGGTAGAGCTGTGGTTGAGGCAGGGTTGGTAGAACTGTGGTTGAGGCAGGGTTGGTAGAACTGTGGTTGAGGCAGGGTTGGTAGAACTGTGGTTGAGACAGGGTTGGTAGAACTGTGGTTGAGGCAGGGTTGGTAGAGCTGTGGTTGAGACAGGGTTGGTAGAACTGTGGTTGAGGCAGGGTTGGTAGAACTGTGGTTGAGGCAGGGTTGGTAGAACTGTGGTTGAGACAGGGTTGGTAGAACTGTGGTTGAGGCAGGGTTGGTAGAGCTGTGGTTGAGACAGGGTTGGTAGAACTGTGGTTGAGGCAGGGTTGGTAGAACTGTGGTTGAGGCAGGGTTGGTAGAACTGTGGTTGAGGCAGGGTTGGTAGAGCTGTGGTTGAGGCAGGGTTGGTAGAACTGTGGTTGAGGCAGGGTTGGTAGAACTGTGGTTGAGACAGGGTAGGTAAAACTGTGGTTGAGGCAGGGTTGGTAGAACTGTGGTTGAAGAAGGGTTGGTAGAACTGTGGTTGAGGCAGGGCGTACTAGCAGATAGAAGGTTGAAGGTTTTTTACTCTGAGAAATTACACAAAATCAATTCAGAACATAATGTAAGGTAAAGGGGTTGATACCACAATCCATACAAAAAGGTAATTGTTGCACGGTATAACAAAAAGCCTTTTCTCCTCGATCTGTTTCAACAATAGATCTTCGGGGCTCAAATCAATATTGGATATAGCCCAGGCAGAATTGAAAAGACAAAACACACTAAGGTAACATGGAAAGGAGCTAGAATGGCCAGTAAAGCGAAGGAGACAGGCACTTTATAATAAATAATCGTACTGAAAAAAAGACACCAATGATCTTTATTGCAAACATACGTACTGTAGCTAGCTAACTCACAGGTGGGTCCAGGGCCACATCAGACTGAAAGATATAACGACTCTCCTCCCATATATCGGTCAACCAGAACCTTCAGTATGCACACTGACTGGCCTAATATCTTAAATCAATAGCTTCAAAGGAGTCCTGACAGATAAAATCAAGTTAATTTCAGACTGCAGGGGCAAAATTATTAAGCTGTCAATACCACCCTGGGAGAGGTACACGCGTGTGGAGGGGAGTGAGAGAGAGTAGAGGATTTAGCAATTATCTTCAGCAAAACAGACAGTTTCGTCTGCCATTTTGCAGATGATAAATGTATTTCATTACAGAAGTTCAGAGCAGTGGGGAATAAGTCAAGGGAGTCTGCAGGGAAAATGAAAACAAAAAAATGCCACATTTTAAATAAAGCCTTTCTGACTAGACAGACCGCTTGGGACCAACATCCTCTTCTCCTTTACTGTAGTCCTCCTTCTCTCCTCCTCCTCCTCCTCCTCCTCCTCTCCTCCTCTTTCTCCTCCTCTCCTCCTCCTCTCCCTCTCCCCCTCCTCCTCCTCCTCCTCCTCCTCCTCCTCCTCTCCTCCTCTTCCTTATGCTCTCTCTCATTGTCATCACACACTGTTCTGCTCTGAGCGTGTTTCGCTCCATCTTTTACACCTCTGCCAAAAGCTCCACCTCTTTTCAGGTCATAGACTGTTTCAGGCCATATACAGAATGTTTTCAGGCCATACAGACAGAATGTTTTCAGGTCATAGACAGAATGTTTTCAGGCCATAGACAGAATGTTTTCAGGCCATATAGACAGAATGTTTTCAGGCCATAGACAGAATGTTTTCAGGCCATAGACAGAATGTTTTCAGGCCATATAGACAGAATGTTTTCAGGCCATAGACAGAATGTTTTCAGGCCATATAGACAGAATGTTTTCAGGCCATATAGACAGAATGTTTTCAGGCCATAGACAGAATGTTTTCAGGCCATAGACAGAATGTTTTCAGGCCATAGGCAGAATGTTTTCAGGCCATAGACAGAATGTTTTCAGGCCATAGACAGAATGTTTTCAGGCCATATAGACAGATTGTTTTCAGGCCATAGACAGAATGTTTTCAGGCCATACAGACAGACTGTTTTCAGGCCATACAGACAGACTGTTTTCAGGCCATACACAGAATGTTTTCAGGCCATACAGACAGACTGTTTTCAGGCCATACAGACAGACTGTTTTCAGGCCATAGACTGTTTTCAGGCCATATACAGAATGTTTTCAGGCCATACAGACAGACTGTTTTCAGGTCATAGTGTCACACCCTGGCTCTGGGGACTCTAGTATGTTGAGCCAGGGTGTGAGTTTTCATTTGTTTTTCGTTCTAGTTTTGTAGTTCTATGTTGGCCAGTGTGGTTCTCAATCAGAGGCAACGTGTATCAGCTGTTGCTTGTTGTCTCTGATTGGGAACCATACTTAAGCAGCCAGTTTTCCCACAGAGTTTGTGGGATCTTGTTCCGTGTTGGTTTGTGTTTTGCACCTTTGGACGTCACGTATCGATTTGTTGTTTTGTTCGTGTAATCATTATTTAATAAATATGTTCACCTTCCACGCTGCGCCTTGGTCCTCTGTATCCGACGATCGTGACACATAGACTGTTTTCAGGCCATAGACAGACTGTTTTCAGGTCATAGACTGTTTTCAGGCCATAGACAGATTGTTTTCAGGCCATATAGACATAATGTTTTCAGGCCATAGACAGAATGTTTTCAGGCCATATAGACAGAATCTTTTCAGGCCATATAGACAGAATGTTTTCAGGCCATAGACAGAATGTTTTCAGGCCATAGACTGTTTTCAGGCCATAGACATAATGTTTTCAGGCCATATAGACAGAATGTTTTCAGGCCATAGACAATGTTTTCAGGCCATATAGACAGAATGTTTTCAGGCCATAGACAGACTGTTTTCAGGTCATAGACTGTTTTCAGGCCATATACAGAATGTTTTCAGGCCATACAGACAGACTGTTTTCAGGTCATACAGACAGACTGTTTTCAGGCCATACAGACAGACTGTTTTCAGGCCATACAGACAGACTGTTTTCAGGTCATAGACTGTTTTCAGGCCATATACAGAATGTTTTCAGGCCATACAGACAGACTGTTTTCAGGTCATAGACTGTTTTCAGGCCATAGACAGACTGTTTTCAGGTCATAGACTGTTTTCAGGCCATAGACAAATTGTTTTCAGGTCATAGACTGTTTTCAGGCCATAGACAGATTGTTTTCAGGCCATATATACATAATGTTTTCAGGCCATACAGACAGAATGTTTTCAGGCCATACAGACAGAATGTTTTCAGGCCATAGACATAATGTTTTCAGGCCATACAGACATAATGTTTTCAGGCCATAGACAGATTGTTTTCAGGCCATACAGACAGAATGTTTTCAGGCCATAGACATAATTTTTTCAGGCCATATAGACAGAATCTTTTCAGGCCATAGACTGTTTTCAGGCCATAGACAGAATGTTTTCAGGCCATATAGACAGAATGTTTTCAGGCCATATAGACAGAATGTTCTCAGGCCATATAGACAGAATGTTTTCAGGCCATAGACAGAATGTTTTCAGGCCATAGACAGAATGTTTTCAGGCCATATA
This sequence comes from Coregonus lavaretus, assembly GCF_964263955.1. Classification (NCBI taxonomy): domain Eukaryota; kingdom Metazoa; phylum Chordata; class Actinopteri; order Salmoniformes; family Salmonidae; genus Coregonus; species Coregonus lavaretus. The sequence goes on from NC_140016.1 coordinate 10,499,024, forward strand.
GACAGAATGTTTTCAGGCCATACACAGAATGCTTTCAGGCCATAGTCTGTTTTCAGGCCATATAGACAGAATGTTTTCAGGCCATAGACAGAATGTTTTCAGGCCATATAGACAGAATGTTTTCAGGCCATAGACAGAATGCTTTCAGGCCATAGTCTGTTTTCAGGCCATACAGACATAATGTTTTCAGGCCATAGACAGATTGTTTTCAGGCCATACAGACAGACTGTTTTCAGGCCATAGACAGAATGTTTTCAGGCCATATAGACAGATTGTTTTCAGGCCATACAGATAGTATAAAGCCCTCCTATTATAGTTTTGTTCCTTGTGTATAGTCACTTAATTAAGGAGAAATATGTCACATATGACAAATGTAGATTAGGCACATTTTACATGATAATTCCCTCCAACTTCCAGTTAAATGCAAGATGACACCCTCATCATATTACTCCTCTCAATCAATATTCTGCAGTTGTAGTTCAAATATTCTACAAGCTAACAACGTTATTTCATCTGTTGTAGTTCCTCAATGTGTTTCCACCATGCATCACAGTTTTAATTCAATGATTCCCCTCCCGTCCCATTATCCTCCTGTCCCATTGTCTCCTCCCTGCAGGTCCCCGGGCCTGTGACTGTCCTCCCGTCCCATTGTCTCCTCCCTGAAGGTCCCCTGGCATGTGACTGTCCTCCCGTCCCATTGTCTCCTCCCTGCAGGTCCCCGGGCCTGTGACTGTCCTCCCGTCCCATTGTCTCCTCCCTGAAGGTCCCCTGGCCTGTGACTGTCCTCCCGTCCCATTGTCTCCTCCCTGCAGGTCCCCGGGCCTGTGACTGTCCTCCCGTCCCATTGTCTCCTCCCTGCAGGTCCCCGGGCCTGTGACTGTCCTCCCGTCCCATTGTCTCCTCCCTGCAGGTCCCCGGGCCTGTGACTGTCCTCCCGTCCCATTGTCTCCTCCCTGAAGGTCCCCTGGCCTGTGACTGTCCTCCCGTCCCATTGTCTCCTCCCTGCAGGTCACCGGGCCTATGACTGTCCTCCCGTCTCATTGTCTCCTCCCTGCAGGTCCCCTGTGTGTCTGAGGCTGAGAACAAGAGTGAACAAGACAGCTCCTGTAGGGCCACAGTGAGGGCTGTGTACACAGCACAGTCCCACACTTCAGAGAGAGAGAGAGAGAGAGAGAGAGAGAGGGGGGGGAGAGAGACAGAGACAGAGAGAGACAGAGAGAGAGAGAGACAGAGAGAGAGAGAGAGAGAGAGAGAGAGAGAGAGAGAGAGAGAGAGAGAGAGAGAGAGAGAGCGAGAGAGAGAGGTAAAGGACTGTGTTGTTAAGATTTAGATGTTAAAAATAAACGCAACATGCAACAATTTCAAAGATTTTACTGAGTTACAGTTCATATAAGGAAATGAGTCAATTGAAATAAATTCATTAGGCCCTAATCTATTGATTTCACATGACTGGGAATACAGATATGCATCTGTTGGTCACAGATACCTTTTTAAAATATTGCCGTGGATTAGAAAACCAGTCAGTATCTGTAAATAGGACATTTTCAGCTTCCAGGAATTGTGTACAGATCCTTGCGACGGGGCCATGCATTATCATGCTGAAACATGAGGTGATGGCGGCGGATGAATGGCACGACAATGTGCCTCAGGATCTCGTTGCGGTATCTCTGTGCAAATTGCCATCGATAAAATGCAATTGTGTTCGTTGTTTGTAGCTAATGCCTGCCCATACCATATCCCCACCGCCACTATGGGGTACTCTGTTCACAACATTGACATCAGCCCACACGACGGTACAGTTGAAACTGTGATTAATCCGTGAAGAGCACACTTCCCCAGCATGCCAGTGTCCATCGAAGGTGAGCATTTGCCCACGTCGGTTACGACGTCGAACTGCAGTCAGGTGAAGGCCCTGGTGAGGACTACGAGCACGCAGATGAGCTTCCCTGAGGCGCTTTCGGACAGTTTGTGCTTGTGTTGAGAGGAATCCTGTCAGCTGTCTCCAGGGCACAACTAGCCACTAACACTAGGCAAGAACATTACGCATCAATAAAATAAAACTAAGACAATTTGCAACCCAACCCAAGAAATTTACATGTACATTTTAGTAATTTAGCAGACGCTCTTATCCAGAGCGACTAACAGTTAGCGCAATCATCTTAAGATTTCTAGGTGGGACAACCACAGTAAAAAAGTTATACTTTTGAATCATCTGTCCATAGAACATTCTTCCAAGAGTCTTGATGATCATCCAGGTGCTTCCAGGTGCTTTTTGGCAAACTTGAGTCAACTTTCTGGACGACATACACTACCAGTGAAAAGTTTGGAAACACCTACTCATTCAAGGATTTTTCTTTATTTTTACTATTTTTTTTACATTGTAGAATAATAGTGAAGACATCAAAACTATGAAATAACACATATGGAATCATGTAGTAAACAAAAAAGTGTTAAACAAATCCAAATATATTTTAGATTTTAGATTCTTCAAAGTAGCCACCCTTTGCCTTGATGACAGCTTTGCACACTCTTGGCATTCTCTCAACCAGCTTCATGAGGTAGTCACCTGGAATGCATTTCAATTAACAGGTGTGCCTTGTTAAAAGTTAATTTGTGGAATTTCTTTCCTTCTTAATGCGTTTGAGCCAATCAGTTGTGTTGTGACAAGGTAGGGGTGGTATACAGAAGATAGCCCTATTTGGTAAAAGACCAAGTCCATATTATGTCAAGAACAGCTCAAATAAGCAAAGAAAAATGACAGTCCATCATTACTTTAAGACATGAAGGTCAGTCAATACGGAACATTTCAATAACTTTGAAAGTTTCTTCAAGTGCAGTCGCAAAAACCACTAAGCGCTATGATGAAACTGGCTCTCATGAGGACGACCACAGGAATGGAAGACCCAGAGTTACCTCTGCTGCAGAGGATAAGTTAATTAGAGTTACCAGCCTCAGAAATAGCAACCCAAATAAATGTGTCACAGAGTTGAAGTCACAGACACATCTCAACATCAACTGTTCAGAGGGGACTGTGTGAATCAGGCCTTCATGGTCGAATTGCTGCAAGGCAACCACTACTAAAGGACACCAATAATAAGAAGAGACCCGCTTGGGCCAAGAAACACGAGCAATGGACATTAGACAGGTGGAAATGTGTCCTTTGGTCTGGAGTCCAAATTTGAGATTTTTGGTTCCAACCGCAGCGTCTTTGTGAGACGCGGTGTGGGTGAACGGATTATCTCCACATGTGTAGTTCCCACTGTAAAGCATGGAGGAAGAGGTGTTATGGTGTGGGGGTGCTTTGCTGGTGACACTGTCTGTGATTTATTTAGAATTCAAGGCACACTTAACCAGCATGGCTACCACAGCATTCTGCAGTGATACGCCATCCCATCTGGTTTGGGCCTAGTGGGACTATCATTTGTTTTTCAACAGGACAATGACCCAACACACTTCCAGGCTGTTTAAGGGCTATTTAACCAAGAAGGAGAGTGATGGAGTGCTGCATCAGATGACCTGGCCTCCACAGTCCCCCGACCTCAACCCAATTGAGATGGTTTGGGATGCGTCCGACGGCAGAGTGAAGGAAAAGCAGCCAACAAGTGCTAAGCATATGTGGGAACTCCTTGAAGACTGTTGGAAAAGCATTCCAGGTGAAGCTGGTTGAGATAATGCCAAGAGTGTGCAAAGCTGTCATCAAGGCAAAGGGTGGCTATTTGAAGAATCTCAAATATAAAATATATTTTGATTTGTTTAACACTTTTTGGGTTACTACATGATTCCATATGTGTTATTTCATAGTTTTGATGTCTTCACTATTATTCTACAATGTAGAAAATAGTAAAAATATAGAAAAAACCTTGAATGAGTAGGTGTGTCCAAACTTTTGACTGGTACTGTAGGTCCCATTATGCCTGGCGAAAACCAAACACTGCATTCCACAGTAAGAACATCATACCAACGGTCAAGCATGGAGGTGGCAGTGTGATGGTTTGGGGATGCTTTGCTGCCTCAGGACCTGGAAACCATAAATTCTGCTCTGTATCAGAGAATTCTACAGGAGAATGTCAGGTCATCTGTGAGCTGAAGCTGAAGCGCAGCTGAGTCATGCAGCAAGACAATGATCCAAAAAAAGCAACAAACAAAGTTTTGGAATTTCCTAGTCAAAGTCCAGACCTAATCCCAATTGAGATGTTGTGGCAGGTCTATGACTTGGGTGCCAGGAGTTTTTGACACAGCCCGGTATAGATGTCCTGGATGGCAGGGAGCTCGGACCCAGTGATGTACTGGGCCCTACGCACCACCCTCTGAAGTGCCTTGAGTTCGAATGCCAAGCAGTTGCCATACCAAGCAGTGATGCAGCCAGTCAAGAGGCTCTCAATGGTGCAGCTGTATAACTTTTTGAGGATCTGAGGGCCCATGCCAAATCTTTTCAGCCTCCTGAGGGGGAAGAGGCGTTGTCATGCCTTCTTCATGACTGTGTTAGTGTGTGTGGACCATGTTAATTCCTTAGTGATGTGGACACCGAGGAACTTGAAGCACTTGACCCGCTCCACTACAGGCCTGTGAATGTGGATGGGGGCATGCTCGGCCCTCCTCAGAGAATATATGGTGGGGAAAATGCACAAATCAGATCTATAAGAAAGGCCAGCAGAGGCTCTACTTTTTAAAGGGGGGGCTGAACTCCTCCTCCTCATTAAGAAATGCCACTGAAGCCATGACTAAAGCAAATGGGATGTGTCTTGGGGGGGGGGGGGTGGTATGATGTGTGTTATGTTCGCTATATCCTACACTGAGTTATCCCTCACAGCCACCGTACAGTATTATCTATGACTGGCTAAAGGAATGACAGTTGTGTTTGTATTGCTAACGTTAGCTCACTAACGTGAGGATGTTTGAGTTGGAAAAGACAAACGGTTTATTAAGAACAGGTCTCGTTCTTTCAACATAACATTGGCAACAATGTATTGTATGTCTCATGTCAATCAAACAAGTCTCGAGGCGCTGCGTGCTAATGACTCAATTGGGTAGTTCTGCTGTCTGTAAAGAAACGGGCGGGCTGTAGGTTGATTCTGCTGCTACGATTGGATAGCATGCAGCTGTTTTCCCTTTTCAACCTTATCATATGCTCCTATCATTTAGATGGGTGCTGCCAGCTGTCCAAGGCCAACCCTCAAATATCCAAGGAAATCGGCGACATCATGGATTCCTTAAATCTACAACATTCTCATTTTGGAAAATACTGACTTTATGACCAAAGTTATCCTACTTACACTTTTTAGTACATTTTGGGACTAGAATTTATGTTTTTGACTACTACCGATGCCAAATAGGCTGTTTTCAACCAGAAATGTAGTTTTTTTTTATTCAGCTGCTCTTTAATGAAGCTCTTTTAATATTGATCGTTTTTTACTCAAATTGTAATTTATTGAAAACATTTCAACATTCTGTATAATCTGCTGGTAGGCAAATGCCAGTGTCTCTCAGACAAATTGTTAGGGGTCAAGCTGACACTAAAGCCCACAAGGTACTGGACCCCAGACATCCTCTATACAAGGAGTTTGAGCTACTCCCTTTCGGGGTGATGTTGCCGGGCACCGGGGCATAAAAGGGATAGAACCAAACAGTCCTTTATTCCAGTTGAAATAAGACTTGAATGACAATCACTAGTAGGTCCAGCGGGCTGGTGTACGCTTGACATAAACTTCAAATCAAATGTTATTGGTCGCATACACATATTTTACAGATGTAATTGCAGGTGCAGTGAAACGCTTGTGTTCCTTGCTCCAACAGTGTAGTAATATCTAACAACACAAAACAATACACGTGTCACGACTTCCGCCGAGGCTGCCTCCCCTCCTTGTTTGGGCAGGTTTCGGCGTTCGTCGTCACCGGCTTACTAGCTGCTGCCGATCCATTTATCATCACTCCACTTGTCTTGTCTAATTAATCACACACACCTGGTCCTTATCCCCAATTAGTTATTGTATAAGTGTTCCCTCTACTTCCTTGTCTGTGTGTGTGATTGTTTGTAGTGAGCTGTGTGTAGCTCGGTTGAGCTACCCTTACCTTGTTGTTGCCAGGGTAGATATTTTCCCTGTGCCTGAGTTTTGTTGTCGCATGCTTGCGGAACTGTTTATCGACGGAATAAACTCTTTGGATGCGTCTTGCTCTCCTGTGTCTGACTCCTTTTATCACACGCATCACAGAATCACCCACCCGCTATGGAGTCAGCGGGTGAAGAGCGCAGGCCTGGAGTCGTGGCACGGGTCCAGGAGCACTCCACGATGCTGGCCAGCTTGGGGGAAGCGATGGATCGGGTTCTTCAGGTCGGAGCAGACCCGATCTGTCGAGACCAGCTGGCCAACCGGATCCAGCCACCTACACCCCAGCACCAGAAGGGATCCAGATATCCCGACCACGGGCGTTTGAGGGGACAGCGGCGCTGTGCCAGGGATTCCTCCTCCAATTGGAGCTTTACTTCGCCAGCATCAGGCCGGCACCATCGGAGCGGGAGAAGGTGTCCGTCCTCGTTTCCTGCCTCTGTGGGAAAGCCCTGTAGTGGGCCAACGCGGTGTGGAATGAAGGAGGAGCCGGGTTGGAGGACTACAGGGAGTTCGCTCGCCTCTTTCGGGCGGTATTCGACCACCCGCCCGAGGGTCGAGAGGCGGGTGAGTGACTGGTCCACCCGAGGCAGGGGACGAGGACCGCGCAGGACTTCGCGTTGGAGTTCCGGACGCTGGCAGCGGGGTTCGGGTGGAACGAGCGGGCCCTGATCGACCATTTCCGGTGCCATCTGCGGGAGGACATCCGACGAGAGCTAACCTGCCGGGACACCATGTTGTCCTTCGATAAACTGGTGGACATGGCCATTTGGTTGGACAACCTGCTGGCAGCCAGATGAAGTCCTGGTAAGGGTCTGCCTGTTTCCACCCCGGAAGACTCGGACCTCGAGCCGATGGAGCTGGGTGGAGCCGCCGGACGAGAGAGCGGAGGAGGACAGCAACAGTGCCTCTCTGGTGGCACGAAGGGACAATCCACCTCACGTCGCAGTCAACGTTCTTTTGGGCCTGGAGGCGGCAGGCAGGGCACTCACGCATCACCCCAGGTATCGAACACCCACACTCGTTCAGAGCCCTCTGCTGTGCACTGTAAAATACTTGTCTCCTTTCCTGAGCACATGGATGTTCCCCAGTGTAAGGCGCTAGTCGATTCAGCCACAGCTGGGAACTTTATGGACAGGGCATTCGCACACCGTATAGGCATTCCATTGATTCCCCTATCCATTCCACGCCCCATCAGAGCACTTGATAGTCGACCATTAGGGTCCGGGTTGGTTAAGGAAATTACTGCACCAGTCACCATGATTACCCAGGAGACTCATTGTGAGCAGGTTACTTTTTCCATTATTTTTCCGGTTGAGCTACCCTTACCTTGTTGTTGCCAGGGTAGATATTTCCCCTATGCCTGAGTTTTGTTGTTGCATGCTTGCGCAACTATTTATCGACGGAATAAACTCTTTGGATGCGTCTTGCTCTCCTGCGCCTGACTCCTTCTATCACACGCATCACAACACGCAAATCACAACAACAAAAAATTAAGAAATATAGACATATTAGAACGAGCATTGTCAGAGTCCAGAATATAAATATATATATATGTATATGATGATGTGTATAGACATTATGAACAGTATATGAATAGAATAGGTGTGTACAGTAGTAGTTATATAGGATGAGCCTTGACTAGAATAAGGTATATACATACAGTGGGGGAAAAAAGTATTTAGTCAGCCACCAATTGTGCATGTTCTCCCACTTAAAAAGATGAGAGAGGCCTGTAATTTTCATCATAGGTACACGTCAACTATGACAGACAAAATGAGGAAAAAAAATCCAGAAAATCACATTGTAGGATTTTTAATGAATTTATTTGCAAATTATGGTGGAAAATAAGTATTTGGTCAATAACAAAAGTTTCTCAATACTTTGTTATATACCCTTTGTTGGCAATGACACAGGTCAAACGTTTTCTGTAAGTCTTCACAAGGTTTTCACACACTGTTGCTGGTATTTTGCCCATTCCTCCATGCAGATCTCCTCTAGAGCAGTGATGTTTTGGGGCTGTCGCTGGGCAACACGGACTTTCAACTCCCTCCAAAGATTTTCTATGGGGTTGAGATCTGGAGACTGGCTAGGCCACTCCAGGACCTTGAAATGCTTCTTACGAAGCCACTCCTTCGTTGCCCGGGCAGTGTGTTTGGGATCATTGTCATGCTGAAAGACCCAGCCACGTTTCATCTTCAATGCCCTTGCTGATGGAAGGAGGTTTTCACTCAAAATCTCACGATACATGGCCCCATTCATTCTTTCCTTTACACGGATCAGTCGTCCTGGTCCCTTTGCAGAAAAACAGCCCCAAAGCATGATGTTTCCACCCCCATGCTTCACAGTAGGTATGGTGTTCTTTGGATCCAACTCAGCATTCTTTGAGTTTTTACCAAAAAGTTATATTTTGGTTTCATCTGACCATATGACATTCTCCCAATCCTCTTCTGGATCATCCAAATGCACTCTAGCAAACTTCAGACGGGCCTGGACATGTACTGGCTTAAGCAGGGGGACACGTCTGGCACTGCAGGATTTGAGTCCCTGGCGGCGTAGTGTGTTACTGATGGTAGGCTTGGTTACTTTGGTCCCAGCTCTCTGCAGGTCATTCACTAGGTCCCCCCGTGTGGTTCTGGGATTTTTGCTCACCGTTCTTGTGATAATTTTGACCCCACGGGGTGAGATCTTGTGTGGAGCCCCAGATCGAGGGAGATTATCAGTGGTCTTGTATGTCTTCCATTTCCTAATAATTGCTCCCACAGTTGATTTCTTCAAACCAAGCTGCTTACCTATTGCAGATTCAGTCTTCCCAGCCTGGTGCAGGTCTACAATTTTGTTTCTGGTGTCCTTTGACAGCTCTTTGGTCTTGGCCATAGTGGAGTTTGGAGTGTGTAGTCGATGAACAGCATTCTTACATACAGTGCATTCAGAAATTATTCACACCCATTGACTTATTCCACATTTTGTTGTGTTACAGCCTGAATTCAAAACGGATTAATAGATTTTTCCCCACATATCTACACACAATACCCCATAATGACAAAGCGAAAACATGTTTTTAGATTTTTTTGCAAATGTATTGAAATTGAAATACAGAAATATCTCATTTACATACTGTAAGTATTCACACCCCTGAGTCAATACTTTGTAGAATCACCTTTGGCAGCGATTACAGCTGTGACTCTTTATGGGTACGTCTCTAAGAGCTTTCACACCTGGATTGTACAATATTTGCACATTATTCTTTAAAAAATCTTCAAGCTCTGTCAAGTTGGTTGTTGATCATTGCTAGACAGCCATTTTCAAGTCTTGCCATAGATTTCTAAGCCGATTTAAGTAAAAACTGTAACTATCCACTCAGGAACATTCAATGTCGTCTTGGTAAGCAACTCCTGTGTATATTTGGCTTTGTGTTTTAGGTTATTGTCCTGCTGAAAGGTGAATTTGTCTCCCAGTGTCTGTTGGAAAGCAGATTGAAGCAGGTTTTCCTCTAGGATTATGCCTGTGCTTAGCTCTATTCCACTTCTTTTTATCCTGAAAAAATCCCTAGTACTTGCAGATGACAAGCATACCCATAACATGATGCAGCCACCACCATGCTTTAAAATATGAATAGTGGTACTCAGTGACGTGTTGTGTTGGATTTAACCCAAACATAATGCTTTTGTATTCAGGACCAAAAGTTCATTTCTTTGCCACATTTTTGGCAGTTTATTTTGTGCCATATTGCAAACAGGATGCATGTTTTGGAATATTTGTATTCCTTCTTTTCACTCTGTCATTTATGTTAGTATTGTGGAGTAACTACAATGTTGTTGATCCATTTTCAGTTCTCTCCTATCACAGCCATTAAACTCTGTTTTAAAGTCACTATTGGCCTCATGCTGAAATCCCTGAGCGGTTTCCTTCCTCTCTGGCAATTGAGTTAGGAAGGGCGCCTGTATCTTTGTAGTGACTGGGTGTATTGATACACCATCCAAAGTGTAATTAATAACTTCACCATGGTCAAAGGTGCCCTTCTTTGCAAGGCATTGAAAAACCTCCCTGGTCTTTGTGGTTGAATCTTTGTATGAAATTCTCTGCTCGACTGAGGGACCTTACAGATAATTGTATATGTGGTGTACAGAGATGAGGTAGTCATTCAAAAATCTTGTTAAACACTATTATTGCACACAGAGTGAGTCCATGCAACTTATTATGTGACTTGTTAAGCACATTTTTACTCCTGAACTTGTTTAAGCTTGCCATAACAAAGGGGTTGAATACATATTGACTCAAGACATTTCAGCTTTTCATTTTTAAATCATTTGTAAAAGTTTCTAAAAACATAATTCCACTTTGACATTATGGGGTATTGCGTGTAGGCTAGTGGCACAAAATCTCAATTTAATCCAATTTAAATTCAAGCTGGAACACAACAAAATGTGGAAAAAGTCAAGGAGTGTGAATACTTTCTATAGGCACTGTATGTATTCTTCTTATCCAGATGGGCGAGGGCAGTGTGCAGTGTGATGGCGATGGCGTCATCCATGGATCTGTTGGGGCGGTATGCAAATTGTAGTGGGTCTAGGATGTTGGGTAAAGTGGAGGTGATATGATCCTTAACTAGCCTCTCAAAGCACTTCATGAAGTGAGTGCTACGGGGCGATAGTCATTTAGTTCAGTTACCTTTGCTTTCTTGGGTACAGAAATAATGGTGGACATCTTGAAGCAAGTGGGGACAACAGACTGGGATAGGTAGATATTGAATATGTCCGTCAACACTCCAGCCAGCTTTGACAGTACTATCTGTAATGTATATAACGTACAGTTGCATCATTATGAATCACCCATTAATTGCACTTTTTCTATTCTCATTTTATTTATTGTCTGTATTTGTCTTGTCTTCATATGCTTGATGATACGTTTTAATGCACACAGAACCACAAACTAAATTTCCCCATCGGGGTAATAAAGGCATTATTTTATCTTATACAGAGGTGCCCTTCATAACAACAGACGATGACATGTTAGCATTAAGCTTTGACAACCAGCCTTCATTTAGGCTTTCTGACTCAAGCCCCCCAACCTGGCTTTCAAGGAGAGGAGAGCTCTGTACTTTCTCTGCTTCTGTTCAATTCTGTTGGGTATATGCTGTGCTTTTAAATAAATGTATGTGGGGGAAAAATTGCTGTCTCTTTTTGTTCTTAGGTCCCCTGGCACCACATGCAGCGGTATTAGAATTCAGCTCCCTCTTCCCGCGGCGGGCGGACGGACATTTCTGCATCAGCCCCCTCCTCCTACAGATACACCTCCAGGCAGCGTCCCAAATGGCACGCTATATAGTATATTACTTTTGACCAGGGCCCATCTAGGCTCTGGCCCATAGGGCTCTGGTCAAAAGTAGTGCACTACAGGGTGTGATTTGTAATGCAGCCCCAGACATACCTCTGAAGCAGGCCCATAGGAGCCTCATGTCCTCCCTCCCCTCCCTGGTCCACACACACCCTCAGCCCCAAATTAGATTACCACTTCCCGTCCTCAGCACTCAGGTCCTCTATCAAATGTGTCAATAAAGCCATCCTCCAGTGCTCTTCATATAATACATGACCTCTTAGCTGGAGCAGACTTACTGGCTTAATGATGATTCATCTCAACCTCCCATCACTCTAAACTTGGTTCAGAGATGCTCTCATACTATACAGACTCATGTATTTAACCCCTGGTTCATGATCTGGTATCATGTATTTAACCCCTGGTTCATGGTCTGGTGTCATGTATTTAACCCCAGGTTCATGGTCTGGTATCATGTATTTAACCCCTGGTTCATGGTCTGGTGTCATGTATTTAACCCCTGGTTCATAGTCTGGTGTCATGTATTTAACCCCTGGTTCATAGTCTGGTGTCATGTATTTAACCCCTGGTTCATGATCTGGTATCATTTATTTAACCCCTGGTTCATAGTCTGGTGTCATGTATTTAACCCCTGGTTCATGGTCTGGTATCATTTATTTAACCCCTGGTTCATAGTCTGGTGTCATGTATTTATTCCTAGGGTCATGGTCTGGTATCATGTATTTAACCCCTGGTTCATGGTCTGGTGTCATGTATTTAACCCCTGGTTCATGGTCTGGTGTCATGTATTTAACCCCAGGTTCATGGTCTGGTATCATGTATTTAACCCCTGGTTCATGGTCTGGTGTCATGTATTTAACCCCTGGTTCATAGTCTGGTGTCATGTATTTAACCCCTGGTTCATGATCTGGTATCATTTATTTAACCCCTGGTTCATAGTCTGGTGTCATGTATTTATTCCTAGGTTCATGGTCTGGTATCATGTATTTAACCCCAGGTTCATGGTCTGGTGTCATGTATTTAACCCCTGGTTCATAGTCTGGTGTCATGTATTTATTCCTAGGGTCATGGTCTGGTATCATGTATTTAACCCCTGGTTCATGGTCTGGTGTCATGTATTTAACCCCTGGTTCATAGTCTGGTGTCATGTATTTAACCCCAGGTTCATGGTCTGGTATCATGTATTTAACCCCTGGTTCATGATCTGGTGTCATGTATTTAACCCCTGGTTCATAGTCTGGTGTCATGTATTTTACCCCTGGTTCATGGTCTGGTGTCATGTATTTAACCCCTGGTTCATGGTCTGGTGTCATGTATTTAACCCCAGGTTCATGGTCTGGTGTCATGTATTTAACCCCTGGTTCATAGTCTGGTGTCATGTATTTAACCCCTGGTTCATGGTCTGGTGTCATGTATTTAACCCCTGGTTCATAGTCTGGTGTCATGTATTTAACCCCAGGTTCATGGTCTGGTGTCATGTATTTAACCCCTGGTTCATGGTCTGGTATCATGTATTTAACCCCTGGTTCATGGTCTGGTGTCATGTATTTTACTCCTGGTTCATGGTCTGGTGTCATGTATTTAACCCCTGTTTCATGGTCTGGTGTCATGTATTTAACCCCAGGTTCATGGTCTGGTGTCATGTATTTAACCCCTGGTTCATGGTCTGGTATCATGTATTTAACCCCTGGTTCATGGTCTGGTGTCATGTATTTTACCCCTGGTTCATGGTCTGGTGTCATGTATTTAACCCCTGTTTCATGGTCTGGTATCATGTATTTAACCCCTGGTTCATGGTCTGGTGTCATGTATTTAACCCCTGGTTCATAGTCTGGTGTCATGTATTTAACCCCAGGTTCATGGTCTGGTATCATGTATTTAACCCCTGGTTCATGATCTGGTGTCATGTATTTAACCCCTGGTTCATAGTCTGGTGTCATGTATTTTACCCCTGGTTCATGATCTGGTATCATGTATTTAACCCCTGGTTTATAGTCATTTCCAATTGACATTAAACATGTCCACATTAATTTACTGTACATCTCCAGGGGCCAAGTAAGCAGAGACACAGTAGGGGCAAAGTGGCCGACATCCAATGAAATGCCTCTAGTTGTTTTAGAAGTTTCTAAGAGATTGTCCTTAAACCTTACAAACCCTTCCATCTCATCTAATTTGTCTCCCAAGACATTGTTACTAATAGCAAGGAGAATGCATTCAGGAGAGCAAGCCGATTTGTTATGCCCTCTTTACACCTTCACAGTGCATGTTTTTGTTTGCTGCTACACTGCTCTAATTCAGGTGAGAATGTGATTCTCTGACTAGGAGTGAAAACAATTAATCTGAAGAGCACTTCGACATGACACTAACACTTTGATTGAGATTCTGACACGAGAGAGGCATCAATTTACATACTGAATCATTTGGAATGCCAGGGAGCAACAGGCTCCGTCAGTGCAGTGTGACTGTCCACCAATCAGCTATACAGTCCAACACACAGTCACAATCCACTCTACCGCAGCTAGATGACCATGGGGGATTCTGTCCTGCCTTGGGCCTTGTATCACTTTAGTTACACTCTTATCACTGCAGAGATTAGTGTGAGAGACGTTAAACTGTTAAAAAAGACATCCTTCTTCCTCCTCATAACAGCATATTGTTCCTCAATATACTACTTGATACTAAAGAATTTGGTGTTAAACAATTTTGTCTTCGCATTTATTTCCATGAAGTGAGAACCATTGGGACCATTTCAGTCACTGACCATGGTTAAACATTCCATCTGAGGAAACAGACAAAAATGAAATTCCACAATGCCCTCCTCTAATATATATGATGCTACACCTTATCACGGAGTGACTTTCCCTGCGGTCACGTGGGTCATACTGGGGTACGGATGTAAAAATCCCTCAAAATATGCCATTGGTGCCCATTTAAATTAGCCCCAAGGTTGCGTTGTTAAATCTTGTTCATTTTCTTAAAATAAAAACCATAACTGTTTTCTCATTAGCTGGGAATGTTGTTTGAAATGTCCAATACAACATACTGTTGTATTGGACATCAACCTACTATCAACCTACTGCAACCTACTGCATACCCCTTACAAATATACAGTACCAGTCAAAAGTTAGGACACACCTACTCATTCCAGGGTTTTTCTTTATTTGTACTATTTTCTACATTGTAGAATAATAGTGAAGACATCAAAACCATGAGTGGCGCCACTGCGCCCGAGTGGCGCAGTGGTCTAAGGCACTGCATCGCAGTGCTAGCTGTGCCACTAGAGATCCAGGTTCGAATCCAGCGTCTGCTAAATGACTTAAATGTAAATGTAAATGAAATAACACATATGGAATCATGTAGTAACCAAAAAAGTTAAACAAATCAAAATATATTTTAGATTTTAAATTCTTCAAAGTTGTCCCGTTCGTTGAAGGACGGGTCAGACCAAGGCGCAGCGTGAAATGTGTACATGTTTAATATAAAGATAAACACACGAACAAAAACAACAAACCAACGAAACGTGAAGTCCGAAGGCTAAACACAAAACAAGCCTACTCACGGAACAAGATCCCACAACTAATGGCTGCCTAAGTATGATCCCCAATCAGAGACAACGAGCGACAGCTGTCTCTGATTGGGAATCACACCCGGCCAAACATAGAAATACAACACCCAGACTGAGAACATAGAAAATACAACATAGAACTCCACACCCTGACTCAACATATTAGAGCCCAATAAGTCAGGGAGTGACAGTACCCCCCCCCCTCCCCCCAAAGGTGCGGACTCCGACCGCACAAACCTGACATAACAGGGTAGGGTCCGGGTGGGCCGACCACATTCTCTCAGCCTCCCCGTTGCGCCCCTGGTCTGGTCTGGACCTCGGCGCGCTGCTTCCCCTCTCCTTCCTCCCACGATGTACCAAGCCCTGTCTGGACCCTGGTGTGGGAGACCCCAAACCTGGAGAGGAGCTGACGTCTGGGTCTGGACTGGAGCTGCTGACCGGAGCTGGACTAGGCACCGGTGGAGCGGACTGCTCTGGCTCCGGTCTGGAGCCGCTGACCGGAGCTGGACTTGGCACCGGTGGAGCGGACTGCTCTGGCTCCGGAATGGAGCTGCTGACCGGAGCTGGACTGGACCCCGGTGGAGCGGACTGCTCTGGTTCCGGAGTGGAGCTGCTGACCGGAGCTGGACTGTGCACCGGTGGAGCGGACTGCTCTGGCTCCGGAATGGAGCTGCTGACCAGAGCTGGACTTGACCCCGGTGGAGCGGACTGCTCTGGCTCTGGAGTGGAGCAGCTGACCGGTGCCGGACCAGGCACCGGTGGAACGGGCACGGGTCATGCCGGACTGGACACACGCACCACTGGTCTGGTGCGAGGAGCAGGCACGGGCCGAACCGGACTAGGAACACGCACCACTGGTCTGGTGCGAGGAGCAGGCACGGGCCGAACCGGATTAGGAACACGCACCACTGGCTTGGTGCGAGGAGCAGGAACGGGCCGGTCCGGACTGGCGACATGCACCACTGGCTTGGTGTGGGGAGCAGACACGGGCCGTACCGGACTGGCGACATGCACCACTGGCCTGGTGCGAGGAACAGGAACGGGCCGGACTGGGAACACGCACCACTAATCTAGGGCGAGGAGCAGGAACGGGCCGGGCCAGATTGGCGACACGTTTCACAGGCTTGGTGCGGGGAGCAGGCACGGGCCGTACTGGTCTGGGAAAACGCACCACTGTCTTGGTGCGAGGAGCAGGAATGGGCCGGGCCGGACTGGGAACACGCACCACTGGCTTGGTGTGAGGAACAGGAACGGGCCGGGCCGGACTGGCGACACGCACCACTGGCCTGGTGCGACACGCACCACTGGCCTGGTGCGAGGAACAGGAACGGGCCGGGCCAGACTGGGAACACGCACCACTGGCCTGGTGCGGGGAGCAGGCACGGGCCGTACCAGGCTAGCGACACACACCACTGGCTTGGTGCGAGACGCAGGCACGAGGTGTACCGGACTGGGTACTGACGTTAGAGATCTCCGACTGTACCAGTCTTTCACTCCCCGCCCAGGACTCCTCCCTGAGCCCCCACGAGTGCAGTGGTCGGGGCTCTTCACCATCGATCCCCGACCACCCTTTTAGCCCCCCAAAAATGTTTTATTGGAGCTGTCTCTCGGGCTTCTCCCTCGGCCGGCGAGTTCTGCGTTGCCGTTGCTCCTCTCTAAACCGGGACTCCACTGTCTCCTCCCAAGGACGGCGATCCATCCCAGCCTGAATCTCCTCCCATGTCCAGGATCCCTTTCCGTCCAGGATCTCCTCCCATGTCCAGGCTGTCTGCTCCTGGGCATGCTGCTTGGTCCATTTTTGGTGGGATCTTCTGTCACGTTCGTTGAAGGACGGGTCAGACCAAGGCGCAGCATGAAATGCGTACATGTTTATTATAAAGATAAACACACGAACAAAAACAACAAACCAACGAAACGTGAAGTCCGAAGGCTAAACACAAAACAAGCCTACTCACGGAACAAGATCCCACAACTAATGAGTGCCAACAGGCTACTTAAGTATGATCCCCAATCAGAGACAACAAGCGACAGCTGCCTCTGATTGGGAATCACACCCGGCCAAACATAGAAACACACAACATAGAATGCAAAACATAGAAATACTAACATAGAACTCCACACCTTGACTCAACATACTAGAGTCCCATAAGTCAGGGCGTAACAAAAGTAGCCACCCTTTGCCTTGATGACAGCTTTGCACACTCTTGGCATTTGTAACTTATTTTGTACATAATGTTTCTGCCACCGTCTCTTATGACCGAAAAGAGCTTCTGGATATCAGGACAGCGATTACTCACCTCGTACTGGAGGAATATTTTTTATTTAACGAGTCGGACGCAAAGGATTTTCTTCAGACACCCGACAAGGCCTAAATCCCCGTCATCCCCATGAGAAAGAGACGGAGATATCGGGGACATAGGTCGGGGTGCCTTGTAAGGATCCGACGGCGAGTGGGTAATCTGCCTCTACCATCAGTCCTATTAGCCAACGTGCAATTATCGGATAACAAAATAAACAAACTACGATCACGGATATCCTACAAACGGGACATTAAAACTGTAATATCTTATGTTTCACTGAGTTGTGGCTGAATGACGACATGGATAACATACAGCTGGCGGGAAATAAGCTGCATCGGCCAGATGGAACAGCTGCCTCCGGTAAGACAAGGGCTGGCGGTGTGTATTTGTAAACAACAGCTGGTGCACGAAATCTAATATTAAGGAAGTCTCAAGGTTTTGCTCGCCTGAGGTAGAGTATCTCATGATAAGCTTTAGACCACACTATTTACCAAGAGAGTTTTCATCTATATTTTTCGTAGCTGTCTATTTACCACCACAAACCGATGCTGGCACTAAGACCGCACTCAATGAGCTGAATTAGGCCATAAGCAAACTTTAATTCAGAGAAACTTAAATTGAATTGAGGAGTACACCACATCAGTCACAGGCTTCATCAATAAGTGCATCAATGACGTCATCACCACAGTGACCGTACGTACATACCCCAACCAGAAGCCATGGATTACAGGCAACATCCGCACTGAGCTAAAGGGTAGAGCTGCCGCTTTCAAGGAGCAGGACTCTAACCCGGACGCTTATAAGAAATCCCACTGTGCCCTCCGACGAACCATCAAACAGGCAAAGAGTCAATACAGGACTATGACTGAATCGTACTACACCGGCTCCGACGCTCGTCGGATGTGGCAGGGCTTGCAAACTATTACAGACTACAAAGGGAAGCACAGCTGCGAGCTGCCCAGTGACACAAGCCTACCAGGCGAGCTAAATTACTTCTATGCTCGCTTCGAGGCAAGCAACACTCAAGCATGCATGAGACCATCAGCTGTTCCGGACGATTGTGTGACCACGCTCTCCGTAGCCGATGTGAGTAAGACCTTTAAACAGGTCAACATTCACAAGTCTGCAGGGCCAGACGGATTACCAGGACGTTACTCCGAGCATGCGCTGACCAACTGTCTGTAATACCAACATGTTTCAAGCAGACCACCATAATCACTGTGCCCAAGAACAGTAAGGTAACCTGCCTAAATGACTACCGACCCGTAGCGCTCACGTCTGTAGCCATGAAGTGCTTTTAAAGGCTGGTCATGGCTCACATCAACACCATTATCCCAGAAACCCTAGACCCACCAGAATTTGCATACCGCCCCAAAAGCTCCACAGATGATGCAATCTCTATTGCACTCCACACTGCCCTTTCCTACCTGGACAAAAGGAACACCTACGTGAGAATGCTATTCATTGATTACAGCTCAGCGTTCAACACCATAGTGCCCTCAAAGCTCATCACTAAGCTAAGGACACTGGGACTAAACACCTCCCTCCGCAACTGGATCCTGGAGTTCCTGACGGGCCGCCCCCAGGTGGTAAGTGTAGGTAACAACACATCTGCCACGCTGATCCTCAACACGGGGGCCCTTCAGGGGTGCGTGTTCAGTCCCCTCCTGTACTCTCCGTTCAACCATGATTGCATGGCCAGGCACGACTCCAACACCATCATTAAGTTTGCCGACGACACAACAGTGGTAGGCCTGATCACCGACAACGATGAGACAGCCTATAGGGAGGAGGTCAGAGACCTGGCTGTATGGTGCCAGGATAACAACCTCTCCCTCAACGTGATCAAGACAAAGGAGATGATTGTGGACTACAGGAAAAAGAGGACCGCGCACACCCCCATTGTCATCGATGGGGCTGTAGTGGAGCAGGTTGAGAGCTTCAAGTTCCTTAGTGTCCACTTCACCAAAAAACTATCATGGTCCAAACACACCAAGACAGTCGTGAAGAGGGCATGACAAAGCCTATTCCCCCTCAGGAGACTGAAAATATTTGGCATGGGTCCTCAGATCACGGCAAGCGGTACCGGAGCGCCAAGTCTAGGTCCAAAAAGGCTTCTTAACAGCCATAAGACTCCTGAACAGCTAATCAAATGGCTACCCGGACTATTTGCATTGTTCCCCCCACCCCCTCTTTTACGCTGCTGCTACTCTCTGTTTATTATCTATGCATAGTCACTTTAACTCTATCTACATGTACATACTACCTCAATTACCTCTGCTAACCTGTGCCCCCGCACATTGACTCTGTACCGGTACCCCCTGTATATAGCCTCGCTACTGTTATTTTACTGCTGCTCTTTAATTATTTTTTAGTTATCAATTTTTTACTTAACACTTATTTTTCTTAAAACTGCATTGTTTGTTAAGAGCTTGTAAGTAAGCATTTCACTGTAAGGCGCATGTGACAAATCAAATTTGATTTGATTTGGTAGAATAGATCATATAGCTAGCAATCGCTAGCATTCACTGGTTGAAGTTGAAATAACTTTGGAGTGTAATGGAGTTGACTAGCGACTATGACATGAATATACTGAATATCATTCACAACATTTGGACAGGAGCTATAATCCAGTTATAATACAAAAAAATGAAACTATGTGTGTCGTTATTGATTGAATTCAGGCTTGGCTGAACTGCTTTTGATGGGGAAAGATTGCTTCTGTACCCCGCTTCCGTGATTTTCATTGAAAACTTAACTTTCCCATGTGGGCCTATGTGAGGCACCTTATTCCACACAGTGCAATACTTCCACATAGACCATAAGGCTCTGGTCAAAAGTACTGCACTATGGGTGCACTATAAAGAATACGGTTCTATTTGGGATGTCTAATCCATACATGCTTTGAGCCCATAACAGCTCAAAACCAGTGTAACAATGGAAAAGGTTTTCTAATTTGAGATACATTTCCAAGGTCTTAGGGTTATAACAAAGGCTGGGCTAGATTGCTGGCTCAAGGCACTGTCTGACAATATTATTTTCATTGGATGGTTAGTTAGAGGCAACAGATAAAGATGGTTAGTTAGAGGCAACCGATAAAGCTCCTATGTTTCCACCACAGCTCTTCACTGGCACAAATAAATGGTTAAAACATGGTTGAGGGATGCTGAGAAAGTTGGAGAATGTGAGCCAGAGGGCTGTATTAGAAAAGTGTGTGGGCTGATGCATGTGATACTGTAGCTAGATGTAAGAGTCAACTCTATGTACTTTTGTATTGTTGAGAAGTGCTTTGAATGGGGAGAAAGAAGAGTGGAAGACTCCGTCCTAAATTGCACCCTATTCCCTATATAGCGCACTACTTTTGACCAGAGCCCTATAAAGTCCTCTTTTGGCATCATTAGGCAGCTTTTCAGGAGATGTTATGTTCTGAGGGCCATAACACTCTGGTTCATGTTTATGCCATCCCCTGTAACACGGATGAGTAGCGCCCTATAGAGCCAAAGGAGATGCTCTCCTCTCCTCTGTCAGTTCTGTCAATCTGCTCCCCTCCTCTTCTCTCTCAACAGGGGGATGTGGTGTGCTCAAACTAGGTGTGATGGATATGCAAGACCTACAGGTGATTCGTGTTAGATCAGTCATCCTTCAACAGAGCAGTACTGACCTGTTTTACCATTGCTTTGTTTCTGTGTTGAATGAAAAGCATTATCTGAGTTTCTGTTGAGGAGCCCGAGTTACAGCCTACATTTAAATTTAGAGATTCATAGGAACAACCATAGAATTAGGAATTATAATTTTAGAATGGAAATGAATCTTCTTATGATGGGATAAAGGTCAGCCATTTTGGTCAGGGAGTTGGTCAACCATAGTTTACCAGTGCTATGATAAGATATTATGTAAAATAATGAATTTGAAGAATTTATGTTTGTTAGCCAGACAGTTTAAGAGGAATTATCCCATAAATGTTTCAAATTAACTGCCAATATGCTAGCCTGGGTACAAGTCTCTTTAGCTAATCTACTCCATGTCTTGTGCCAAAGAACCTTTGGCAATGACAAGGAGTGGCAAGGAGTGGAACGTTAGCTAAAGATACCGGTACTCAGACTACCAATATGCCAACATTCCATTCAAACAATGCAATCCACAGCCATGCACTGGCTAAAATCAGTTGATGATAGGACTTAGACAAGTTGTAAATGCAACAAGTACTGATATTGTATCATATAATATCACTCACAGCTTTACAAGAAAACTAAAATGGAGACATTTATGGTCTGTTTACATATATTTTAGAGGCAATGTATATAGAAAATGTGTATAAATCCCGTATAAACTGTATTTATAATGATATGACAATATTTTATGTTGACAATAATTATATTACACAATTTCTGGTATGTCACATGCCTTAATTTTATTTTCCTGCATAAATCAAATCAGGATTATGCCTCTACTGCCATTCATTCCAATTAGACTGGTTTGTATTTCTCCCTGACCAATACGACGGCCATTTTCACCCCATTCTGGAACTTTGAGGGTTTATGACATAGCCCCTCTAGTAGGCTAATTAATAGGTAAAGGGGTCAATGGAACGCAGACCGTGGGATAGAATCCCACAGGACTGGTGCACATTCAACAAATCTGATCTAACAAAGTGGATATTCGTCAAATCCGTCAGGATTTATGTATTGTAAAAGGGCCCACAATGTTGCTACTTAAGTCCGATTTGACTATATTTTACTGTTCTCGCTGCATAACATTTAGAAGTAGTCCCTTTTCAGGTTTAGAAGTGACTGCTAAATGCTAACTCCCGTTCGTATAAGGTGGTAGCATAGCTAGCATAGAGAAATCGGTGGTGGTAGTGAAAAGTCGTTTTTAACTGTAATGCAGTTAATTATTGATGATGACATGAACATGTATTGGGGTTGACATCCATACAATTATTATATTCCGATGTTTACCTCAACATAGTGTGAAATACACATATAAACAATAGCGGTGGTCCGGCACTGCCCATGATGCACAGTACACCTGTCGTTAAGAGTTCAATGGAATTTGGAGAATGCATATTTGCCAACATGAAATTGCAAACTAAAACAGAATTAATTAAAAATCTAGCAACTTCAGAGATGCCTACTGAGGCATCAAACTATTTCATAGTCTAATCAAACTTCATCTAATTATACGTAAAACATAATGTAATGAGCCGGCCACCAAAAATAGTTTTGCTATAGTTACCTGAAACTGGGATCTCCATTGCCCATTTCGACCCCGGGTGCAGAGACTGAAATGACGCGCGTACCTCATGGCAGCTGGGAGACACTGGTACCTGTCCGCCGGGTAGGGTGGACGGCAGGCACAGCGCGCACAGAAAGAGCGCGCCAGACAGCGGAAAACCGGCCATGGCTCACCGGCACAAAATTTAGCCGATTTGTAAACTTAGTCCGTCACTGCAGCTCCTTGCGTAAAATGCCGAGTGCCAAGTCAGTCCTTAACCCACAGCAAGATTAACGACCACTGACTAACTGAACAGCGCACACATAATGTTGTGTTGGATTGGTAGCAGCGCAGCTCCTGGCCCCTATTTGATAAGCATCCTTCTGCTCTTCCAATCAAAAAGATCACCGACGCCGCGAAACTGCATGTCCTCCTATGGTGCCGTTATAAGGTGTTCTCCTCACAGAGTTCCAGTCTTATTCCAGTTATACCAGAAACTCGTAGGTATATCTGCTGTTGTTATTTAGAATGTTACAGTAAACCGGGACATTGGTGTTGATAAATTTGCTAATCCCCTTTACTTACTGCTTGCTCTCAACTGGCTCCGTCAGAATGGATGAGCACTGAATCAAGACTGCGCGTTAACGCTCTTCAGAGCACGCGCCACAATCCGGCACCGTGGGCTTTATCCTATGAATGCTCACATAGTACACACTGTATATTCAATTGATAAACGTAAAACAATTTAGCCTATCTGAGCTGATGAGGATCTGAGGATCTCAACTGTTTATTGGCTTATAAAATGCAAGGTTAAAGCAGAAATGGTGCTCCATGCAAGAATGCACTTCATAAGAACACTTTTTCATTTTACTGAATTGTGTGCCAATGTGTATACATGCTGAAAAAATACTAATAGTAAAATGGAATAAGTGCCATGTTGAGCCCATTAGAATTTCCCGACGAATTGTATCCATTAAACAATGACAATTATTTAAGCATGCATTTACATATTTCAAAACATTAAGGTGCAGAGCCAAAGGCTTAATCTGTGTCCAGGAAAACAGCCCTAAATTGTCTACAAGGTGTGAAGACAGCAGGATTACAGCACATGGATTTAGGCTAATTAACAGCTGGAATAATTACTCTTATGTGAGTCCTTTCAGTGTCCCCAACACCCATTGACATGGTAGTTTGTCCCCAATACCCATTGACATGGTAGTTTTATTGCCAACCATGTTTGGCATGCATCATTTCAAATTAACTCACGAAACAATAATGCCAGGGTGATATGAGGTTTTAGCCATAATACATTTCCTTCTTTATAAATCTTACGCATATAACAATAGGCCTTCCAAAGTGTAATTACACATACCACAAACATGTACAAGTACAATGTAACAATGTGTACCTACACTGTAATTATGTTATTTCATAGGTACTATGGTAGTATTCTGTCAAATCCTGAGTGCTCCTGTAGTTTGCTTTCCACTTTTCTCTTCAAGTATACAGCAGCACCCCATATGCACCTGCTGCCATCTAGTGGGGAACTGGCTATAGCCACAGCTTCTACAGCCTGCTCCTATGACACAGCAACTCACAATTACAAACTTCTACACAGATGTTGCATTTTTAAAGGAAAAGCAATTACAGAAAAATCCCTTCAACATTATTTTATTTCAGAAGTTGTGTTGATCGTTTTTAATTTAGAGAAGGAACAAAGTGTAGAAATGGCACAATGCTGTTGCTCACAACATTTGGAGGATTACAGATGGATACCGCACATTTTTTCGTCGATTTTGGCCATCATTAAAATTGCAAAGTCATCTACCCGAAAACAGCAAGAAAAAAACAACAAGCTAAAAACTGCTTGCCAAGCAAATCCATTCTCCCAACCCACAGAGATAACACATCCTCATGCTTGCCATCCCTGAGACCAAGCTCATGATAACAGCTGCGTTGACAGATTGTCTGCTGTATACTTAAACAAAGCAAAAGTGTTCAACTTGAATGAGAACATGAGGATATTATAGTTTTCTGAACAATATGAAACAATACAAAGGGACCCAGGGGAACTGAAATTCTTTACAGGTTTCTCCTTTTGTTGAGTCTCTCAGGTACAGAGAGTTTTGCATGGATTTGCACAGCGGAAATTTTCAGAAGCTGAAAGCAAACCTGCAAAACTCACAGTAAACCCATGATGTGCCATGGATGGATCTCTCCAAGGTAGTCTCAGTGGTGAGCTTCAAAGGGAGGGTGACCGGCAATACTTGAAGTGCACACACTGCAGTAGGTCCATTTAAACTACCTGCACTGTGAGCACTTTGGAACTGCCAGGACAACACAACATAGAATCATAGAAGATTCTAGAACATAGAATACCCCAACAAAACTGACACAAACTTCTCAAAAAAAGTCTGATAAGTTATGACTAATACAAGAAATATAAAATAACATGTAGTGAGGTAGTGGTATTTACTTTTTATACTAAAACGTTTTCAAAATACAACATTTCATTCCAAATTGTGACATATGCTAGCTCACAGGTCAGAAATTAACAGTGACAGGAAACAGATGAAACTGCTGTCACCAAATGTCCAGAGTTGGGGTACAAGTGCTCCAGCCAGAAGGAGCAACTAGGGCAGTTGATACTAGACTATTTCACTAACTACACTAGATGCACCTTAGCTGGAGAACCAGAATAATTAGGGTTGGGAAAACAGTCAGTCTTTGTTCGATGAGGATTGGATGGCGTAATTCTGAGTTTACCTTCTATTTTAGCAGCATGGTATTTGAAGGTCACCTATAAAGAGAAGCAGAATAACACATTTTTTAAGAACCATCAACATGAACCACTTCTGAACACAAGTCTCAATGGAAAAATATGATGATCTAACAAATCACCAAAAAGTGTGGCTATTGCAAAGACACTTAACGTAATACAATTTAAATGTTCTTACAGAATCATAGCATAAGCAGGCTGAAAGAAGCAACAAAATAGTAAAAATGAATTTCTTCAAATAGACGTGTTATTTAGTTAGGCTATTATGAACTTAACAACTGAGGTCGTTTATCTATTTAAATCAAATACAAGATTTGGCAAAAGAAAGTTAAGAACCAAACTAAAACTGTGATTTGTTCTTACAATCATGATAACGCATGGAGAGGGAGGCGAGGGCAGGCGCCATGATAAATTCAAACAGGGAATTTATTGTTTGGTTGTCATGCACTCTGGGCTAGCCTACTCATTTGTGCGATAGAGTGAAATACATTATCAATTCGATACATACCTGTTACCTGCCTTTACCTTACTGACTGATTTTCGTAGTACCTTTACCTAACCAAAGTATAAAGCATTATATCCATAGCCTAAAGTTGCCATAACATTTCGCTTGTGTAAGGGGCTTCATTAGCCTACAACCTTTCCAAACGGTGACTTGGAATCTAAATTGAAATATCAATGTGCTAGTTTCTACTTTAAATTGATGAATGATACAACAGGTGGCTTGTTTAGTCATTTAATATGTTAGTGTGAGCATGTATGTCCACATTCCTGCGCTATCGAATTAGCCGTAGCAACCTGTGGCTAACCCTTTATCCGTCCAGTTTTGGTTACTTCCGATTTATTGCGCACTGTATAGGGTGTTTGTTTGACCGACCAGCTTTACACTTTTTTACATTCTATGATTTAAAAAAAAACGTTTAAATGACTCATATATTATATGTAGAACATAGAGCAATCTCTACTTGTGGTTTGCTAAGCTAGTCTGCCAGCACACAAAGCGTGACCATCGTGCGCAAAAGGGTTTCAAACTTTTATTCAAGATTGAATAAAACCATCCCTACATTGCCTAAAGGCCATTTTGATTTGTTAAATTAGTTAATAAACATAAAGAATCTTGATTGTTCGTATTACCTTTAAGTTGTTTTGAATCTTTACTGCTCGGAGACTTTTACGAAAGAGGCGCGAACTTATCGTCATGTGATGGGCCTTTCTCGAGTCCTCACTCCCCAACAAAAACCCTTCCAGCATGGGAACCACATCCGCTATTAGTCACAATTGCATAATTAACTCAAGTCTAATTAATTATTTTATTTATTAATTGCAGTTTAAATAACAGTAGCCTACAATTTGATCCCAAAACAACCTTGTTGTTTTTCTTTACAAAAGCAAAGTTGCGCGCAGTGATCTGTGTTTACAAATAACCTAATATTTTAAAAATATATATTATAATATATTGAATGTGTTAATCTTGATTAATTACTTTAATTTGAAGTTATTGTATATATTCTAAAGAAAAAGCTTTAGACTAGCATGAAATAGCCTTCTAAAAATATTTATAAACGAAAAAAAACAAAACTTCTAATTAGACAATGAAATATCTACAGACACCATATGGAATATGCTAGATATTACACTAATAACTTGCCAGATAAAACATGAAGTTAAAACACAATTTCTATGCATTTTCATATAAAAGATGTGTCCTCTAAGGAATACTTACCAAGTAAATAACGGAAGATGAGATGCATACCTCATTTGTCAGCCTGTGAATTGTGGTGGCGCATTTGAAAACAGAAGCAACAACTATTCTCAACATAAGCGAGTGTTCTTATAAGTATAATGTACCTTGCCACGCAGATGTAGTATTTTCAACTTCAGCCATTCTGGCTCTGCTAAAATGACAACAAAAAGGTTTGCCATGCATGAAATTGTATGAGCATCTATTTTGCAGGGGTTTTTTTCTGCTTGGGGGTGGGGAAATTAGTTCAGACGATACATTATCTTGTGTAGGCCTATATGTCCTAAATATACACAGATATTTAGCAGACTATTTGAAAATGTTCAAACACTAACTATGAAAATCAAATGTTTACCTCAAAATGTAAATAAACTTGTTTCATTGTCCATCTCGCTCTGCCCTCCATTAAATCCTATGGTAAAAGAGTGTGACCTGTAACCCCTGTAAACCCTACCCCCACACCAAACCGGTCTAAAGAAGCGCAATTATCAGCGGCCTCAAAGAACACTCTAAACTCAACATTCCCGCGTGTTGTTGTATGTAATCTTTGAGTTAGGGGCTATTGTTAAAGTGCATCTTTTTTCTCACAAGTTATTGGCCTGTTATCTCTTAAATCTGTCAGGAAATGCTTCAAGATAATGTTTCACTGATTGACCAACAACTCGAATGTTGTATTTGATTTCATTGTGAAGGTACTGTCCCATTGAACTTTAACCCACTTGCAAGACTAGCCAGCCAGACTCAACACATTCTTATTGATTAAGTAGGGGCCTATGCTGTTTAAGGAGAAACACATTTAAAAAGTAGCTTTATCATCTTAATAGATACGTAGTAGATTGGCTAATATAGATGTATTTAACTTAATAACATTTAAGAATGTTATATCACTGTATACATCAATGGTTGTGTCATTCAAAACGAATTTGTTAGGTAAGTTGTTTGCCCTCTATAAGGTTGTAGATATATCCCTCGCTTTTATTTAAGGATTCTCAAAGTAGCCTATTGGTCCTTTGAATGTTTAAATTATAAGTTGTTGATCACATATCCATATTCGAATTAAATGAATGAATCTACAAGACATACCTTTAGCGAAATAGTTTATCACTTTGGCACGTTTCTGCATATTGGTTCCTATTGTTTGATCTTTGTTTTTCTTTCCAATAAATCAGTAGTTTGATCTATTATAAGACTACAACTTAGATCTTATTACTAAGTATGATTAAGAATGATGGAAAGTGTATATATACACATAAATAGGCTATTATAATCAGTGGATTGGGATTATTTCAATTGTCTCTCTAAACTTTTGGGTTAGTTCAGCAAAAGTCAGTAAAATATGTAAACATAACAACAGAGGTGGGTACAAAGGAATTCACATTGAAGCTACCTTTACTCCAATAATGAAAAAGACAAGCACTGAAATATTTCGAAGATGCAGAAATTGTGAAATTTTGCAAAACAGCTTTCACAACTAAATCATTCAGTGGAGACTTACAGTCTCTATATATAGCATGTCCATGGTTCAAGCAAGCAAGATTGAAACGTGTCGTCTGGTGGAGGAGCATGGCATACCTTGTCTATTGTATGGCCCTAGTCAACAACCTCACATTCACCAGGAGTGTGTCAAAAAAAGAACAGCTTCCTGGATGTGTGCGTCTATTCTCATTCAGCACCTTGAGTGGATCGAAATAGGTTATTAAGATTATTTTTGCTAATGTACAATAACCCAGGTAGGCTATTAAAGTCCAATCCAAAATATAAAGTTACATTACTTATATTCTTTATTATCAAAAGATACTGAGATCAGTAGAGTAGTATAGTTATTTTTCGAAATAATGTAATTTACGAATTATCGAATAAACTCACTAGACGGGTTAAAACAAAGAGGAAACAGCATAAACAACATTTCCTTTAGATATTCAATTAAATGAAAGGAAACTTATGATAGGCAATAGGTTAAATATGATGAATATTATCACTGTTCAAATTGGTGTTCTATTTAATTAATATAATGCACATGTAGGACTGTTTAAATGTGATGGTATTCTATGGTCATCACAGCGAAACATGATTTATTCTCGTGAGACTTTTTTTTTCTCGTCGGTTTTGATCCAACCGGCGCTCGCTAAACTTCAGCAGAGAGGAAGAGGCGAAGCGAAAGGGTCCACTCCTGTCATAAATCTGAACACAGCAATAAGCAGACCGATATGCAAACCGCCTGCCTTCCCGCCTTTGGGACGACTCTCGTTGTTAGGACTGGATCTAGACCATCTCCTCATTATATACAGTATATCTGGCTTCAGTTCGAAAATTCCCGCCCTCAGCTTTACTTCCTGAAACATAATCCTTTGGTCACAATGTAGTCAAGGAAGTTGCCTAGTAGCTAGCTACAGCCACAGCACTAGCGAAGCAATAAACTAACGCAATCATTCCTCTAGATTTCAATACATAAAGGTACTAGCACTTTTAATTGTTTCAATTAAAAATAATTATAACTAAGCATGCTAAACTAGTTCTTTGTCAATTTAGATGAACATGTAGGCTTTTTAGCCAACCTTGTAGCTAATGGCAGCGGTTTTAAATGTATCCCAAAAAATAGGCTATTCCTATTTAATCCAAAAAGAAAGGAAGATATACAACCATAATATATATATCACTATTAAACATGCGATTAACAATGTTATATTTTTCATGAATAAATAAGCATGGATAAACTATTTAAAACAATGTAGGCTACACAGTTTATTATTAATATAGGAGTAGGCCTATTTAAAATCTATTTCATTAATTTGTAAACATTTATAAACATTTTAAGTATCACACATTCATAAGGATTTAAAACATTTATAATAATTTAAAGCATTTCTAATAGGATAGGATGAACTTTAATGTCCCCAACAGGAAAATTGTCTTAGACACATGCGGCTTATTCATGAAAGTTATATAAAGTTAACCAATGATATTAACATTTTATCTTTCAACCCTTATTAGAGACCATGGTTGAGAAAGAGAGGGGAGACAACTCACTGAAATTTGATTGTGAATCAGAGGACTGTCACTGGGTGGAGACACTGTTTCCTCCTCACTTCTCCCTGTTGACTCTGGTGGGGGAGAACAATATCTGTGGGTCCGGGAAGGCTGGAGCCGTCAAGGTAACAGAGCCATCATCATCATTATCCTCTCAGAGGAGACTCCGTAGGCAGGACATCTACAAGACTACTCTACAGATAGTACAACACAAAGAGGCGCAGAGGAGAAAGGAAGCGCCATTCCAGAAGATCATCAAGGACGACTTGCAGAAGGAGATAGGGGAGTTGAGCTCTGAGCATGAAGGCCACAGGAATCAAGGGGGAGACCATGGCTGGGACGGAGAGGTGGAGAGAAGTAGGTGTATCTGGAACATCCAGGACATTGGGGTCCTGCGGAAGGCTATCCATGAGATGGAGGAGGACAGATGCAGGATGAGGGCTAAGCTGAGTGAAGCAATGGCGGAGGCCCAGATGCAGGGGAAGGAGAGGAAGTGTCTGCAGGGCCTGCTGGAGGAGCGGGAGGAGCAGCTGGGCCTGGCCAGGCAGGAGGCTGCACGGAGGGCCCTGCATGTGGACGCACTGCAGGCAGAGGGACACAAGATGGCTGTCCAGCTTCAGGCACAAGCAACCCAGGCCAAAGACATCACGGAGGAGAAGATGAGGCTGCGTGAGAAACTGAAAAAAGTGTCAAAAGAAGTGCAGGAAGTCAGGAGGGAGAATGAGACCTTGGCGTTGGATATCGAGAGGCTTGGAAAGCAGCTGACGATTGAGGTACAGAGGCAGGAGGAGGTCTCGCGGTTGGAGCATGATATAGCTCTACAGAGGCTGCAGAGAGACCTGGAGGAGACCAAGACTCAGCTGAAGCTGGAGAAGGAGAGCCACACACGCAGCTACACTGCCTTGGAATTCCTGCGCAGGCACTTCAATAACCCATCACAGGGCACAACACATACACTGACAGAGAAGATTGCACACATTTAGCAAAGAGTTGCTAGACACTTTTTTGTCCCGTTTTTAACAAACTCACAAAAACATTCTGCAAAAATGCTGTTTGTAGCCTCTCCAATGACATATTGGTGGAAATACTGTATGCTGGATTGTCCTTACTGTAATAAAAAACAAAAACAATGTGGTGTCTTAAAATTTTATTTGTATATATGCTTCCACACTTTCACCTTTTAAAATAAAGCTATGTACACATTTAATCCTCTCCCACAGTAAATAAAGAAAATAATCAGAAACACAAAGCCTATGGGAAAATAGGAAGGCAACAGAGTGAAAAAGTAAAGCACAACATACATTTTACAGTTTGAATTCTGAATCACCCAAAAATAATTTCGCCTTGAGAAATCTTTGATATTTTTATTTTGTCATTGAGTTATTATACTAGCCAAATAATCACAAGTCTGAAAATGATCAGAAATGTTTTGCTTTATATTTTATTTCCTCCAATAAATTATTCAGTTTAAAGTTTTGATCAAACACTGATTAAATGGTTGGTTTACCACAACACAGGTGATCTGGAATTCCAATAAATAATAGTCTGATTACAATGAATGAGATTAAGCCTACAGTACTTCCAGACTAAACTGCACTTTTAGTAAAAAGTCCTGGAATAGTTAATATGTATTCCATTCAAGGTTTATCTATATTCATTAAATCACATTTGCAGTTTTTTCACATTTGTAGTTAATCATTTATTGATTTAATCTGTGCCTGAGAAATTGCCGTAGTTTGGGACTTGAAATGCATTATTTTCTCCCTCATCAGTCCTCGACTTTGAGTAGGAGCTCACCAGAGCTGAGTACCAGCACCTCCATTTTTCTACTGCTTGAGCTCCTGTTCCTCATATAGAATATTAGCTCAAAAGTATTGTGGAGCTCCTGCACCTAAATGTAAACAGTACTGGCAACTCTCTCAGTCAAGTCAAGCACTGCCCCCTTTATTAACTTTGATTAAGAAGATTGAGAGGTTTATACCTCCACATACATGGTCTTCACAATCAAATTACAATTCTGAAAGTAAGGCAACATTCATACTTTTGTGGGGCCAATCCTCTTATTCAATATGAATTGACATTTGAGGCACCCAACTAATACATTTAGTTGAAAAGCCTGGTTTTCCCCTAAAAGAAAACCAGATCCCACTCCCTGTTGAAGTTAAAACAAAAACATTGATTTATTTAGCATGTATAATAGAAACCACTGCTCTTTTTCCAAAATATCAAATAAAATATATTGTCAAGGAAAGTAGAGAACACAGCCCTTGTGAACTCAAAACCCCATGAGGTATATACTAGAAAATTGTGCAAACAGACACCATCTTTTTTTGTAATCTGTTATTATGCAATTTAAGTGACACCAGGTAAGGCAAAATGCTGTTATTTCATGATAATCCCATTTTGTAATTCATCTGGACAACATACAATGTAATTATTGATTGAGGTATTGATAGGTCCTAACCATGAGTAGAGAATTGAGGAATGTGGCCAATTAGGTGCAATGGATACAACATACATAATCCCAATTGGCTCATTTGACAATGCAGGTCATTATGTGCATTCTGTGGCTTCCTGACCAGTGCGTCTGGCTGCCTGAGAGAAGGCCTGAGGCAGCATGCAGCTCACGGTAGGCCAATGTCTACTAGAGTATCAGGACTGGGCAGATCCGGCTCCTCTTAAACAGTACAGTGTAACTTTTGTGTTGTATTACTCTTGTCCCATCGATACTATGTGTTAGCAATATGGTTGGAGGGTACATCTCATCTTAATATTATTTAGTGATCATTTCTAAAAGAAAAAACACCTTCCTAACTTACACCAGTTCCTAACTGCACATGAAAACTAGCGAGCGTCTGTGCCAGGGAAAGAGTGAGTGCTATCATTGGGATCAATCAGACTAAAGAATGGATGGCTGCCTAAGGTAACCCTGTAACCCTGCAGCCTAGCCTGGGCCCTACTAAAACCATATTTAGGTTCTATTATAGTCCACTAGCCTGGGCCCTACTAAAACCATCTTTAGGTTCTATTATAGTCCACTAGCCTGGGCCCTACTAAAACCATCTTTAGGTTCTATTATAGTCCACTAGCCTGGGCCCTACTAACATCTAATTGATTTAAGTTTTCACATAGTTTTTTACTGTAATCTCTGTTGGATGGCTCCTATTAGGATAACAGTTGCTGCGGAATCACGTCTTTGAGCCGTCCATTGTCACTTTGTATGTCGTTAGGAGCTGGACTGAAGATAATTACCGTGTTATCAACTAAAGACTACAATTACCTACTCAGACCCAAGAGTCAATCCCAAGATAAGCAATAAACCAAGATATAATGGAATTAGTTAAGTATGGTGTCAGAAACAAGACAGCTACAAAATAAATGTTAACTGAACAACCCCAGCAAAATAATATCTTTATTTGTATATTCTAATTCCTAAACGATCATATAGGACATCTGTCTTTAAAAGCTTACAAATCCATTTAAAAGTTCCTGTAAGGTTTGGGGAGTCTGTGTTGGGGAGAGTCTGTGCCTGTGTCAGGGAGAGAGTATTCGGTTTTATGTTGACCACTTATCCTGGTTTCCCAGGAAATGGCTCAGGTGTGCTACTGTGCTTATTAAAAGAGGCTAACGGTGTGTTTAAGGTTCAATATACCATCACCTGACTAAGTGCATTTATTTCATACCTATTGGCTGAAATAGCTCTATGGTTTAACTAACAGTTCTCGGGTCACTCTTGTTGCGTGCGCCTCAAAATCACCTCCATTCCCACATGAGCATTAGAAAACTTAAAAGGAATGAGGGGGGACTTTTAAGTATATTGTTCCTATGTTTGAAGGGCAGAGTAATGGATTCTAATCAAGCATGCCTCTCTCGCACTATCATTCTTTCTCCGAATGCTCCAAGGCCCCAACTAACATCACCAGCATCACCACTACCTGTGCTTTGGTGGTGTCCCCCTGCCTGTCCCCTCATGCCTCCTCTGGTGGTGTCCCCCTGCCTGTCCCCTCATGCCTCCTCTGGTGGTGTCCCCCTGCCTGTCCCCTCATGCCTCCTCTGGTGGTGTCCCCCTGCCTGTCCCCTCATGCCTCCTCTGGTGGTGTCCCCCTGCCTGTCCCCTCATGCCTCCTCTGGTGGTGTCCCCCTGCCTGTCCCCTCATGCCTCCTCTGGTGGTGTCCTCCTGCCTCCTCTGGTGGTGTCCCCCTGCCGGTCCCCTCATGCCTCCTCTGGTGGTGTCCCCCTGCCTGTCCCCTCATGCCTCCTCTGGTGGTGTGGGCCTCTTCAGGTCGCGGATCTGCTTGATCAGGTAATTCTTCTCGTCGCAGAACTGCTCGTCCTCGGAGCGGTCTGTCTGGAAGTGGCTCAAGAAGTCCACCAACTTGGCCTGGTTCTTCAGCAGGATGTCCAGCACCGGCTGGGTCTTGTTGGGGTTGGCCACAAACACCTAGGACCAGACAGGACAGATCAGGGTTAGGTTTTACGTACCTATAATTATTTTGATGCTTCAGGGACAATAAAGATCTATTGAATTTAATGGTGCTACAGCGTGACAATCTATTGTAGTTGGTCACCTGGTTAATGTACCTTAGTATACACTACCTGGTTAATGTACCTTAGTATACACTGAGTGTACAAAACATTAGGAACACCTGCTCTTTCCATAACATAGACTGACCAGGTGAATCCAGGTGAAAGCTATGATCCCTTACTATTGTCACTTCATAAATCCACTTCAAATCAGTGTAGATGAATGGGAGGAGGCTGGTTAAAGAAGGATCTTTAAGCCTTGAGACAAATGAGACGTGGATTGTGTATGTGTGCCATACAGAGGGTGAATGGGCAAGACTAAATATTTAAGTGCCTTTGAACAGGGTGCCAGGCGCACCGGTTTGTGTCAAGAACTGCAACACTGCCGGGTTTTTCACACTCAACAGTTTCCCGTGTGTATCAAGAATGGTCCACCACCCAAAGGACTTCCAGCCAACTTGACACAACTGTGGGAAGCATTGGAGTCAACATGGGCCAGCATCCCTGTGGAACGCTTTGGACACCTTGTATAGGGGATGTAAATGTTAATAATATGTATTTTATGTCAAGTAACCCAAAACGGTGGAAAGTAGGACAGGCAGAGAATGAGGCCAGAATCTGCACCCTCAGCCTGGGCCTCTCCACGAATACAACATGTCTACACACCTTGAAGACGTGGATGGCCTCAAACATGTCTACACACCTTGAATACGTGGAAGGCCTCGAACTGAATGTTGCGGCTGTTGTCTCTCAGCATGTTCATCATCAGCTTCAAGTTCTCAGCCCGGCTGATGTACTTGGTCATCACAGTGAAGTTGTGTCTGTCCAGAAGAAGCTCTCCCAGGAGCTGCAAAACACTTTGGTTAGTAATAGAAAAAGGGTCATCATTGTTTTTAGGATAAGTTAGGCAGATACGGCGCACTCGGAAAGTATTCAGACCCCTTCACTTTCCCCACATTTTCTTACGTTACAGCCTCATTCTAAAATTTATTAAATACATGTTTTCCTTCATCAATCTACACACAATACCCCATAATGATAAAGTGAAAACAGGTTTTTAGAAATGTTTGCAAATGTATAAAAATTAATAAATATATACCTTATTTAGTATTCAAACCCTTTGCTATGAGACTCGAAATTGAGCTCATGTGCATCCTGTTTCCATTGATCATCCTTGAGATGTTTCTACAACTTGATTGGAATCCACCTGTGGTAAATTCAATTGATTGGACATGATTTGGAAAGGCACACACCTCTTTATAATGTCCCACAGTTGACAGTGCATGTCAGAGCAAAAACCAAGCAATGAGGTTGAAGGAATTGTCCGTACAGCTCTGAGACAGGATTGTGTCGAGGCACAGATATGGGGAAGGGTACCAAAACATTTCTGCAGCATTGAAGGTTCCCAAGAACACAGTGGCCTCCATCATTCTTAAATGGAAGAAGTTTGGAACGAACAAGACTCTTCCTGGAGCTGGCCACCCGGCCAAACTGAGCAATCGAGGGAGAAGGGCCTTGGTCAGGGAGGTGACCAAGAACCTGATGGTCAGTCTGACAGAGCTCCAGAGTTCCTCTGTGGAGATGGGAGAACTTTCCAGAAGGACAACCATCTCTGCAGCACTCCACCAATCATGCCTTTATGATAGAGAGGCCAGACGGAAGCCACTCCTCAGTAAAATGCACATAACAGTCTGCTTGGAGTTTGCCAAAAGGCACCTAAAGGACTCTCAGACCATGAGAAACAAGCTTCTCTGGTCTGATGAAACCAAGATTTAACTATTTGGCCTGAATGCCAAGCGTCACATCTGGAGGAAACCTGGCACCATCCCTACGGTGAAGCACGGTGGTGGCAGCATCATGCTGTGGGAATGTTTTTCAGCGGCAAGGACTGGGAGACTAGTCAGGATCAAGGCAAAGATGAACGGAGCAAAGCACAGTGAGGTCCTGCTCCAGAGCGCTCAGGACCTCAGACTGGGGCGAAGGTTCACCTTCCAACAGGACAACGACCCTAAGCACACAGCCAAGACAACGCAGTAGTGGCTTCGGGACAAGTCTCTGAATGTCCTTGAGTGGCCCAGCCAGAGCCCAGACTTGAACTCGATCTAACATCTCTGGAGAGACCTAGAAATAGCTGTGCAGCGATGCTCCCCATCCAACCTGACAGAGCTTGCGAGGATCTGCAGAGAAGAACGGGAGAAACTCACCAAATACAGGTGTGCCAAGCTTGTAGCTTCATACGCAAGAAGAATCGAGGCTGTAATCACTGCCAAAGATTCTTCCACAAAGTATTGAGTAAAGGGTCTGAATACTTATGTAAAAACCTGTTTTTGCTTTGTCATTATTGTGTGTAGATTGATGAGGGGGGGAAACGATTTAATCCATTTTAGAATAAGGCTGTAATGTAACTGTATTTCTGTTACAGAAGAACATCATCAATGATTCACGTGAGAGGTCAAAACAAACTTTAAATGTTGGGTTTGGTGGCACAGTGATAACAGAAAGTACCTTTAAGGACTGCCGTTTGGTGACATAATTCTCAGAATGCAGTAGCTTCTCATATTCTGTAAACACCCGGTCATAATTGGTCTCCAGAAAATCTGCACACATAATCTTGTGTCTCGTGAGAAGATCCTAGCAACACATTTGAGAGAAAAGAACAGGATATTACATAACATAGAAATAACATGACATACTACGCACACTAGCGTCCTGTACAGGGGATGTACTTCACAGTACATCAAGCTGCCTCACACTACAGAAACAGGAGATGCACCTCCTGCCCTATGGGCCGTTCTGGCTCGGACAAGGCTTAGCACACAGGACATAAAGCCATGAGAAAAGCAGTCGTTTACCTTGAATGAAGCGAAAGCGTCTGAGGCGATGTCGAAGGTGGAGAACTCTACATAGCGGAAGAAGCAGTAGAAGTCCTCAGAGAAGAGAATTGTGCGTGCCAGGGGCTCATGACGCAGGCTCTCCCTTAACATCACCCCACAGTTCAGAGCCACCTCCGCACTCTCATACCTGCAAAGTTGGGATTCATGCCACTAGAACTCAATCTTAATATGTGGGTGTGTTTTGATGGTGATGAAGAATTATTCATATAGTATATGTTGTGGATGTATGTATGGGGGTCTGTAAATGAACAAACAGGTGAGTTAAGCGCCTACAACTTAACTTAATGGGGACATACCTAAATAAAATATATAAATCCTTGCTTCTTGCTTATCTAACTGATCTAACAGATGGGCAGCTTTGAGACTCACCCTTTCAGCAGCATGAAGAGGATCTGTGGGTGTGAGGAGATATACTCAACCGTGGGCGTACGGGTGCCAATCTGGCGCCGCACAATGTTGCTGAACAGATGGACCACATCCTTCTTTCCCTGGAGGACAACAATGAGAAACATTACAATCAATGAAGGAGGGTGATATGCACATCCAAAAAAACACTGATAAAGGAATGAAAGGCCCACACACAAAATACCGTGGCTCCCCAAGTCCCTCTGCATTTGGGTGTAGGACTAAAGCACTGTGGAGCAGAAATATTGTGTGTGCGGACCTCTCAAACACTTCAATCAAACAGTGGTGTGTGATGTGTGATCACATCGTGTTTATGCTCCTCCCTCTTCTGTATTGATTTGAACTATCCACTATGAACTACTCTAGTATGAAGAATCAATTTCACCCCCCGTACAAAGCTAATAGCTAGAACATTTCCCCACCTCAAAATCAATCCTCTGCAGGTTTGAAATGAGAGCAATGAGGAGGTTGGTGTTGTACAGCTCCTGGGCCAGTTGGGCCACAGCCTCCGTTTGGGGCTCCTTGTCCCCTGAACCACAGAGCACCTCTTTCAGAGATGACAGGTTCTTAGACACCTCCTCTGCAACCTGGAGACAAGAAGATATGAGGGAACAGCGCTTAGTTAATCAAGGGCTGCGTCTGAAATGGCACCCTATTCCCTATACTATAGTGAATTACTTTTAACCAGAACCCATATAGGTCTCTGGTCAAAGGTAGCACACTATGTAGGGATTAGGGTGCCATTTCGGAAGCATCCAATGATTCTCCCAACATTGCTATATGATGTTGCAGTCTGGATGCTTCTATGTGAAAGACCAACTTTAACCAACAAATGCCCACAGACAATTTCTAGTGTGCTCTCAAAACAGCAGTCCACAGGTATCACCTGACCTTTTCACATTTTTTGCTTTCTGCCGCATCCAGCTTTTCCAAGTAAGCCACGTTCTCCTTCAGACTCTTCACAATCTCCGCTGGGTTCTTCTGAGACTTCCCGAAGGGGAACGGCATGGTGACAAGGAGATGAGTCAGGCTGTAGAGTGGAAGTAAGGCACCGCTTTCCCTTCTGATAAAATTGATAACAGACGAATGATGAGCTATTACATCAATACACTGCTTTGATATTATGAAACTACAGGTCTGACTGAGATCATCATGACATCAACAGTTCTGCGACTTGGCCTTTTCCTTCACTGAAAGATCCACATTTTAAGTGATGTTGTTACACACTTTACAGAACTCCATGGTAAGTAACTGATCAATTCCTATACTGACAATGGCATATTTGCTCATCCCGTAACTATGCATCCCTGTAGGCCACATTGTCAGTTACATAACTGGTGGTCAGATAATAGAAAACAGAATGATCAGATCCTAGCAATCAACTGGGTCAAATCGAATGCAGGTAGGTATTGAGTTAGAATGCAGGTTAGGTAGGTAGCTAGGTGTCTATCTGTAACGTTACTGGGCTAGTTCACACCCATAGCCACAGGGAAACTATTATATGGGTCATTGGTGCTTTTCCAAAGTAATATCCGGTGTGTCACTCAATAGACCGTGGCAATGGGTTTGTTGAGGATTAGCTTGAGCTGATTTTGGTTAGCTAGCTATCTAGCTAGCTACTCTTCTTTTGGATGGATAGCTTAGTTTGCTGACATTGTGCCTTAACCTATACGACACTGACAGCTAGCTGGCTAAGGTTAACAAGTCAAGTTCTCATCTTGGCTAGCTAGCTAATATGGCTAGGTACATTAATCTGAATCAAGTTGATATAACCACGGTAACACATTAGTAAAATACAATGTTCAGAGAGTTGCTAGTTAGTTAGCTATCTTGCAAGCTAACAGTCAAGTTTGCTAACGTTAGCAAGCTAGATGTCACTGTAATATAGGTTAATATACAGATTAAAGGGACGAGCGATTAGCAAACTCGCAGCTGGCTTGCTAGCTAGCGAGCTAGTTTAGCAAGCAAGCTAACGTCAGCTCGTTAACACGCTAGATTTCTTTGACACTCACCAAGTTTAGAAGGCGACCTCGAAAATTGTTAAAATATCCTGTGGGAAATGTAGGATTTTTAAAGGTAACTTATACTAAACCTATACACTACACCTATTTATTAACTTCATAGCTATTTTCTCGTGACCTAAAAAGTATTTCTGCTGGCTAATTATTGTCAGACTACTTCCCCTTTCTCCTAGTTCTGGGGAAGAGGGGCGGGTATGTTATGACAAAATATTTAAACCAATCAAACCGAAATGATGGAACGACACGCCCCTAATCCCCCAACCAAAAAATTGCAACAAAGTTGCATTGATATGGTTAAATGTATCAAAAAGTATAATTTCTTCCGATTACAGTAACAAATGTAACTATTTGAGGATACATTATAGCACAGCCTGGTCTCATAGACTAGACCTAACCAGCCATAGCAAGCATTTATGTACCAGTTGCAATAAACTTGGAACCTTATTTGAAAAGCTTAAAGTAAGTGGTATCAAATACTAAAGACCTATTCCCACCTGGAAAATAAAGTGTATTTCCAGCTATTATAGGCCTACATATTGACAAAACAGTATTGGCAAAATATATCCATCTATGTAAGGGTACTGACATTTTCTAAGATGCAGAAACCAGGTTGTCTAGTTGTACATGTATGATGTTTAAAGAACTGTCATATTCTTACAAATACTTATTGGAGGCAAAAGTAGTGCACTGGACATTTAATAGTGCTGTTTTATCGGACCGATATAGCTTCTGAGGGCAAAAATATATTTTTTTTCTGCACCCCCGGACCGTACGTTATTTATAATGAGGGAGACCTGGAGAAAATCGGACCTCTCTGAAATGAAAATGGATGGCCCTCCATTCAGTAAAATATACATATTTTTTACCCTACCCTCCCTGAAGGCTTGAAAAAAAACAAGTGACCCTTCCATATATCCAAAATAATAATTAAAACATAAAGTGGATAGCACTGTTTACCCTCACTCCTAGGACAAACCAGAGCCTTTTAGAAACTGTTCTTTGTTTTTTTTATAAGCATTACATGGCAAAGTAGCCATAAGGTTGTGGATTCACATTCCACTGCAGACAAGGGTAGGGGTGAAAAGATCTCCATTATAATAAAAGCACTGCATAAATCTATCATCTTACTTGCGGAAAAAATAGCCTTTTATAAATGCATTTCATGCAATTCTACATCATTTTACATCATTGGCGACAAGTATAATATTTTAATACCACAACAGAGCATGACAACAAATGAGTGCATGCTGCAGCACCAGAGAGGTTTTGATTTCTATACAGGTTATTGTTAAAAAATAGGATAGTCTAAGTTTGGAACAGTGCTAAAGTTGTCTATCAACTGTAAAAATTGAGCGCAACAGAACCAGTTACAACTGAAGTATCTGATCATCAATTAATTTGAGAAAAAGCCATTCATTTTTTAACACATATCATCAGGTAGGCACTTGTAACTTTTTTCCATTCGGAAACTATCATTTTCTAATTTATTCCATTTTATTCCATGATATTGTTGTTACAAAATAGATTTGTGTTGACTGATTAGTGCATGGGAATATAAGAGCATCTGCTAGGCTAAATTAACAAACTAGGCATGCATATCTCACCACATGATCCTCAAACCAAAGACTGTCTCTAAAAATGAATTCAAAGGTTTAGCCTAAAAAGGCCTTTTTCGTTTAGTTATTATTTAATTCGAAGTAATTATTTTTTTAAATTTCATTTTATACAGCCTAAATGAAAAATGTATAGGCATGTTGTTGAAGTGTTGTTGGTGATGTGTTGTTGAAATGCTGAGCACTCCTTCAAGCCTGTAGTGTGTCACAAATGCTTCACAATTCATTTCTTAAATGGCAGACTATAGCCTTGAAATAATAATAATATGTCCTAAATAATTCATTTCCGTTCCTTTGTAGGCTACCTGGCTTGCTCCTGACTGATTAAGAGTTAGTATGTTGGTTAATAGCCTGTTGAAATGTTGATCAATTGAAAGTGACAAACTCACTTCCCAAGCAAAGTACATTCTTTGTCTCCTCGGCTATAAGGTTGTAGCGCAGCCTCTTAATGTCTTAGAGACAAACCAAAGAAAGGCTATATGCATCGGAGTCACGTCTTTCCCCGGCATTTTACAGCTTGTTTCTTCTAGCATAAAGCATTGCGGACTAAAGCGTTGTTATAAATCTCTTTATGTAATCAGGTCCATTACATTTTTTTCAAAATTTTAAGCTAACTAGGGGTAGGCCTATGCTTTTAGCCATTTTCTTTAACAAAAGCCACAATACCCTCACACACCCTCACATACCCTCACATACCCTCACATACCCTCACGCCTCCCCTCGATTCTAGCCCTGGTTTTAACTTAACACACCAAGCCACCCCTCACTCACTGACACTGAGATATTTAAGGAGTGCATGGTGACTGAAGAAATTTGCTAACAAAATCTATGGATAGTAGACTATAATGTAGACTGTCAAACAGGTAGCCCTACCTCTTATTTCTTGAATAGGAAGAAATAGGCTCCAACACAAAGCCCTCTTATTGTTATTAGCCTAAAGTCCAATTAAAATGAAGACTGGTTAAATGAATTAGGACTTC
The DNA here is from genome assembly GCF_964263955.1 of Coregonus lavaretus. Lineage (NCBI taxonomy): Eukaryota > Metazoa > Chordata > Actinopteri > Salmoniformes > Salmonidae > Coregonus > Coregonus lavaretus. The sequence continues at coordinate 10,541,529 of NC_140016.1, forward strand.
TCGAATTAGTCTATTTTCAGCACCCATACGCTTTCATTCTCTCCATCTGCCACTTCAAAGTAATTTAAGTTATGTAAATTACTCAATTATGGCTTATTGTGAGGTCAATAACTCTGATAAATAGCTTCATTATGGGCAACAAAACATATTGTTTTTAGTAAAATCAATTATAGCAGTAGCAACCTTACCTCCGCTCCTCCTCCTCATCTTCACACTCTCCCTCTCAAACTGAACAGGTAGGCCTAGTCCTCACACACAAATATTGCCTTTTTTGGCCATGGCTCATGATTTCTGATAGCCTATCCATTGCAGTGTGTAATGTAGTGTAGCCTAGTTTTATATACACCATCCCAGCAGCACAAAAACTAAGGGAAGGAAGTACATTTTCTTAGAAATATAACTTTGCTCTGTGCTTTTCCGAGCATGCTCTTCGCATAGCCTAGGCCTGTAGCCTATAGTATAGGCTATGGATCCTTTTATTGAGACCACACTAGGCTCACTTGATATTGCACGCCCAGCAGAGAATCATGGATGAGGGGCAGTATCGGGCACCCATCGAGATTTAAGTAACTCATTCTCAAACACTGAGCATTATGACATTCAGGGCTCTATTTTTGGCTGGTGTTAAGGCGGCACTAGTGTCAAACCGCTGTTTGTTTGCAATTTCGATCTTTTAAAGTCAGCATTCTGCTGCTTTCAAACTGTTGCACAAGAATGGGCAATTTCCCTCAGATGGGAAGGGTGGAAACATACTGAACAAAAATAGAAACGCAACATCCAACAATTTCAACGATTTTACTGAGTTACAGTTCATATAAGGAAATTCATCAATTGAAATAAATTCATTAGGCCCTAATCTATGGATTTCACATGATTGGACAGGGGCACAGCCATGGGGTTGGGAGGGCATAGGCCTACCCACTTGGGAGCCAGGCTCACCCACTGGGGAGCCAGGCCCAGCCAATCAGAATGAGTTTTTCCCCACAAAAGGCCTTTATTACAGACAGAAATACTCCTCAGTTTCATCAGCTGTCCAGGTGGCTGGTCTCAGACGATCCCACAGGTGAAGAAGATGGATGTGGAGGTCCAGGACTGGCCTGCGGTTATGAGGCCGGTTGGACGTACTGCAAAATTCTCTAAAACGACATTGGTAGAGAAATGAACATTCAATTCTCTGGCAACAGCTCTGCTGGACATTCCTGCAGTCTGAATGCAAATTGCACGCTCCCGCAAAACCTGAGACATCTGTGGCATTGTGTTGTGTGACAAAACTGCACATTTTAGATTGGCCTTTTAAAGGCCCCAGCACAAGGTGCACCTGTGTGATGATCGTGCTGTTTAATCAGCTTCTTGATATACCACACCTGTCAGGTGGATGGATTATTTTGTCAAAGGAGAAATGCTCACTAACAGGGATGTAAACAAATTTGTGCACAAAATTTGAGAGAAAATTCCTGGGATCTTTTATTTCAGCTCATGAAACATGGGACCAACACTTTACATGTTGCGTTTCTATTTTTGTTCAGTATATTTGAGGTGTGTCCTTAAAAACATTTTCCAAAGTGCTAATTTCAGGCAGCGCTGGAAGGGATATTTAGAACCAACCAAAAGCTGGTTTTCACAGTAACACGGTTGGTTATGGCATGAATTTTGACAGCTGAAACGCAGCCTATCTAGCCGTGACGCACACTGCCATATGCGCATTGAAACAATAATAATGTGCTTTTGGAGCCTGTATACCTCGTATTTAGAAACATACAAAAATACATGTTTTTTTCCCATTTCGTTTTAAAAACCAAGCATAGCCTCCCCTCTTCTCAATGAAGGCTGTTTTCTTTTTGTCCTGCCCAATACAATCAAGTATAGGCTACTAAAGTCTGTCGATAAAGGGTTTGGCTCTTGAGACAGCTTGGAAATAAATCTTAATCCCAAAATCTTTATTAAAAGATCAAGTTTAAGAGGAGCAAAACAGTGAGCTGACATTCCCTTTTTATCTACAGTGGGGGGAAAAAGTATTTAGTCAGCCACCAATTGTGCAAGTTCTCCCACTTAAAAAGATGAGAGAGGACTGTAATTTTCATCATAGGTACACGTCAACTATGACAGACAAATTGAGAAAAAGAAATCCAGAAAATCACATTGTAGGATTTTTAATGAATTTATCTGCAAATTATGGTGGAAAATAAGTATTTGGTCACCTACAAACAAGCAAGATTTCTGACTCTCACAGACCTGTAACTTCTTCTTTAAGAGGCTCCTCTGTCATCCACTCGTTACCTGTATTAATGGCACCTGTTTGAACTTGTTATCAGTATAAAAGACACCTGTCCACAACCTCAAACAGTCACACTCCAAACTCCACTATGGCCAAGACCAAAGAGCTGTCAAAGGACACCAGAAACAAAATTGTAGACCTGCACCAGGCTGGGAAGACTGAATCTGCAATAGGTAAGCAGCTTGGTTTGAAGAAATCAACTGTGGGAGCAATTATTAGGAAATGGAAGACATACAAGACCACTGATAATCTCCCTCGATCTGGGGCTCCACGCAAGATCTCACCCCGTGGGGTCAAAATGATCACAAGAACGGTGAGCAAAAATCCCAGAACCACACGGGGGGACCTAGTGAATGACCTGCAGAGAGCTGGGACCAAAGTAACAAAGCCTACCATCAGTAACACACTACGCCGCTAGGGACTCAAATCCTGCAGTGCATAGACGTGTCCCCCTGCTTAAGCCAGTACATGTCCAGGCCCGTCTGAAGTTTGCTAGAGTGCATTTGGATGATCCAGAAGAGGATTGGGAGAATGTCATATGGTCAGATGAAACCAAAATATAACTTTTTGGTAAAAACTCAACTCGTCGTGTTTGGAGGACAAAGAATACTGAGTTGCATCCAAAGAACACCATACCTACTGTGAAGCATGGGGGTGGAAACATCATGCTTTGGGGCTGTTTTTCTGCAAAGGGACCAGGACGACTGATCCGTGTAAAGGAAAGAATGAATGGGGCCATGTATCGTGAGATTTTGAGTGAAAACCTCCTTCCATCAGCAAGGGCATTGAAGATTAAACGTGGCTGGGTCTTTCAGCATGACAATGATCCCAAACACACCGCCCGGGCAACGAAGGAGTGGCTTCGTAAGAAGCATTTCAAGGTCCTGGAGTGGCCTAGCCAGTCTCCAGATCTCAACCCCATAGAAAATCTTTGGAGGGAGTTGAAAGTCTGTGTTGCCCAGCGACAGCCCCAAAACATCACTGCTCTAGAGGAGATCTGCATGGAGGAATGGGCCAAAATACCAGCAACAGTGTGTGAAAACCTTGTGAAGACTTACAGAAAACGTTTGACCTGTGTCATTGCCAACAAAGGGTATATAACAAAGTATTGAGAAACTTTTGTTATTGACCAAATACTTATTTTCCACCATAATTTGCAAATAAATTCATAAAAAATCCTACAATGTAATTTTCTGGATATTTTTTTCTCATTTTGTCTGTCATAGTTGACGTGTACCTATGATGAACATTACAGGCCTCTCTCATCTTTTTAAGTGGGAGAACTTGCACAATTGGTGGCTGACTAAATACTTTTTTTCGTAGAGAACAAGTATTTGATACACTGCCGATTTTGCAGGTTTTCCTACTTACAAAGCATGTAGATGTATGTAATTTTTATCATAGGTACACTTCAACTGTGAGAGACGGAATCTAAAACAAAAATCCTAACAGGTCTGTGAGAGCCGGAATTCTTACTGGTTGGTAGGTGATCAAATACTTATGTCATGCAATAAAATGCAAATGAATTACTTAAAAATCATACAATGTGATTTTCTGGATTTTTGTTTTAGATTCCGTCTCTCACGGTTGAAGTGTACCTATGATAAAGATTACAGACCTCTACATGCTTCTACATGCTTTGTAAGTAGGAAAACCTGCAAAATCGGCAGTGTATCAAATACTTGTTCTCCCCACTGTATTGTAGGCAGGCCTACATTATTTTAGCCATGCTTAAAATCCTCCATAGTCTGCACTGTTTTAATATTATATGCCTACATGGAGCAATTATGGTGCCTGTAAATGTATTTAGACATAGCCTATTTAAAACAAGTTGTTGTTTTGTTTAGAATTTGATTAGAATTATTTGCTCTCTTTGTAGGCCTTATCAATAATGAATGCTATCTTGCTTATTGACAACGTTTGGCATGTTCATGCTCAGCCATAATGCAATTTACAGTAGGTCTAGCCCCTATATTTGTGTGAATGCTATGTAAACTCAGCCAAAAAAGAAATGTCCTCTCACTGTCAACTGCGTTTATTTTCAGCAAACTCAACGTGTAAATATTTGTATGAACATAACAAGATTCAACAACTGAGACATAAACTGAACAAGTTCCACAGACATGTGACTAACAGAAATTGAATAATGTGTCCCTGAACAAAGGGGGTGTCAAAATCAAAAGTAACAGTCAGTATCTGATGTGGCCACCAGCTGCATTAAGTACTGCAGTGCATCTCTTCCTCATGGACTGCACCAGATTTGCCAGTTCTTGCTGTGAGATGTTACCCCACTCTTCCACCAAGGCACCTGCAAGTTCCCGGACATTTCTGGGGGTAATGGCCCTAGCCCTCACCCTCCGATCCAACAGGTCCCAGACGTGCTCAATGGGATTGAGATCCGGGCTCTTCTTTGGCCATGGCAGAACACTGACATTCCTGTCTTGCAGGAGATCATGCACAGAACGAGCAGTATGGCTGGTGGCATTGTCATGCTGGAGGGTCATGTCAGGATGAGCCTGCAGGAAGGGTACCACATGAGGGAGGAGGATGTCTTCCCTGTAACGCACAGTGTTGAGATTGCCTGCAATGACAACAAGCTCAGTCCGATGATGCTGTGACACACTGCCCCAGACCATGATGGACCCTCCACCTCCAAATCAATCCCGCTCCAGAGTACAGGCCTCGGTGTAATGCTCATTCCTTCAACTATAAACGCAAATCCGACCATCACCCCTGGTGAGACAAAACCGCGACTCCTCAGTGAAGAGCACTTTTTGCCAGTCCTGTCTGGTCCAGCGACGGTGGGTTTGTGCCCATAGGTGACATTGTTGCCGGTGATGTCTGGTGAGGACCTGCCTTACAACAGGCCTACAAGCCCTCAGTCCAGCCTCTCTCAGCCTATTGCGGACAGTCTGAGGACTGATGGAGGGATTGTGCGTTCCTGGTGTAACTCGGGCAGTTGTTGTTGCCATCCTGTACCTGTCCCGCAGGTGTGATGTTCGGATGTACCTATCCTGTGCAGGTGTTGTTACACGTGGTCTGCCACTGCGAGGGCGATCAGCTGTCCGTCCTGGCTCCCTGTAGCGCTGTCTTAGGCGTCTCACAGTACGGACATTGCAATTTATTGCCCTGGACACATGTGCAGTCCTCATGCCTCCTTGCAGCATGCCTAAGGCACGTTCACGCAGATGAGCAGGGACCCTGGGCATCTTTATTTTGGTGTTTTTCAGAGTCAGTAGAAAGGCCTCTTTAGTGTCCTAAGTTTTCATAACTGTGACCTTAATTGCCTACCGTCTGTAAGCTGTTAGTGTCTTAATGACCGTTCCACAGGTGCATGTTCATTAATTGTTTATGGTTCATTGAACAAGCATGGGAAACAGTGTTTAAACCCTTTACAATGAAGATCTGTGAAGTTATTTTGAATTTTATGAATTATCTTTGAAAGACAGGGTCCTGAAAAAGGGACGTTTCTTTTTTTGCTGAGTGTATATATTTCCACATTGAAGCCATGCAATTACTTAGAACAATGCTGACTGCAAACAAGTTCAAGTGAACATATTTAGCAAAGATTGGATGGGTTTACATTTTGTTATTTAGTTTCTGTAAGATCTTTAACAAACTATAACGGACTAACATTGGAATTGGAGTTGATTCCAAGGCAATACATAAAATACCATAAATACACAATTTGAAGCAGGGATCGTGAACTAGATTCAGCCACAGACGATTTTTGTATTGAGCGGGTGGGCGGGGGGCCGGAACATAATTACAAATAATTTGTAGGCGAAATATTGACTGCAAGAAGCCCAAACAGATATAATATTTGACTAAAACATAATCATTTCAAACCTTGCTTACATCTTTTAAAGATCACGTTTCTCTCTATTATGCGTGGGAATAATTGGGAACAGATTTTTTAAATTAAAATCACTTGGAGCTGATTTCCTGGTGTTTTTAGTCTATTTTTTTGCTTAAAAAACTTGAGGGGGGACAACTAAAACAACCAAATTTGGAGAACCCTGACTTGAAGCAACCACATATTTAGCCATGGAGCACATTCTGATTAGCCAGTGAGGGGCCAAGCCTAGACACAACCACAACTGGTAAAAAAATGTATTGTGAAAATAGCAAAAATATTTCTGACACACCCCTGAACCTATAGCGGTACGGCCAGCGCTTAGATGTACCATTGTGTTAGGTTTGTTAATCGATTACAAATGACTTGACCCTCCCCTGGACTAAATAAAAAAATACCAAATCTCCACCTGACTGAAAATGAAAAAGCATGACCCTCCCCCATTTTCCTCAAGGTAACAATGGTGTAAATTTCGACAACTCCCTTATTTGTTCAATGGAATCAGTGCTCTGTACATCATTTTCTGGGGGAGGGAAATGTGCGTGCATTGCGTAGGGGCGTGTTTACATTTATTTTTTTTTGCAGTGCGCAACGTCACTCGAATGCTACGCAGTGCTGAAACTGAACACAAGCGATCACTGATAAAAAAAAAGGGGGAAACTACACACACTTTCACCCTTCCATCCAGCACAGCAACGTGACAGAATCCCACAGAGACGGGTAAGATCTAAATATCTTTCGGCACTGTACTAAAGGAATGATCGGTATTTTTTTTATCAGGTAACAATTGTTAGGTTTTAGGCCGATGGGAATTGCTGGCGGACAAGCTCGCTGAAGTCCCTCCGTTTTCACTGCTGAATGTGAATACAGCACGTATGGCGCTCTTTGCGTAGAAAGCACTCAAAACCTACCCGCGCCTCATCATCACTCTGAACAGAAATATACTAGAATTAATATGTTTAAAAGGTTAGTTAATAACACAAATTAAAGGACTATCTTTATTTTACTGGTACGGGCCTTTCTGTCCTACGACGAGGGCCTGAAGTGTTCGTCTTTCGATGAACTGCCTACCCAAATAGTGTTCTTCTTATACAGTTTAGAAGAGGCACACACACCCCTTTTTATTTCAAAACGTACACTGAAAGAAATAGTATTTTGACAAGATTGTGTACGCGATGTCCCCCCCCACCCCCCCAAAAAAACACAGACCAATCCGATCATTCATCTAAACTGTTCGTAGTACTATCTGTCACTGTGTTTCGTATGTAATTCTTGTAGATTTCATTGATAGTTTGGTAGCTATATATCCGTCGTTGTTTACTTGGCTGGTGAACATGCACGTTGTTGCCGCCCGTCGCTGTGAGATCCTCTTCCTGAGCTATCATGGCAGCTGTGTTTAAAACCAAGGCGTTGCGGTGCATGCCATTGTGATTAAAAACACCCAGTTTCGTTACTAGCAGAACATGAGGTTATAGAGATTGAATGTTACTGTGAAAAATGTTTTACCTTTCTTTTTCTGGTGTATTTCAGATTTCTGTGATCAGTCTGTACAAGTACCTCTCTCACCTTTCAGTGTATGTATGTAATGTCTCCATTTCCTATTAAAATAACGATATACCTTAACCTAATGAATTCTACGAGTTATTGTAATTACTTTTTAATAGATTATTGTTGATTTATGACAATATAGCTGTTCCTGGGGTAAATGGCAGATTTTGTCCTCTACACTTCTAGATCATAAAATAATGTCTTCTAAGGTCTTCCAACAATTTACTTAGACTTTTCTGCTTTTCTTTCCTTCTAACACATGCATGTACACACACAGATATACCACACCTACACCAACAATGGAATTGGCAGTAGCCAAGGGTCTTAACATCCAAAAAACAGGATAATTGTTCCACAGGCCCACTCCTACTTTATTAGTCTCCAAGTCTCTACCACATTCACATTTTCTTTCACTGATGATTACACAACATGTTAGCAGTGTATCCATGAAACAAAGTATGCCACCTCCAGCAACCAACAACAGTATGGTTTCATAAGTAGGCCTAGATTTTAGAAACTTGGAGGGCCTTAAAACAGTTTTTAAAACCTTCAGATATCATTAAATAGATCATTCGCTGACAGCAATATACCTGTACCTTACCTGTCTAGTGTAATCTATAGTATCTATTGGGGTTTACTAACAAGGGCAACTTGATGCTGCTATCAAGTGATCACCTCTCATTCTTTCTGTCCCTCTCACGAACAGAAAAGCTCACTGACCGTCACAGAGAGCTCACTGACTGTCACAGAGACGATACAGGAGACGAGGAGAGACTTTGTGAGAGAGACCGACCATGTCGACACAGAGGAAGGGAGCGGCAGCAAAGATGCGAAAATGTGCCTTCTGCAGGACGAACCGGGACAAGGAGTGTGGACAGCTGCTAGTGTCGGACAACCAGAAGGTGGCAGCTCACCATAAGTGCATGGTGAGAAGAAGCACACAGTCAGTGGTATTGCACCAACTACTGTATGCATTGGCCATCCATAAGGGCTTCTCAATGCCAATCAATTTAACTCTCATATAAAACCATATTTAAGTGTCACTCCACAATATTACAGTATTGACTATCCATGTTACAGATTTTAAAAAATCAATAAAGATTTGAGACGCTGTAGGTCTAGCCGATGTGAAATGGCTAGCTAGTTATTGGTGACGTCACTCGCTCTGAGACCTTTAAGTAGTTATTACCCTTGCTCTGCAAGGGGTGCGGTTACTGGTTACGATGCTTCGTGGGTGTCAGTTGTCAATGTGTTCAGAGGGTCCCTAATTTGAGCCCAGGATGGGGCAAGGAGAGGGACATAAGCAACACTGTTACATAAGCAATCATATAGGGCCTGGACGATACCAGTATCGCGATACTCGTTAGTATCGTGGCAAGGAAACAAAACACAAAGTGGATTTAACTTCTTTAGGAAAACCGCCCTAATGTTGGAAACAAACATCATTATGTTGTCATCCAGAGTTACATTTATTTATTTTCCAAGCTATAGCAGACAATATTTTACATACAGCAGGTTTTTAAAGGACCAAAGAGTATGGTCTGCTTCGTGTTTTCAGTTTTGCCATGGAAAAGATATTGCGATACTGGTATAGTTACAGCCCTACAATTGTATATGTTTCTATATTGTAGCTTATTATTACAATTAGCATGGAGTGTCATTGTGTCTCAGTTGTGAAACCTTATGCTGCTTAGGGCTTTGCCGGTCATGGAATTTTGCTTCATGGTAATTGGCCAAGCAAATGACAGAGGCCACCATAATAACACCCTTCCCCCCCAAAGATGCAAATGTTATCCTCTCCACTCCTGACCGTATGTGCTGCCATAGAAATAGAATGACTAGAACAGGCGTCCCCATTCAAGTCAATTATGGTATAATGGGTGGACTGGCGGCCATTGCGAGGAGCAAAGCAGGAAGTACCCATCAGTAAGTGCTGTGATTACAAAACGGACATTTAACAAATACATTCCATCGCATGAGCCACATCAGTTAACATCATTTGAATGAACATATTACATTACCATGGAAATTATATATAAATACCAGGCAGCTGTTGCGAGTGTACCAATGAGTTTACCAGTCAAGTTGCCAGGGTTGGAGGTTCCAAGCCCGTTCTATTAATTATATTTCTATGTGTGCTACTGCTGCAGGAAGGGTGGTGTTGCCTAGACAACCGAAGACTTGTTTGCTTCTAGAACTTGCTTGTTTCTGCAAGGAGCAAAAAAGTTTCACCACGTTCTTAAGAGTCCATGTCACCACAGAAACGGACTCGACTGCACGAATGCCCGGCCATCCCGTCTTCAGTCAGCTGTTTAAAAAACAATTTAAAAACGGTTCTGACTTTTTTTCTTTTTCATAACGGTCTTCATCCATAACCGTCAGTTACACAGTAATAGTGCCAGCCTGAGTTCTACTCTCTGAGAAGTAGAACATAGTAATTGCTTGTGTTGTCCAGGTATTCTGTTGAATGATTTTTGTCATTGCCCTGTGCAGCTTTTCTCCTCCGCTCTGGTTACATCTCACTCAGACTGCAACGACAACATCGGGGGGTTTTCTGTCCAGGACGTGAGAAAGGAGCTCAAGAGAGGGAATAAACTTGTGAGTCTCCATGGCAAGATATTAATTTACATTACATTTTACATTTTAGTCATTTAGCAATGTGATTTTTAGTCCTCACATTTGGAATGCGTCCCAAATGGCACCCTACGGCGAGTCTTATAGGGCTCTGGTCAAAACTAGTGCACGATATAGGGAATGGTGTGCCTTTAAGGACTCATCCCACGGTGAGTTGCCAGGTTCAGCTAGTGAGATGGGAGGTCTGGTTCTTCTCCTACCCTTCAGATGTGTTGGTCCTGCCACCGGCCTGGTGCCACTGTTGGCTGTGATGTGAAGACATGCCGGCGGACGTATCACTACTACTGCGCAGTATGGGACAAGGCCCAGGTCAAAGAGAATCCCTCACAGGGGAGCTACCTGTAAGTGCCCAGTGTACATAACCGTATTACAACACCATTTAGCTTGACGTTTCTGTAAAAAATTATCCTAATATTTCTGTCTTTATATGTAGTGTGTATTGTCGCAAACACCGGGATGCCTCCCAGGATGCCAGTGAAGGTATCTAACTTCTCTTCTGCGTGATGCTCAGCACACAAAGGATGGCTTTTCTTTTGACACTTTTAAAGTAGACCACGAGGATAACTGTTGTTGAGGGTGAATGGCCGGCGTATTGATGTATCCAATTTATATTTTTCAGATGAACAGGGAGGTGTGGCCAATGACTCAGACTCCTCCCCTCCGCGGAGTAGGGGGCGTGGGAGATTCGAGAAAGAGCGAATCAAAGTTGGATCCCGTGGCCAATCAGAGGACACACGCTCAACCTCCTCTCAAGGCGTAGATGATGAGAGCTCCTCGCATGTAAGACCACACACACAAAAAACATTTGGCCTGAACATGTATCCTGAGGTGTTGTCCTGAACATGTATCCTGAGGTGTTGTCCTGAACATGTATCCTGAGGTGTTGTCCTGAACATGTATCCTGAGGTGTTGTCCTGAACATGTATCCTGAGGTGTTGCCCTGACCATGTATCCTGAGGTGTTGCCCTGACCATGTATCCTGAGGTGTTGCCCTGAGGTGTTGCCCTGAACATGTATCCTGAGGTGTTGCCCTGAACATGTATCCTGAGGTGTTGCCCTGACCATGTATCCTGAGGTGTTGCCCTGACCATGTATCCTGAGGTGTTGCCCTGACCATGTATCCTGAGGTGTGTGTCTGTGTGTTTCAGAGGGACAGGTCCCCTCTGAGGGGCTCTGGGGACGGTGGCCAGCGCTGTGGCTTCTGCCACTCCGGCGAGGAGGAGAATGAGATGCGGGGCGTGCTCCATGCAGATAATGCAAAAAAGGTTGCTGCACATTACAAATGCATGGTAAGTCTTACCTTATCACTTGTCAGTCTGTACATGGTAAGTCTTACCTTATCACTTGTCAGTCTGTACATGGTAAGTCTTACCTTATCACTTGTCAGTCTGTACTAAGCTGTAACAATCATTGTTCATCAAAAAAGAAACTAGTTTCCTGCTGAAGATGGTCTGTATACTATTGCTTGTCCAAGCATTACTTTGTGCAAGATGTATGGATTGGAAAAGCACAATCAGTTTTAAAGGTATTTTCTGCTGTACTCTGATTCGTCCTGTCTGTCATCTGACCTGGTCGTCTCTCCTCCCTGGCAGCTGTTCTCATCGGGAACCGTCCAACTTACCACCTCCTCACGGGCTGAATTTGGGAACTTTGACATCAAAACGGTCATCCAGGAGATCAAGAGGGGGAAGAGAATGGTGAGAACCTTGGAGATAGCGCTGTAGTACGGTGATGTGAAGACGCAAGGGTGGCTCAGTGGGACAAGTAGATTACTAGCACTAGCAACTCATTAAATGTTATTTGCAGATAATTTTATGCATTTCTACTGAATATGGGAGAAGTTCCTTGAAAGTCACCAATGCTATGTCAGAGACCTGTTGTATTACCAATCAGATTGATGTACCCATAGAGATCCTATTAAATTAGTATTCTAATTCTATGGATGTACCTTCCTTAGTTGAATGCACTGACTGTAGGTCACTCTAGATAAGAGCATCTGCTAAATGACTAAAATGTAAACGTATATTGATGGTCTCTTCCAGAAATGTACCCTGTGTACCCAGTTGGGAGCCACCATTGGCTGTGAGATCAAAGCCTGTGTGAAGACCTACCATTATCACTGCGGCCTGCAGGACAAGGCCAAGTACATAGAGAACATGGCTCGTGGCATCTACAAGTGAGATTCTCCTCTGCTTTCTCATTTTCAGGTGTCAAGTGCATAGTGGATAGTTTTCTTCTTGTTCATAAAATAAACACTGTTAGTTTGCTGTTGGTGATTTAATTACATTTGTATAATTAATAAAGTATAATTTATTTGCGCCTGAAAGATCTAAATTATATTCCTCAAGTTACTATTCCTGTAGGCCTACACGGCAACTTTCTATTTTATTTATTTATTTTATTTCACCTTTATTTAACCAGGTAAGCCAGTTGAGAACAAGTTCTCATTTACAAATGCGACCTGGCCAAGATAAAGCAAAGCAGTCACTCAGGGAACAGATGCCTAATATGTTGTCTTTGCATCACGCCAAAGTTCTATGAGAAAAATAGCTTTGCCATTTGAGAATTGCACCTATGTAAGCCTCACATGCGGTTTGCAACACAATTACCTTGAAGGCTGAGAGAATGTAAACCGACCATACAAGTGGTAGTTCAACAACCCTTTGCCTGTTGTATAAGCCCTTTCTGTAATGATATGTAACCGTTGTAAAGATATGTTATAAGTTGACATTACACTATTGTCTCTGCTCCAGGCTGTACTGTAAGAATCACAGTGGGAATGAGGAGCGGGATGAGGAGGATGAGGAGAGGGAGAGTCGCAACAGAGAGAGGGCGGCCATTGATCACGGGGGAACAGTGCCTCTGCCTCCGCCACAAGTCAATGGCAACTAGGTATGGCACTGACACACCTGCCTGGATCAAATGGCGATGAAAAAGTACCAGTAGTCCAGCAGCTAGGGTAGGCCAGCAGCTATGAAGTATTTGGTATATGGCTGATGTCAATGTTCTCCCTTCACAGGTGATGGTTGAGGATTGCAGGATAAGAAGCGAGGGGATATCCAAGATGGAGCAAAGATATTTTTCTATTGCGTTCTACTCCCGAAGCAGGGGGCCACTGCCAGCCCCCTCATTTGCCCTTTCAGTTTCATCAAACGTCAGACACACACCCCTGCCAGATGCCAACATGTCAGCCCCTGGCTTCTTCACAAACCTCTTTCATATTGTTAAGTTTCATGAAATGGCACGGACGGACTGGAGTACTAAGAGCAAAACACTGCTGCTGGGTGAATGACAACGCATGAGAGTGGTGGTCAGTTGTGGTCTCCCTGTAATACATGTTGTATTGCTCTTAAAGAAGACATGACTGGACAAAGTTATCAACATTCACTGTATCTTGCTTCCCATGTGCCCCACAGCATTCTAGTCCTATACAAACAATATTATTCTTCGTATAGCTCTTCTTCAAGGAGGCTGCCTTGTAATATTTTAGATCCCCCCCCCCCCCCTTCCAAATCATGGAATTTGATTTACTTTGTTGTAGCTGTAATCTTCTCTCAAGAAATTCATTTATTTTTACTTCTCTTAAAAAGTGTATTATTTGACTACTGTATCATAATCATGAATACTATTGAATATCTGTGGCTTTCTTTATAGTCAGTCAGGATTGAAGTTATTCTGCTAGCATGCAGCACTTTAGATTGTTTATCCACTTCATTTTCTGTATTGCTCCAACATACCCACACGGAATTCTTATAAGGAAAAAAGATTGACCTAAGTTTTTGTACTATTCTCATTTTCTCAGCATCCACAATTGTATTCGTAAAGGGTTGCAATTATAGGCTACAATATACATTTTGTATTACACATTTATTATACTGTTGAAATGTTTTTGTCCAACATAAGAAACCAAGAAAATAACATTTTGATGTTGTCCATCAGGTGGCAGTATTTCTTCGATTTTAATATTGTACCAAGTATGTTATTTCGAAAGCTTCCAACTATTTTTTTTAAAATTAACTTTTAAACTGCCAGATCAATATGAGATGCCTCACAAATAGTGCTTGTTGATGGACGCTTTGGGATTGGATGAGTTTTGTTATGGTCAGATAATAAGGTGAGGAATGTCACAGATACCTGGATGTTGACCAGAGCAAGGAGAAGGGCGTCCTTCAGTACTAACCCAGTCAACAACAACGTCTTCTGGGTCCAACCGGCTAGATGTCTAAATGGTTGTCTGTGTTTAGTTCAACCTTGATTCCTATCCAGGCTATATATCGTTTGAAGTAAGTTTATTATTGGCAATAAAAACGGACTACAGTCCGCTGCACAGTAAAGCAGGTTCAAAATGTATTATTGTTTTGGAGCATTTCTATTTAAAACGGTACTGTTAATTTAGAATGGGCATCTTGATCAATTGGGTAGCTAGTATGCTACATTATACGTACAGGTGCATGGTTTGAAGAAATCGCTAGCTAATTGACGTTGACGTTCTCCATAGTCATAGTGATGGGAATAACATGCCGTGTCCGCATTGCGTTTAGGCTACATGATTTTATGGCGATGACAGATTCTATCCAAAATGGGCGGTGCATCAGGATTTCCCCTAATCTGATTCGTTATTCAGTCTACTACAACCAACTACGCACGCCCTGCAGGGGTTTTGCGGAATATCTACTGTACAAAGCAGGCGAGGTGGTCTGCTGTTAAAGAGGTAAAACTCCTTTTAGGTGACAGACTAGGAAAAACAATAATTTTGTCGGTTGTAAAAAGCGGGTCGTGATCTAAACGACGGTACGGACATGGCGTCAAGCAGCCCCTGTGTTGTGGTAAGTCTTGCAATGCTGATTCAAATGGGTGTTCATATTGAGAACATGACTGCTATATCGAGTCAAAGAGGAAGGGGTCGTAACTAGGTTTTTGTACGGAAATACGCGGCATTCGCCACTCTAAATGTACCTTTTCCGAATTATTACAATGTACTTTATGTGTCTTTTGAATGCTTCGAACTTGTCATCGCATGCTCACCTTAAAATTACTCATATTTTCATCTCAACAACAAAAATAGCTGTTTAGCTACATAACTAAGCGCGGCCTGGGGCATCGCACGCGTGCTACACGCATGGGACATGTGATACTTTGCATACCACTAATCTTGATTCATACAGTAGGATGAACATAAAGATAAATATTCAATTTACCACCAATAATAGCGTTAGAGTAGTTTTCTATAATATACGAAAAAATTGGAAATTATATCATTTAACTTCGAAACGAATATATATGCATGCCATATGGAGGGCGGTTCTTGCTTGTCTCTCCAACCTATAAAATGTTTTTGTTCTGTTACCCAGAGTAGTTTACATTTACATCAGTTAGCAGACTCTCTTATCCAGAGCGACTTATTGGTGCATTCAATTTATGATAGCCATGGAGCGGGCAGTCCTTCCCCGGGAGGAAGAGCAGCTCCGTCTTGCCGAGGTTCAGCTTGAGGTTGTGATCCGACATCCACACTGATATGTCTGCCAGACATGCAGAGATGCGATTCGCCACCTGGTTATCAGAAGGGGGAAAGGAGAAAATGAATTGTGTGTCGTCTGCGTAGCAATGATAGGAGAGACCATGTGAGGATATGACAGAGCCAAGTGACTTGGTGTATAGAGAGAATAGGAGAGGGCCTAGAACTGAGCCCTGGGGGACACCAGTGGTGAGAGCATGTGGTGCGGAGACAGATTTTCGCCACGCCACCTGGTAGGAGCGACCTGTCAGGTAGGACGCAATCCAAGAGTGAGCAGTGCCGGAGATGCCCAAATCGGAGAGGGTGGAGAGGAGGATCTGATGGTAGTTCATTTTTGGAAAACCCTAGCCTACAGGCTTTTGGGGATTACTGCTGTACTGCAACAAGCATGATGGCCTCATTTCACTGGTATGCATTTTACCATTATATTTCACCATATATTTACCATTATATTTCACCATATTATATTTACAGAAGTACAAGAAGATGTAAATTGCAGAAGAACACAACTCTCATTTTGCTTTTGTAGCCATTTCCAACAGAAGAACTCAATTGATTGCCTTGGTCAGTATAGCATTTATTTTTGCTATCAAACTGGCCCTGTCTATATTCTGGGAGTCACATGCTGACAGTTGTTTATCGATTGATGACACAGACAACATGCTGAATGAAACAGACTTTGCAGACAGCTTGGAGAGTCAGTCCGTGGGGACTGGAGAGACTACAGTGTTACATTCACCCCTACTGCTGATGAGTGGACCCTTGTTTAAAAGAGATAGATAAGAGAGGGCCACTGTGGGTAGGAATGCCTCATGCCATCTTTAGATAGGAATTATTGTATCATAACAACACACATTGTTTTCACAAAGGTTACAAAGTACATTTCTCCACACTAGTACAAGCTTACATTCAGGTCAACTTATGATTCATAGCTTGGTTGTTATATCGTCATTTGGAGGGCTCTTTTTGGTTTAATAATAACTGGATTGCACATTTGTGACTATAGTGCTACATAGTAAGACCTGATGTGACGTGCTGTTGGTGGAGCAAAATTATAAGATAGTTTGAGGGAACTGTTCCCCTGGTCTCACACCAGCTGAGCCCAGTACAGCAGCACCTGTTGTAGACAGCATGTGGGATGAAGACTCCTGTAGGGTCTGTGGTCCCCAGACAACTGCCTATTACCAGCATGGCTCACCATCAGTCCTTATTTCTCTGCATGTGGACTTCATCTGTTCTGAGCCAAATCACATGATGACATAGGAATATATTTCAGTTGGACTGGCATGGGAAGGAGAACACAGTTGTCCCACGGTCAGAAAACGTGAGGACATGTCTCATAGGATTATCCACAGTGCATGTAGCTTAGGCCTACATGTAACTACACTGTTATAATAAGTAACCCTTAAATGTGTAAATGTCAGCCAGGGGCCAGGGCAGGCGAGAGACCCCGTGATCACACCCCAATCCCTGGGCTCCTCTGGGCCTGGTCTGGTTGCCACTCTGCTGTCACATGACTCTGATGAAGCTCTCGGGATGTGTCCCAAATGGCACCCTATTCCATATAAAAGTACTGCACTATATAGGGAATAGGTTGCCATTTGGGAGACAACCTCTCTCTCTGAATTCAAGTGCTGGGCTGTTTAACCCTGAGCAGGAAATTGGATTTGAAAACATATGGTGTATATCTCTTCCAGAATTAGCATGGCATCTCTGAAAAGAGGCAGTGTTTATATTAATTGAGAGACTTCTCCGCAGAGTAATCTTGTATTAGTTCAAAGTTGTTGCCAAGGAAGAACAGTGGTGTCTTTAATAGAAACTGGAGGGGTGCGTTAGATGATTGTATGATTGGAGTGGACTGATTCCTCTTTCCTAGCGTTTTTCTCTCACCTGCCTCGGTCAGTATTGAGTGGAGTCTGCGGCAGCAAGTGTGGGTGTGATTTGCTCTGCCAGAAGTCAGTTGCACCAGTGATACCAGCCAGAGGGGAGGGTGCATTGTGATAGTTGTAAAGTGAACAACCTTTAGTGTCTTCACCTCTATCCCCACTGCCCTACTTCTCTCTGTCTCCCGTTAGATAACGCCCCTGTGATTTCTTTAACCCTTTCCCTGCTGTGTCATAGCAGTTCCATATCACAGGCACAGCATTGAGCAGATAGATTGTCAGCATGTGATCTGTGTTCCAGATCAGCGATGACGAGCAGGGATATGACCTGGACCTCTTCTGCATTCCAAAGCACTACGCTGATGACCTGGACCGGGTATACATCCCACATGGACTCATCCTGGACAGGTGGGTTGTTACTGACAGTGTGGTCTTAAGAAATATTGCTGTGAAAGAACATGTCAACTAAGTTTCAATTGCAATATATTCAAGCTGGCCCTTTTTTGTGTGTGCCTATGTTAGTTATTTTACTACTATGTTAGTTGTTTTATTTATTTAGCCAATGCTACTTGTTTACACAAGGATTTAGAGTTGAGCATGTTTTCTTCCTTTACTGAACTTGTCACTGGATAGCCACAAACTATTTTATAATCAAATCAATTAACTGATCACATCCACGTGAGGCTGGCAGTTCAGTTTAGTTGCAACAAGCCCCATGTTCTGCACAAATCCTCAGTCTCTGTTTTTGGAGTGCACTTAAAAATAAGTGTGAGTAAGACTATATATACACTCTTAGAAAAAAGGGTTCCAAAAGGGTTCTTCGGCTGTCCCCATAGGATAACTCTTTTTGGTTCCAGGTAGAACTCTTCTAGGTTTCATGTAGAACCCTCTGTGTAAAGGGTTCTACCTGGAATCAAAAATAGTTATTCCATGGAGACAGTCAAAGAACCCTTTTAGGTTCTAGATAGCACCCTTTTTTCTAAGAGTGTACCCCCTTATTCAAACAGACATAGGAAACAGGAACCAGTGCTGACTGACCACCCTCTCTCTCCCTGACCCCAGGACAGAGAGGCTGGCCAGGGAGATTATGAAGGACATGGGGGGGCACCACATTGTAGCCCTCTGCGTGCTCAAGGGGGGTTACAAGTTCTTTGCAGACCTGTTGGACTACATCAAGGCCCTAAACCGTAACAGCGACCGCTCCATCCCTATGACAGTGGACTTCATCCGCCTCAAGAGCTACTGCGTAAGGCTCACTCTTCACTCTGTTCTTCACATTTGTGTCCCAAATGGTCAAAAAGTAGTGCACTATAAAGGGAATAGAAGCCATTTGGAATGTAGTTCATGAGTAATTACTATGTTATCATAGATGTTAGAAGTATTTAGCGTTCATGTTATTATAATTCTTCAGATTTATATTTATTTATTACAGGCATCGCCAAAAACATGCATATTGGAAAGAATATAATATTTTATTCAGGCCATTGGTTTCACAGTTGCACCTAAGCTTTCATTTGACCTTTGAGCCAAATGTCAACATGCACTACCTCAATCTCTTGCTGAACATGTATTGCCTGACAATCACCTAGGCTTGTAACCAAAATAAATGCTAACTTGGTAAATATTAACTTGGTAAATGCTTGATAAATGCTAACTTGATAAATGCTAACACTGGTTACTATTAGTACTACATTTCCATTAGTTCCATCCATTACTCCCCCCACACACACTCAGCTGCTTGATATAATACATTAAGAAGCAGCCCTAGCAGCTCTTTGTTTGTGGGTTCTTACTGCTAGATACTAGAGATGTCAATAACAGCAGACCTGTCTGGACAAAGTCCCCTATCCCTGTTCACCTGTTTATTAAATTTCTACACAGAATGACCAATCTACAGGTGAAATCAAAGTCATTGGAGGGGATGACCTGTCTACACTGACAGGGAAGGTAAAGAGATCTCTTCAACTGACCTTTTCTATAGATATGTCTGTCAAACATTGGGTCATTCCTCAGTTATCTAGTCTGAGCCTCCACTGTTTGCAGTCAGACAAATGGTAATCTTCTTAAAGGGGAAGTTCACCCATTTTTACATGTGGCCTTATTTTCACTCTTCCTGTGCTTGTAGTTGCTCCCCCAAACCGTTTTCTTTGTTGGTATTTTGTTTAGTTACGTAGAAAGTTGGTTGACACATTTTGCTTAGTCATTAGTTGCCATTGACTATAATGCATTATGAAAATGGGTCTAAAACATGTTAGAAAGCTCCAAAACACTCCAAACCAACTCATATTACGTCAGAATCCCATGACTCAGCAAAATGTGTTAAACAATTTTCTCTGTAACTAAACAAAAATAAAAACTTTGGAGGATCAACTATAAGCACAGAAAGTGAAAATAAGGCCATGTGTAAAAATGGGTGAACCTCCCCTTTAATCTATTTTTTTTTACTTAGCCATAATAGTTTTGAAGGGGTTCCCATGCAGTCTAAAGTATAAGAGGGCAGAACTATAATGGCTGCAGGGTTCACCAGGATACATCCAAGATTACATTCCTAAATGGGTTCTAGAGTAACTTTTATATTTAAGATAGGCTAACAGTTACACTCTGTCGTATCTGTCTCTTATTTTTTAATCTCATGTTTTTACACAGAATGTCCTGATTGTGGAGGTATGTTATGACTACATTTTCCTCATTGTTAAGTTAAACCTTTTGCTATGGCAATGTTATAGACATTTGGCAGCGACACTCACTGTTTTGTCATATTTTTAGGACATTATTGACACAGGAAAGACCATGAAGACCTTGCTGCAACTTCTCAAACAGTACAACCCAAAAATGGTAAAAGTTGCAAGGTAAAGTAATCCCCAAGTCTCTATCTTACATTGCAGTGTTATGAAAAGTTAAATATTTGTCCATACATTATTGATGTAAATTTAGAATACAGTGCAACTCACTTGCTTACAGAGAAGGTATATATGGAAACCTCCAACTGTCATGTTTTCCTTTGTATTTGAATTCTCTAACACCATCAGTCACATGACCAACTTCCTGGTTTGTGCTTTCAGTTTGTTGGTGAAGAGGACACCAAGGAGTGTTGGCTACACACCAGACTGTGAGTTCACTTCAACACTGCTAAATGGCTTTCAGTGAATCATCTTAATCAATAGCCTGAGGCATTGTGCTGTCACACATACACTTATTACTATAATTAAGACAGATACAGTGCATCTGGAAAGTATTACATTTACATTTTAGTCATTTAGCAGACACTCTTATCCAGAGCGACTTACAGTTAGTGAGTGCATACATTTTTTTCATACTGGCCTCCCGTGGGAATCGAACCCACAACCCTGGCGTTGCAAGCGCCATGCTCTACCAACTGAGCTACACAGGGGGTATTCAGCCCCCTTTTTCCACATTTTGTTACGTTACAGCCTTATTCTAAAATGGATCAAATAAAAACATTTCCCCAGCAATCTACACACAATACCCCCTAATGACAAAGCGAAAATGGGTTTTTAGAAATATTTGCTAATGTATTACAAATAAAGAACAGAAATACCTTATTTACATAAGTATTCAGACCCTTTGCTATGAGACTCGAAATTGAGCTCAGGTGCATCCTGTTTCCATTGATCATCGTTGAGATGTTTCTACATCTTGATTGGAGTCCACCTGTGGTAAATTCAATTGATTGGACATGATTTGGAAAGGCACACACCTGTCTATATAAGGTCCCACAGTTGACAGTGCATGTCACAGCAAAAACCAAGTCATGAGGTCAAAGGAATTGTCTGTAGAGCTCAGAGACAGGATTGTGTCGAGGCACAGATCTGGGGAAGGGTACCAACATTTCTGCAGCATTGAAGGTCCCCAAGAACACAGTGGCTTCCATCATTCTTAAATGGAAGAAGTTTGGAACCACCAACTTTTCCTAGAGCTGGCCGCCTGGCCAAACTGCGTGACCAAGAACCTGATGGTCAGGTGGAGATGGGAGAACCTTCCAGAAGGACAACCATCTCTGCAGCACTCCACCAATCAGGCCTTTATGGTAGAATGGCCAGACGGAAGCCACTCCTCAGTAAAATCCCTACGGTGAAGTATGGTGGTGGCAGCATCATGCTGTGGGTATGTTTTTCAGTGGCAGGGACTGGGAGACTAGTCAGGATTGAGATGAACGGAGCAAAGTACAGAGAGATCCTTGATGAAAACCTGCTCCAGGTTCACCTTCCAACAGGACAACGACCCTAAGTACACAGCCAAGACATTGCAGGAGTGGCTTCGGGACAAGTCTCTGAATGTCCTTGAATGGCCCAGCCAGAGCCCGGACTTGAACCCGAACGAACATCTCTGGAGAGACCTGAAAATAGCTGTGCAGCAACGCTCCCCATCCAACCTGACAGAGCTTGAGAGGACTGCAGAGAAGAATGGGAGAAACTCCCCAAATACAGTTGTGCCAAGCTTGTAGCGTCATACCCAAGAAGACTCGAGGCCGTAATCGCTGCCAAAGGTGCTTCAACAAAGTACTGAGTAAAGGTCTGAATACTTATGTAAATGTTATATTTCAGTGTCATATACATTTGCAAAAATTACTGAAAAACCTGTTTTTGCTTTGTCATTATGGGGTATTGTGTGTAGATTGATGAGGGAAAATAACAATTTAATCAATTTTAGAATAAGGCTGTAACGTAACAAAATGTGGAAAAGGTCAAGGGTTCTGAATACTTTCCGAATGCACTGTATCTAACCATCTGATGAAATAGAGGTTCTAGGCCCATTTAAGGGAAACAGCCTGATACTTACAGTTGAAGTCGGAAGTTTACATACACCTTAGCCAAATACATTTAAACTCAGTTTTTCACAATTCCTGACATTTAATCCTAGTAAAAATTCCCTGTCTTAGGTCAGTTGGGATCACCACTTTATTTTAAGAATGTGAAATGTCAGAATAATAGTAGAGAGAATGATTTATTTCAGCTTTTATTTATTTAATCACATTCCCAGTAGCATTGTCTTTAAATTGTTTAACTTGGGTCAAACGTAGCCTTCCACAAGCTTCCCACAATAAGTTGGGTGAATTTTGGCCCATTCCTTCTGACTGAGCTGGTGTAACTGAGTCAGGTTTGTAGGCCTCTTTGCTCGCACATGCTTTTTCAGTTCTGCCCACATATTTTCTATAGGATTGAGGTCAGGGCTTTGTGATGGCCACTCCAATACCTTGACTTTGTTGTACTTAAGCCATTTTGCCACAACTTTGGAAATATGCTTGGGGTCATTGTCCATTTGGAAGACCCATTTGCAACCAAGCTTTAACTTCCTGACTGATGTCTTGAGATGTTGCTTCAATATATGCACATAATTTTCCTTCCTCATGATGCCATCTATTTTGTGAAGTGCACCAGTCCCTCCTGCAGCAAAGCACCCCCACAGCATGATGCAGCCACACCCGTGCTTCACGTTTGGGATGGTGTTCTTCGGCTTGCAAGCCTACCCCTTTTTCCTCCAAACATAACGATGGTCATTATGGCCAAACAGTTCTATTTTTGTTTCATCAGACCATAGGACATTTCTCCAAAAAGTAAGATCTTTGTCCCCATGTGCAGTTGCAAACCGTACCGATACTTTTGTACCTGTTTCCTCCAGCATCTTCACAAGGTCCTTTGCTGTTGTTCTGGGATTGATTTGCACTTTTCGCACCAAAGTAGGTTAATCTCTAGGAGACAGAACGCGTCTCCTTCCTGAGCGGTATGACGGCTGCGTGGTCCCATGGTGTTTATACTTGCGTACTATTGTTTGTACAGATGAACGTGGTACCTTCAGGCATTTGGAAATTGCTCCCAAGGATGAACCAGACTTGTGGAGGTCTACAATTTTTTTCTGAGGTCTTGGCTGATTTCATTTGATTTTCCCATGATGTCAAGCAAAGAGGCACTGAGTTTGAAGGTAGGCCTTGAAATACATCCACAGGTACACCGCCAATTGACTCAAATGATGTCAATTAGCCTATCAGAAGCTTCTAAAGTCATGACATCATTTTCTGGAATTTTCCAAGCTGTTCAAAGGCACAGTCAACTTAGTGTATGTAAACTTCTGACCCACTGGAATTGTGAAACTGAATTATAAGTGAAATAATCTGTTTGTAAACATTTGTTGGAAAAAATACTTGTCATGCACAAAGTAGATGTCCTAACCGACTTGCCAAAACGATAGTTTGTTAACAAGAAATTTGTGGAGTGGTTGAAAAACTAGTTTTAATGACTCCAACCTAAGTGTATGTAAACTTCCGACTTCAACTGTATGTAAAAAAAAAAAAAATGTAAAGTTTGTTTACCACCTCAGAGAAGTAGTATAACTACTTCAAAATGGAAGCCTGTGCACTCACAGACACAATAATGGGACAGAAACAACGTTGCGATCACTATACAACTCTATGCTCTTTACTGAAAAAGACTAAAGGGTGCTTTTATACCTTTCACATGTTCAAAACCAATTAGTGTTCCCTGAGAAACATGGACCGAAAACTATGGTTCCACCCTGTCACACTTACTTCATTTGTTTATTTTTCAGTCATAGGATTTGAGGTTCCAGACAAATTTGTGGTGGGATACGCGCTAGACTACAACGAGTACTTTAGAGATTTAAATGTAAGTACTTTTTGAATAGATTTTCTCAGCTAGATAAAGGATGTTGAGTAAAACATCTAATTGTTTCCTCTGTTTGTTTTCCAGCACATCTGTGTCATTAGTGAAACGGGGAAAGAGAAATACAAGGCGTGAAGAGGACAGCCCTTCACTTCTAGTTGTCTATCATTCTTTTTTATGTTGCTTTCATTTTATATATCTGATTTATATATATTTCTGGTCAGGAATATCAAATCAAGAGTACAGCTCACTCAACTCACGCTCACACACATGTACATGTTCTGCTCAGGGTCCCTGAGGAGGTGTATACACACATTTGACATTGCCCCTCAGATTTGCAAAGCCCCTCTCTCTGCCTCCACATGCTGTGCTGCACACTAGAAACCACACACACCCACACCCACTTTAAAGTGTCAAGATTTTACATTTCTGAGGTGTGACATTGCCTTGGACATAATGGTATGTGTGTGAGTCCAAGTGCATGCTATCATCGCTTTCAATAAATATAACATTTGCTTGCCCTGTTATAAAGATCAATACTCAGAGTTTCTTTTTTTTGTAGAGGAGTAATTTATTGAGAGAAATTCTGCTACGGTAGCAGGAAGTAGAACAAACATTTTAGTCATCATATTGTCACAATTACTTCAGATGTAAATTATTTTCTATTTCACAAAGCTTGATTTTAGCTTGACATTGATTTGAAAGTTTGTATGTCACTTGAAGACTGAATTCCTTTGCTTATACATAATCGTTTCAGTGGTATGGACAAAGGAAGGAGCAGGTATCCTAATACATTACATATTATTTAAAAAAACTAATGTTTGCATAGTTTTCCCCCCAAATGCAAGTGTTCCATCAGTAGTACAGTACTGTAATATCAACTGCGAGTATTGAATAAGGTGGTTCAATATTATGATCATTTATGCATATCTGCTTATATTAAGAGATGTATTTTAAGCTTTAATCTACTGTATGACAATGATTCATGCAATCACAATGTTTTTCCTTTTACCCTCCCAACCATTAAACTCTGTCTCCCTCCCCTTGGATGACTCCTGATTTCCCCCAAAAGGTTTACTTGTGGTACCAAATAATTAAGTGTAACATGATCAATTATACCACTGTCATCCTGTCACCGCTGTCATAGAGGCGTTCTCCCCAACTTTGGCACTGGAGAGCAACTGGGTATATATGTCTTCTTCTGTGGAGTTGTGTCAGCAAAATCAAAACCTATAGGAGCAATATGTATGAGAAAAAGTCCCCAACTGTCATACTGGAGTCAAGAGACCTTCATAGAAAATGACTCAGTAAAATACTACTTGAGTAAAAGTCTAAAAGTATTTGGTTTTAAATATACTTAAGTATCAAAAGTAAAAGTATGAATCATTTCAAATTCCTTATATTAAGCAAACCAGGCCGCACATTTTTTTTATTTTTTTACGGATAGCCAGGGGCACACTCAGACGTCACTTACAAACGAAGCATTTGTGTTTAGTGAGTCCGCTAGATCAGAGGCAGTAGAGATGACCAGGGATGTTCTCTTGATAAGTGTGTGAATTGGGCCATTTTCTGTCCTGCTAAGCATTCAAAATTGAATGCGTACTTTTGGGTGTCAGAAAATGTATGGCTTAAAACGTAGATTATTTTCTTTAGGAATGTAGTGAAGTAAAAGTTATAAATAGTAAAGTACAGATACCCCCAAAACGACTGAAGTAGTACTTTAAATTGTTTTTACTTAAGTACTTTACACCACTGAATATGTCATCTAAACATATTTTCACACTGGCAATGAAAATGTTCTTATAAATAAATACAGACAGTTCCACAGTTGCATTTTAAGAAAACATGTAATAATGGGTAATTTGTATCATGGGTTAGTTAAAATGGGTAACTAATCATGGGTTAGTTATAATGTTGTTGATTTCTGTTGATACAGTATTGAGTAATGCAGTTGTTCATTATAGTGTGAAACACGAAGCAGGCTGTTTTAGTAGGCAGGCCTGACTACAGCAGAACAGTAACACTGGATACCAGAAGAAGCCTGTCACGGCCGTCTACGGAAGGAGTGGACCAAAGCGCAGCGTTTGTAGCGAACATGACTTTATTAAAGTTAAAGTGCACGAACGAGAAAACAATAAACAATGACGGATAGTGAAGTCCTCAGTACACAGACTGAAACATGGAACAAAAACCCACAACCCTAAGGTGAACACTGACAGTATAAATATGGCTCCCAATCAGAGATAACGAGCCGACAGCTGACACTCGTTACCTCCGATTGGGAGTCACATGACGAGACAAGACACTACAACCAAAACCAAACACAACCAAATAAACACACCCTATACCCAACACAACCAAATGAATACACCCTGGCTCAAACTACACAGTCCCGGAGCCAGAGCGTGACAGTACCCCCCCCTAAAGGCGCGGACTGCGACCGCGCCTCAATACGGGCTAAACAAGGGAGGGCTGGGCGGGCATACCTCCTCGGCGGTGGCTCTGGCTCCGGCCTTGATCCCCACCTCCTCTCCAACCCCCCAAAGTACCCCTGGTCCTGTCTAGCCCCGCTGGCCGGAGCCGGACTGACGACACGCGCCCCTGGCTTGGTGCGTGGAGGACGAACGGGCCTTACCAGGCTGACGACGCGCACCACTGCCTTGGCGCGGGGAGCAGGAATGGGCCGGACCGGGCTGACGAAGCGCACCCTTGACTTGGTGCGGAGAGCGGGACCGGGCCGGACAGGGCTGACGAAACGCACCACAGACTTGGTGCGGGGAGCAGGAACGGGCCGGACAGGGCTGACGACACGCACCACAGACCTGGTGCGGGGAGCAGGAACGGGCCGGACAGGGCCGACGAAACGCACCCTAGGCTTGATGCGTGGAGCCGGAACGGGCCTCCCCAGGCTGACGACTCGCATCCCTGGCTTGGTGCGAGTAGCAGGAGTGGGCTGGACCAGGCTGACGACTCGCACCCTTGGCTTGGTGCGAGTGGCAGGAACAGGCCGGACCAGGCTGGCGACGCGCACCGTAGGTTTGGTGCGAGTGGCAGGAACAGGCCGGGTCGGGCTGGCGACGCGCACCGTAGACTTGGTGCGGGTGGCAGGAACAGGCCGGACCGGGCTGGCGACGCGCACCGTAGGTTTGGTGCGAGTGGCAGGAACAGGCCGGGTCGGGCTGGCGACGCGCACCGTAGACTTGGTGCGGGTGGCAGGAACAGGCCGGACCGGGCTGGCGACGCGCACCGTAGGTTTGGTGCGAGTGGCAGGAACAGGCCGGGTCGGGCTGGCGACGCGCACCGTAGACTTGGTGCGGGTGGCAGGAACAGGCCGGGCTGGGCTGGCGACGCACACCGTAGGTTTAGTGCGTGGAGCAGGAACAGGCCGGGCTGGGCTGGCGACGCACACCGTAGGTTTAGTGCGTGGAGCAGGAACAGGCCGGGCTGGGCTGGCGACGCACACCGTAGGTCTGGTACGTGGAGCAGGAACAGGCCGGGCTGGGCTGGCGACGCACACCGTAGGTTTAGTGCGTGGAGCAGGAACAGGCCGGGCTGGGCTGGCGACGCACACCGTAGGTCTGGTACGTGGATCAGGAACAGGCCGGGCTGGGCTGGCGACGCACACCGTAGGTCTGGTACGTGGAGCAGGAACAGGCCGGACAGGGCTGTCGACGCACACCGTAGGCTTTGTGCGTGGAGCAGGAACAGGCCGGGCTGGGCTGGCGACGCACACCGTGGACTTGGTGCGTGGAGTAGGAACAGGCCGGTCCATACTGGGAACACACACCACTGGCCTTAACCGGGGATCAGGAACGGGCCGGACCGGACTGGTAACACACCTCAGTCTCTCACGCCGTGCCTCCACTACTTCCCTCCCTCTACTCGCCAATGGCTCCCGTAATCCGGTAGCCTTCTCTCCACGTCTCCCTGTGGCAGCCTCCTGCTGCCCAGCCGCCCAAGCCATGTGCCCCCCCCAAAAAAACTTTTTGGGGTTGCCTCTCGTCCTTCCGACGATGGCCCTGCTGACGCCGTTGCTCCTCTCTCGCCAGGGCCTTGATCCTCCCCCAAGGTCCCTTGCCCCCGAGCATGTCCTCCCAGGACCACGATTTGCCCACCTGGGCCATCGCCAGCCTCTCGATCTCCTTACCCGGCACTTCCTCCCATGTCCAGTCTCCTTGCTCCTGGACACGCTGCTTGGTCCTTTTTTGGTGGGTTTTTCTGTCACGGCCGTCTACGGAAGGAGTGGACCAAAGCGCAGCGTTTGTAGCGAACATGACTTTATTAAAGTTAAAGTGCACGAACGAGAAAACAATGACGGATAGTGAAGTCCTCAGTACACAGACTGAAACATGGAACAAAAACCCACACCCTAAGGTGAACACTGACAGTATAAATATGGCTCCCAATCAGAGATAACGAGCCGACAGCTGACACTCGTTACCTCCGATTGGGAGTCACATGACGAGACAAGACACTACAACCAAAACCAAACACAACCAAATAAACACACCCTATACCCAACACAACCAAATGAATACACCCTGGCTCAAACTACACAGTCCCGGAGCCAGAGCGTGACAAAGCCCAACTCCAGTATTTACATGCTGCTACAGCCCAGCCAACAGTCAAGTCCTTTGCTGCCCTGGGAGGGTGTTGATCAAGTCTTCAATCATCAACATTGTGCTCTGTCCTGTACTGTAGTTCAAACAACTCAGCCAAGATACTATGCTCCAATACACTCAAGATAATTAATTATTCAGACCAGTAATGTAATTAATGCCACTTAACAGATGCTTTTATCCAGTCCCGTGTAGCTCAGTTGGTAGAGCATGGCGTTTGCAACGCCAGGGTTGTGGGTTCGATTCCCACAGGGGGCCAGTATGAAAATGTATGCACTCACTAAAACTGTAAGTCGCTCTGGATAAGAGTGTCTGCTAAATGACTAAAATGTAAATGTAATCCAAAGTGACTTACAGTAGAGCGTGCATGTATTTTCGTATGGGTGGCCCCAGCGGGAATCAAGTAAGAGCCAACCCTGACTGAGGGCCACTGAACCAGTGACTTCATCATTGTGAGACGAGATGATGGACGGTGTCACGGTGCTGTAGCAGCAGCTCCTCATGGTCTGCATCTTTACTATCACTACAAACCATGACGTGCTGCTACGACAGCTGGCTGAAATACGTGCTCACTGGTTCAAAGGCAACTTTAAAAAGATGAAGTGTACATAGTAAAATGTGTTGCATTAAATAGGAAGTTGGTTGGGATACCTTTGAGGATCAACTGTTATGGAAAGAGATTAATGTGATCTCCAGCCAGCTATTTCACAGGAGATTACTTTAACGTAGGTCCTACTAGGCAGTGAGTACTCAAAGAAGCAAAATAATGTTTAGTAGTATGTATTGAAAAGCCTGTAAGACTAGATATTTTTCATGCATAATAAACGTATACAATTCTGGTAAGAACAGTACATTTCTTGATATAAGTTAATGGTGGTAAAACATTGGCCCTAACAAAAACACGTTGGGTATAGATGGCTCCCCCGGATGGACACTAGAGCATCAGCAGAGGCCCAGACCCCTTTCCCTCTGTCTCCATAAGGGATGGTTAAAAAAGAAAATGTTTTCATTGATTGATCTAATAATATCATATCAGTGGCCATTTTGAGAAAGTAAGGAAGGCAAGTGCACATTATTAAAGTATTATTTCAAGTCCATTTGTCAAGGGCTCCTTACTTCCAGTACATGCATGTAAATGCCAAGCTCTACACCTCCAGGGCACATACAGGACTCCTTGACTTTTAATAGATTAGGGTGGGTTAGTGACTATTCCTGCTTTATAAAAAAAAAAGAACAGTTAGGCTACTCATGTATGACAATGTTAAAATGCAGTACATGAAGAGCAGGCCGATATTGTGTCAAACTTTAAAATAATTGTTTAGAAAATGTGTATAATCTGAAAATAATAGCTTTTTCAAATTTGAAATGAGCAGTGAATTGAGCATGAGCAACAACTGATGACGCGTAACAGAAGCCTAGAACATGACCTAGAACATCCTTTGCAACATGTCCATTCTTATCTCCCTTGTCTGTCAAAGGCAGTGGCGTGTCGCACTGTCATTCACTAATGCTGATTGATCATCACATAAAATGGTAATAATACTCTTGCTTTTTTAATTAATGTGGGTCTGTTTACTAGACTAAATTTGTATGGTTTAAAGCAGTTCAACATGTGTACAAAATAGCCTATTCATAAAAAGACCCATAATTTCAACAAAATTGTATTACATTTACATTTACATTTTAGTCATTTAGCAGACGCTCTTATCCAGAGCGACTTACATGAGTATTATTGTTATTATAGGCTACTATGTATAATATTGTTATGTAGGCTAATATATATGTTGTACTAATAGTCTATCAGCCTATTCAGAGAATGTTTCCCCATCTTTTGCAACAACAAAAAACTAACACATTTTGAAATGCAGTTATATTCATAATGTTGTTACAGGAACAGCATGCTCACTTTACGTGCATCGATGTAGCCAATTGTATCTTTTCAGCGAAGGTTTGTTATTCGCAACAAAGTAGCCTAACCTTTTGCGCGCTACATGTAATTAAACAATCCCGTGTTCATCATAAACCAATCGATGCACCGCCACTGATTTATGTAATGGTTGAAATCACGCATATTCAGCATAAACCTCTACCTTATTATAAAGTATGGGGCAATAAGTAAGACATTGCGCAAAATGGTGGAAGTCGTATATTACAAACTCGAAAAGTATAGTTTATTGTAATTAAACCTACGGATTTACTAAATTACTGAATGGGTTGAACAGATGTGAATACGAGAAAAATAGACGAAAAATAATCCCCCAAAATATCAAAATCTACCTCCAACCCAATCGAAAATGGCGCCGAAACGTGAAAAAAAAAGTCCTACATTTCATTGTATGATCTCCAGCAAGGCTGCAGTGACGGCTACATCAGCCCCCGTGGCGTAGTCGGTGGAGGAGAGTATTTCAGTCTGTCGTGGCACTCTATTTTTATTTTTTTTACGAAGAATAATGTTCATGATATCAAATAATTTTACTTTGCAGGAAAAATGTATAAGAGTCATGGAACGCTATATCAATTCCCTGAAATAAAAAAGCTATTCTTTCATTATGAATGAAGTACAGACAAACATTAGAGCCACACCTACCTACAGAAACTATTTACTCCCCCTACCACCACCACCAGCCTTATGTAGGCCTAGTTTTCAACCATTAGAATTAGTGGATCAACAAAACAGCACTTTTATTCTCATACAAAAAATGTGTTTGCTTTCATCAATAAATGGTCAATAACAATGTATCAATTAATGTTGTGAGTTTTTAAATGAATGAGAGACGTTTCCTTGTTCTTCCCTGGATGATGTATTTTCTATATGACAAACATCTTACAAACAAACAGGTTTTCTGGCCGATGTCCCTTTCAGTCATTAGTCACTGCTGTGAGATAAACACAAATGAATGTAAACTATCTGTGGTATAAATGTTTTTCTTGATATGGAGTATGTGGATATTCAAGTACAAAACACTAAGCAGAGGTTTTTCCAATTCATGGAATTATATTTTGAACCATGAAAAATCTTCGTAAAGGACTACCCAAGTCTAGCCTACTCAGACTCCCTCAGACTTCAGCACTTTTGCCCATGTTGGTATCACCTGACCCTAATAATGGCCATATAGTCTGCTGGCCCAACAGCTAATGACCTCCTAGTCCCCATAAAAATAAAAAAAAAGTGGTTGTCCCACTGGCTATCATATGTTGAATGCACCAATTTGTAAGTCGCTCTGGATAAGAGCGTCTGCTAAATGATGTAAATGTAAATGTAGTCTCCTGGCCTAACAGCTAATGGCCTCCTAGTCTCCTGGCCCAACAGCTTGTGTCTGTTATTAAAAAGAGAGACAAGACACATTGTCTGTTTCACTGCAAGACAGAGAGCCAAGCAAAGAGCTGTAGTGAACATGTGACCCTTGCGGAAGCATATTCCTGGGCTATGTGTGTCCCAAATAGTACCCTAACCCTATATGCTATAGTGCACTACTTTTGACCAGAGCCCAATGGGTAGTGCACTACATATGGAATAGGTGCCATTTGGGACGCAACATGGTCTGGTCTTGGTAGAGAGAGATGCAACTATGTGAAGCTGAGGGGTTTGGTAAAGGGGTCATGGATGGGGATGCCAAGAGGTTGAGAGCAGCGCCTATTCAAAATCAAATCAAATTGTATTTGTCATATGCGCCGAATACAACCTTGCAGAGTTTTTAAAAAGTAAGTGAGACAAATATGCTAAATAAACTAATGGAAAAAGAGTAAAACAATAAATGTGCTAAATAAACTAATGGGAAAATAGTAAAACTATAAACATAACAATAACGAGGCTATATACAGGGGATACAGGTACCGAGTCAATGTGCAGGGTTACACGGTAGTCGAAGTAATTGAGGTAATATGTTCATGTAGGTAGGGGTATAACTATGCATAGATAATAAACAAAGAGTAGCAGCAGCTTATGTGAAGAGTGTGAAGGAATGTGAATGTGTGTGTGTGTGGCGTCAATATGCATGTGTGTGTGTGTGTGTCCATGTGTGTGTCCATGTGTGAGTGTGTGGTTAGGGTCCAGTGAGTGTACATCAAGCCAGTGCAAGAGAGTCAGTGCAAAAAAATAATTAAAAATAATAAAAATAAAATAAGGGGGTCAATGCAAATAGTCCAGGTAGCCATTTGATTAACTGTTCAGCAGTCTTATGGCTTGGGGGTAGAAGCTGTTAAGGAGCCTTTTGGTCCCAGACATGGCGCTCCGGGACCGCTTGCCACGCGGTAGCAAAGAGAACAGTCTATGACTTTGGTGGCTGGAGTTTTTGAAAAAAATATAGGGCCTTCCTCTGACACCGCCTTGTATAGAGGTCCTAGATGGCAAGGAGCTCGGACCCAGTGATGTACTGGGCTGTACACACTACCCTCTGTAGCCCATTGCGGTCGGATGCAGAGCAGTTGCCATACCAAGCGGTGATGCAACCAGTCAGGATGCTCTCGATGGTGCAGCTCACAGGCGGCTGGTGGCACCTTAATTGGGGAGGACGGGCTCATAGTAATTTCTGGAACGGAATAGATGGAATGGTATCAAACACATCAAACATATGGTTTCCATGTATTTGATACCATTCCATTTACTCCATTCCAGCCATTATTATGAGCCGTCCTCCCCTCAGCAGCCTCCTGGGGTGTAGCTGTATAACTTTTTGAGGATCTGAGGGCCCATGCCAAATCTTTTCAGCTTCCTGAGAGGGAAGGGGCGTTGTGTTTGGACCATGGTAGGTCCTTAGTGATGTGGACACCAAGGAACTCGAAGCTCTTGACCTTCTCCACTACAGCCCCGTCGATGTGAATGGGGGCGTGCTCGGCCCACCTTTTCCTGTAGTCCACGATCAGCTCCTTTGTCTTGCTCACGTTGAGGGAGAGGTTGTTGTCCTGGCACCACACTGCCAGGTCTCTGACTATAGGCTGTCTCATCGTCGTCGGTGATCAGGCCTACCACCGCCGTGTCGTCGGCAAACTTAATGATGGTGTTGTAGTCGTGCATGGCCACGCAGTCGTGTGTGAAACAGGGAGTACAGGAGGGGACTAATCACACACCCGAGGGGCCCCCGTGTTGAGGATCAGCGTTTTTTTGTGTACGGGTGGTCCCGGGGATCGAACCCACTACCTTGGCGTTAAAAGCGCCGTGCTCTACCAGCTGAGCTACAGAGGACCACCTAGGGGCAGCCCATCAGGAAGTCCAGGATCCAGTTGCAGAGGGAGTTGTTCAGAAGGTTATTACATACTACTAGAGCCACACACACACACACACACATACACACGCACACACACACAAGTCTATTTCAGTTTATTTTATTTTATTGTCCAGCAGTTTAAAAATGATTTCACAGAATAGGATTTCGGGGTGCATTATGTTCCATAAAGGTTGTTATAGTGATTTTTCATTTCACAAGTAGTAGTTATTACATATTTTTAGAATGGAATTGATTGATGAACATTTATGTTAAATTTGATCCACTGTATGTTTATTACACAGTATATGCCTAAGCCTACTCTTCCAGAAGACATTTACATTACATTTTAGTCATTTAGCAGACGCTCTTATCCAGAGCGACTTACAGTTAGTGAGTGCATACATTATTTTATTTTTATATTTTCATACTGGCCCCCCATGGGAATCAAACCCACAACCCTGGCGTTGCAAACGCCATGCTCTACCAACTGAGCTACATCCCTACTAGCTACAAGACTATGCAGTAAGGCCATGGCTGCCCTCCTATCGTCAACAATATGTAACAAACAAACGTTTGAAGTTGACATGTTGCACACATTACATATATCAAGTGTCTGGAGGTGACCCGTCATATAACAACTGATCAAAACTGTAAATTCAGATAAGTAGAAAATTGGGCTGTAGGACTGTATGACGTCTCCAGGAAATAGCTCACAATCGCTGCAGCCATTGGTCAATTGTCTGCCTTTCAAACGAGCACATTGAGGAGTTTTTATTGGATCCGTCTGCTGTCGGTCAGCCTGAAAGCATCAAAAGGGGCGGGAAGTTTGGTACTGGTGTAGCTTTCTCGGCGGTTCCAGTAGCAGATTGATTAACAAAATTGGTCACGGGCTATTACAGGGGCTAGCGACACTTCTTAATTTTTTTTAAGAGTATTGTGAAGAAGGGAGATGCTCGATATATGGCTGAGGGAGAACTATACAAGTTATGTAGGGTGATGAACCTCTGAACATGGTAAGGTAATTTTCAAACTAGCATAGCTTCATCATCACATCACCATTTGATTTAGCTAACGACGTTACCGTTAACTAACGTTAGCCAGTTGGCTTGATATCCCATTATCTTCGAGCTAACTCACGTTAAATAGTTTATGCCGTTCTAATACAAGCTAACGAGACATTAATACAAATACGAAGTTCTGTTGGATTGTATTGTTTCAATTGTCGACATGGATTAATTTGGCTAATGTTAACCTGTCTTGTTAAACAGTTGGCTACATATCACTTGTTTGCTCGAGACTAGCTAACTGGGAAAAATACTATTTTCACGCACTTCGGTCCCGAAATGCAGATTAGGAGACTGAGGTTACGGTTAGCTAGCGAAAATGCTCTAATTTACTACGAAAATGACTTTGTATCTTAGTGCCGTGAAGAGGGTTTCTCAAACTCTGTCATTTGGGGGGGGGTACACACGTTTTGGTTTTTGCCCTAGCACTACACAGCTGATTCAAATAATCCAAGTTTGATGAGTTGGTTATTTGGAATCCGCTGTGTGGTGCTAGGGCAAAAACCAAAACGTGCACCCAGGGAGGAGCCAAGGACCCAGTTTGGGAAACCATGCCCTAGCTAACGTTAACTCACTAGGTAGTTTAATTAGCATGTACCATAGCTAGCTAACAACTGGGTATTGTCTGTAAATAGCTAGGCTAACTAGCACAGTCCAGGTCTCTGGGTGAGCTGTGATTCGCTTGCTAGCTAGCAGCAAACATACTAGAAGTCGCCTTAGACAAAGATAACCGGAAAAATCTTCACGTGCGTCACTTGCTGGAATTTAAACCAATATAAAATTGCACGAGCCTAAACAAATATGAAAATTGTTGCAGGTTAACTCTACATGTGGGCTATCTTGAGGAACGTAACTAGCTCTATACATGTCGGTATTTTTCAGATCCATCAATCAGCATTGGTGTAGTTGCCTACATAGAACGTTGATTTGCATCATCATGTAGCTTCGCATGGGTGGCCTGGAACTTTGCAGGCGTTTCTGAAGACATCTCGAATCAGCTAAACGAGAAGACACCAGGATGACCAATCAAGAGAAGATGGAATTGGACCTCGAAATCCCATCTTCACTAGTTCAGAGTGAAGGACAACTGAGACGTTCCAACAGCGCCCCAATGATAAATGGCTTAAGGTTTTTAGAAAAAGTCTTTATTCTCACTTGTATCACTCTGCACCTCGCATACGTTCTGACTTGAGATCTAGTCATTCAAACTGCATGGCTGTTGCAACTACCTTCTCTGCTGTGAGGAGTGTGGACAATTCAGTCATGCAACAGCAAACCAGCAGAGTTAACAGGGCCACCAGTCTCTCGAGATCAGGCTGAGTCGGTAGTATAATACTCTGACACTCAGAGCATTGTAGTCAAAGTGTGTCCCAAATGGCATCCTATTCCCTATATAGTGCACTTATTTTGACCAGAGCCCTATGGCACCCTATTCCTTACATTGCACTACTTTGGTCAAAAGTAGTGCACTATATAGGGTGCCATTTGGGACACCAAAGTGGTGGTGTTAATTTGTCTGTCCTTTTCTAGTGACAATTCCCAGGTGTTCCAGAGCGAGTTTCTATGCAGCAGGAGAAACAGCACCGCTGTTGGCAACCGCCCTAATATAGTATGGAAATGAAGAGTATAATCAAAATAATATGCATTGTACTCTTACTAAGTAGTATCTTATAGACTGGGTGATTAATTGAAGTCCATCTCTTTCTCTCTCACACACACGCAGGTCCCTTCATCGCCCATTCGCGTCCCCAGCACGAGGCTTCATCAGCTCAAACAGGTAAGTACGACTGCAGCGCACACTCGTTAGCCCAAGCTATTATTTTAGCTGCTCGGCATGTCAGACCCTTATCTGTGACTGCGAAACCTGTCAAACTAATTTCCCCCCGCAAGGCCGCATTCAGTCTTCACCAAGGTCCGGAGGGCCGCACTTAAAATGTGTGAAAAATTGACCTCTAACCATCTAGTTTTTGTTTTAATTACTGTTAGCAAGCTGGACAGAGAAGAGACTATATAACTGACTGCTGGACAGAGAAGAGACTATAAATGCAGGTCCATTATCATTTCTATAGTTTAGATTTGGTTTTAGTAATTTCAATGTCTAAATGGCACCTTATTCCCGATATAGTGCACTATTTCAGAGCTCACGGTCTCAGCGCAGTCTGATTTTGTAATAGTCTCCAACTCTTGACTAGACTAAGACACCATAATATCAGACTCACCAACATCATGTCTATGCTTCCTACAGGAGGAAGGTGTGGATGTGATGAACAGAGAAACTGCCCATGAACGGTAAGACTCATGCATTGAGGCCAGCTAGTGGGTGATGAAATTCAGTTTATTGGCCTTCAAGACGTTAAGGCATTTATTTATGAACCACTCTCTCTGTCATATGATATTGTATACTTTGTCAATAACTGTGATTGTCATTGGCTCGACCCTTTCAGGAAAAAAGCTTGTGGTTTGTTTAGATGTATTTCTTGTCCACCACAGGGAGGTTCAAGCAGCCATGCAGATTAGCCAGTCCTGGGAGGAGAGTCTGAGCCTGGTGAGGAATGATGACGCTCCCATGGTAACAAGGAGAGTTCCTCTCCCACAAACAGTAGGCCTACGCGCTCCACCATTTGAGGCTCTCACCACTTCAGCATTCATGTAATTGGGCAGTGCATTAGCATGTAAGATTACTTTGGCTTCATCCCAAATGGCACCCTATTGCCTACATAGTTCACTGCTTTTGACCAGAACCCTGTGGGCCCTGGTCAAAACTAAAGTAGTGCACTAAATGAAGAAGAGTGCCATTTGTGACGCAGACTTTCAGTTTGTGCATTTGGTTTGATGGGCTACCTCCCCATTGTGGCCATGGCCAGTGAGAGCTCCTCTCTTTTGTAGGGGGTGTGGCCCAATAACATGCTAGAGCCAACATTCTCTGAAGAACAGAATCAGTTGGTAGTATAGTACTCA
The DNA here is from genome assembly GCF_964263955.1 of Coregonus lavaretus. Lineage (NCBI taxonomy): Eukaryota > Metazoa > Chordata > Actinopteri > Salmoniformes > Salmonidae > Coregonus > Coregonus lavaretus. The sequence continues at coordinate 10,579,723 of NC_140016.1, forward strand.
TCCAACCACCCTATAGTAGAATGAATGGTGTTACGTTTATGCTGATTACAATTTTGCTTGTGCTACCCCAACCCCACAGAGCGACAATGACTTTGAGAAATCTGCATCATCGTCTCCAAAGCGGATCGACTTTGTGCCCGTGTCCCCAGCTCCATCCCCTACTAGAGGGATAGGGAAGAAGGTATATATTGTGCATCCACTGCAACTCTTGTACTGATGCCTGGTAGATGGAACCAGAACTGTATCTCTGGCAGAGAGTCCTGGCTAATCATATTTTCCTCTCCAATGAGCAGCAGTGCTTCTCCCCTTCATTGCAAATCCTGGTGAGCAGCAACGGCCTATCCCCCAGCCCTATACCTAGCCCAACTCGACGCTTCGGGTGAGTGCACTGACTAGGGCTAGCTCTGATCACTGACAACTCCCATTCATAGTCATACACCACATTGCCATTACACTATTGATCAGGTTGATTAGTGAGTCACCTATAAATGTAACCTCACGTTGTCTGTCGTCTCTAGCCGGCGGAGCCAAAGCCCCATTAACTGCATCAGGCCCAGCATCCTGGGATCCATCAAACGTAAAGGTGGGTCAACCCTTATGTATTCTTTCACAGGTCAAAAGGCTTTGTTAATGCCACATGCGTACACAGCGTGTACAACACATTAACAACACCTGACACATTAAGAACACCTGCTCCTGTTCTAGATCAGCTTTAATATTGCATATTGTGGCTTCTAGCAATGAAATTGTCTGCATCATTTCCAATCCACCATATATATTTATGTAAATATATTTATTTTAAATATATTTCCCCCTAACCCTACCACCCCTCTAATTGGAGTAAACTAATGGACAACAATACTTCGGCTCCTACTTCCAGCTTATACAGAACACCTGCTCTTTCCGTGGCATAGACTGACCAGGTGAAAGCTATGATCCCTTATTGGTGTACTTGTTAAATCCACTTCAATCAGAGTAGATGAAGGGGAGGAGGCAGTTCTAAAGAAGGATTTTAAAGTCTTGAGACATGATTTGTGTATGTGTGCAATTCAGAGGGTGAATGGGCAAGAAAATATTAACAGTAAGTGCCTTTGAATGGGGTATGGTATTAGGTGCCAGGTGCACTGGTTTGTGTCAAGAACTGCAACGCTGCTGGGTTTTTTATGCTCAACATTTTCCCATGTGTATCAAGAATAATCCACCACCCAGCCAACTTGACACAACTGTGGGAAGCATTGGAGTCAGCATGGGCCAGCATCCCTGTGGAACGCTTTCGACACCTTTTTAGAGTCCATGCCCTGACGAATTGGGGCTGTTTTGAGGTCAAAGGGGAGGGTGCGCAACTCCGTATTAGGAAGGTGTTCTTAATGTTTTGTATACTTGTTGTGTCCCTCATGCATGCATAGAGTGAATTCGGACAGTATTCAGACCCCTTCCCCTTTTCCACCTTTTTGTTACGTTACAGCTTTATTCTAAAATTAAATAAAAATTTTCCCTCAATCTACACGCAATACCCCATAATGATAAAAACAGAAATACCTAATTTACATAAGTACTCAGACCACTTGCTATGATACTCGAAATTGAGCTCAGGTGCATCCTGTTTCCATTGATTGTCCTTGAGACGTTTCTACAACTTCATTGGAGTCCACCTGTGGTAAATTCAATTGATTGGACATGACTTGGAAAGGCACATACCTGTCTATATAAGGTCCCACAGTTGACAGTGCATGTCAGAGCAAAAACCAAGCCATGAGGTTAAGGGAATTGTCCGTAGAGCTCCAAGACAGGATTGTGTTGAGGCACAGATCTGGGGAAGGGTACCATAAAATGTCTGCAGCATTGAATGTCTCCAAGAACACAATGGCTTCCATCATTCTTAAATGGAAGAAGTTTGGAGCCACCAACTTTTCCTAGAGCTGGCCGCCTGGCCAAACTGAGACTCAGACCATGACTAACAAGATTCTCTGGTCTAATAAAACCAAGATTGAACTCTTTGGCCTGAATGCCAAGCATCATCTGGAGGAAACCTTGCACCATCCCTACGGTGAAGCATGGTGGCAGCAGCATGTTGTGGGGATTTTTTTCAGCGGCATGGATTGGGAGACTGCTCCGTTCATCTTTCCCTTGATCCTGACTAAAGTACAGAGATCCTTGATGAAAACCTGCTCAGGACCTCAGACTGGGAGCGAAGGTTCACCTTCCAACAGAACAGTGACCCTAAGCACACAGCCAAGACAACGCAGGAGTGGCTTTGGGACAAGTGTCTGAATGTCCTTGCGTGGCCCAGCCAGATCCCGGACTTGAACCCAATCGAACATCTCTGGCGAGACCTGAAAATAGCTGTGCAGCGACGCTCCCCATCCAACCTGACAGAGCTTGAGAGGATCTGCAGAGAAGAATGGGAGAATCTCCCCAAATACAGGTGTGCCAAGCTTGTAGCGTCATACCCAAGAAGACTCGAGGCTGTAATCGCTGCCAAAGGTGCTTCAACAAAGTACTGAATAAAGGTCTGAATACTTATGTAAATGAGATTGAGATATATATATCTCAATCACACACACTACCGTTGAAAGTTTGGGGTCACTTAGAAATGTCCTTGTTTTCAAAAGAAAAGCAATTTTTTGGTCCATTAAAATAACATCAAATTGATCAGAAATACAGTGTAGACATTATTAATGTTGTAAATGGCTATTGTTTTTTTTAAATGGAATATCTACATAGGCGTACAGAGGCCCATTATCAGCAACCATCAGTCCTGTGTTCCAATGGCACGTTGTTTGCTAATCCAAGTTTCTCATTTTAAAAGGCTAATTGATCATTAGAAAACCCTTTTGCAATTATGTTAGCACAGCTGGAAACTGTTGTGCTGATTTTAAAGAAGCAATAAAACTGGTGTTTCTTGAGACTAGTTGAGTATCTGGAGCATCAGCAATTGTGGGTTCGATTACAGGCTAAAAATGGCCAGAAACAAAGAACTTACTTCTGAAACTCATCAGTCTATTCTTGTTCTGAGAAATGAAGGCTATTCCATGCGAGAAATAGCCAAGAAACTGAAGATCTTGTACAACGCTGTGTACTACTCTCGTCACAGAACAGCGCAAACTGAGAGAATGCCAAGAGTGTGCAAAGCTGTCATCAAGGCAAAGGGTGGCTATTTGAAGAATCTCAACTATTAAATATATTTTGATTTGTTGAACACTTTTTTTTTTTTTTTGGTTACTACATGATTCCATGTTTCATAGTTTTGATGTCTTCACTATTGTACAATGTAAAAATAAAAACCCTTGAATGAGGTGTTAACAAACTTTTTACTGGTAGCGTATGTGTGTGCATATTATGTTTTTGCTTTGTCATTATGGGGTATTGTATGTAGATTGGGGGGGGAACAATTTAATCCATTTTAGAATACGGCTAACTTAACAATGTGGAAAAAGTCAAGGGGTCTGAATTTTTTCCGAATGCACTGTACATAAATGCATCAGCCCCTTTAACTGTTGGAAGTTTGGAGCTTAAGGTGAAAGAGGGCATTTTGTGAGTTGGTGTTTTATGTCCTATGGATGTTGGTTCTCTATTGATGACCTGTCTGCCTTGTCTTCTGTAGGGGAGATGATGGAGACGGAGAGCCAGCCAAAGAGGCTCTTCCAGGGGACCACTACCATTCTGTCCTCTGACGTGCTCGTGCCCCAAGTCCAACTGCCAGACTTCACCTCCTGGTGAGTGTTCCTCAGACTTGATCAAAGCTACCACTGCATGTTTAGCATTGTCTGCCAATGGTCTCTTGCCAAGACTATTTGTTTCACAAGTTGAACATTTTCAGTTCCCTCTCTGCCACTAGGCTAAACCTTGCACCTCCATAAAATGAGCAGAATCCCAATGCGACCCACTGTCATTGAATATCTAACAGTTTGCTTGCTGAAATGGGTCTTCTCCTCTCACCAGTCTCTCTCCGCTGGACGGCAGCCTCAGCAGTGTGGGTTCTTCCACTGGCTCGCCATCCAAGATGGAGGGAATTTCTGAGTCTCCTTCCTCCAGCAACTCTCCCTTCAACCCCCTCCAGGACCACTCCCCAAAATGAACAAGGGAACGTGAGACTAAACAAGAGTGAAGGCACAAAATCCACCAACTGTACGACCCCCCCCCCCCCCCCCCCCCATCCCATCACTTTGCTTTTGTTAATGTGGGAATCCCTTCCCGTGCTGTTTGCTTTCGCTACGCTGTTTGCTAGGGGAGGAGAGTCTAGGTGTGTTTGCATTGAAAGGAAACCAAAGCCCTGGATGTGAGCTGTGGACACACCATGCTGTAGTAGACTAGTGAGATGCTAAGAGAACAGCAGCTAGATATGGATCCTTTACATGGTGCTGCTTAGCCCCACAGTGATCAGAACAGCCACGTTGTCTACCCTGCATCACATCACTGTCAGCTTCCAGCCCCATCCCCTACATCCCTTCCAGCAACACACTGGGGGGACTGAGCACTGGATGGAGAATGACTGCTGAGATGTGGAGAAAGATGCTCACTAAGTCAGTTTTCCTGTTTTTCTTTTTGAAAACACATTCTCCAAGCATTTTTGGTGTATGTGCACAAAATTGTCTGCAGGTCTTGTATGAATGAAAGGATTTAACTTATTGTTTTTCCCGCTTAGTTTTGTAAGTATGTACATTTTTCATGTCAATGTATCATTATTAGTTTTATAGGTTTGTGATTGGCTGAGAGATGAAGGCAGACACAGGGCTTCAACAGCGAACTGACAATTCTCTCAAGGGAGTGGAGTGGAAATGCTATGATCTTACTACTCTTCCAGGGGTGTGAATATGGCGATCTACTAATAATATGGTGGCTATCTACTTGTACTGAAAGAGGAATAGTTTTCAGTATATATCCTCAGTAGTAACCTAGATGTGGGGTATCGTTCTGGTTAATTTTCTGCTTTTGGATTTGATGTCCCCCCTCTGGCATGATGTAACTATATATAGTTGCCAGTGGGTTGGGTCATGGCCACCCATCATCCCTTCAGATTTCACTAGGAAGGGAACAGGGTAAGGGGGGGGGGGGGGGGGCACTGTCAGGATTGGAACACTACAGACTGGGATCTCTGAATACTGTGTCTGCCTGGATATTTCTGTAGACATGCAGGATGTGCAACCAAATTAGTTTTGACTTCTTTAGCTTTTAGGAGAAAATATTTGTTTTCATGTTTTGAAGCCACTTTATGTAAATTAAATGGAGTTTTTTTTTCTTTCTAGCTCACCCTATTCTCCCTGTATACTCTGCTTTAGGATGAGCACAATGCGGTAGTGGACAGAACAACATGGTGCCATTCAGTGAGTGGTGTTATGTTCGTCTACTGTGGTCAACATTTGGCATAAAATATTTTAGTGCAAATTGTCACTGGATTGGTTGGTTATGAATAACATTGGCAATGAACATTTCATAAGTAATACCAAAGATTCAGGGAACTGTAAAGGCAAACTTCAGTTTTACACTGACAAATGCATTTTAAGGCCACTGTAAAACATTTGGCTAAGTAATTTCAGTTCAACTTGTTAGAATGATCTCTTAAATTGATGTTTTAAATTGATGTTTTCCCCTCGTACAGTGTATGGCGTCTTACAAAGGGAGTGGGAGACTCGTGCAAGAGTGATTGTAATCCTTGATATATTTTTAAATGGTAAATGAAACTGTGTTAGAAATACTGAATGTATTTTTCTTTAAGAAAAAGTGCAAGCTGGTCGATCAGGTGTGCTTGCACTGCTGTCAACATAATTGGTGTGTTGTGATTAGTTTGTCAAATGTTTTTATCCTGTACATTTGAATTAGTCTGGGGCACGAGATGGGCAAAGTAAATGAAGTGTATATGTACGTGATGGGAGGATTGTAGACTTAGACCGCTTGCCAAAGCCTTTTCATTTCAACAGGAGGGTAAATAAATAGTCTATTTCCATTCAATGACTGATGTTCTAGTTTTGTGTTGGCAATGTTTCACATCTTTTGTTTTTTTGGCCTCTTCATAATGCTTTGAATTTACAATTTGTCAGAACAGTGAAGTTTTTATTGAACCTTTTAACAGGGAGTCAAGCAGAGAAGTCTATTTTGCAGATGAGCCTTGTGAAATGATGCAAATATTGATGTGTACACAATCATAGAAAAACATTCAGTAAAAAGGTCCTCAGACTTGAGTTGACCGAGCACAGGGTTCCCCAGCCGAATTTGGCCCACAAGTGGTTTTATTTGGTCCCCCAAGTTGAGGGGGAAAAAGTGTTAGTTTAGACAGACTAAACACCCGGAAATCAGCTCCATGTGATTAAGTGAAATCTGTTCCCAAGTATTCCCATGCATAATGGAGATAAACTTGATTGTATACAAATGTACGCAAGGTTTGAAATGATTGTTTTAGTCAAACATCTGTTTGGGCTTCTTGTGGTCAATTTGCCAACTACAAATAATTTGTAATTATGTTCCGGTCCCCCCCGACCATCCGCTCAAGAAAATAAATCTGTCCGCGGCTGAATCAAGTTGATGATCCCTATCCTAGAGGCACCAATTCATCAATTTTTTTTGCCTTGGAGATTATTCCACAAGTAAGGTGCAAAAAAACTAAAAGCTGATTTAAAACTCCGGGGTGGCTCTCGTATGTCTGCAAGTTAACAATGAAGCAGGTACGTCAAAGTCTATGTAGGAGGGAGTTGTTGCTGCCCATTTTCCCAAGCTTCCAGTCACTTGTGGACCCCTCATCACTGGCTCACAAGTGCTGAGTAGGTGAACTGATCAAACTAGGATAAAGAGATCGGCTGACTACTGATCTTGTGCTGATTCAAGACTTTATTAGGCATTTGATGGAACATTGACATTGTACAGCAAGTAAACCGATGTCTTTCATAAGATGACATTTCCTTTGGTCACATTTTAAACCTTTTTGTATTGTATATTGTGGCTGGAAAAGTAACACTTCCATTCAGATAAGTATCCACACATGCATGTAACTGCATTTAGTCAGCGATTCAGTCAATACAAGCTACAAAAGAGTACATTGTTTTATTCTAAGTGGACAACAATAATATTAAGATGTGGTTACAGGTGAAGACCATAACAAAAGCTTTTCAATTACTTAAAGCTGCAATATGTAACTTTTGGGTGACCTGACCAAATTCACAAATGTGAGTTATAGCTCTGTCACTCATTGAAATGAAGTGGTAGATCTGTTCTGTGTGCTATTTCTATGCTTCCCATTCTTAAGTTTAGTTTGAGTCTTAATTTAGGTTTTGTATACCAGCTTCAAACAGCTGAAAATATATTTCACAGCGGTTTCGATGGAACAATGATTCTCTACACATTGCTTTTGTCAAAAACAAATTAGGCGAACTATTCAGATTTTTGCAACCAGGAAATGGCGGAGCGATTTCTGCATATTGCACCTTTAATATGTACAGTGGGGAAAACAAGTATTTGATACACTGCCGATTTTGCAGGTTTTCCTACTTAAAGCATGTAGAGGTCTGTAATTTTTATCATAGGTACACTTCAACTGTGAGAGACGGAATCTAAAACAAAAATCCAGAAAATCACATTGTATGATTTTTAAGTAATTCATTTGCATTTTATTGCATGACATTAGCATTTGATACATCAGAAAAGCAGAACTTAATATTTGGTACAGAAACCTTTGTTTGCAATTACAGAGATCATACGTTTCCTGTAGGTCTTGACCAGGTTTGCACACACTGCAGCAGGGATTTTGGCCCACTCCTCCATACAGACCTTCTCCAGATCCTTCAGGTTTCGGGGCTGTTGCTGGGCAATACGGACTTTCAGCTCCCTAAAAATATTTTCTATTGGGTTCAGGTCTGGAGACTGGCTAGGCCACTCCAGGACCTTGAGATGCTTCTTACGGAGCCACTCCTTAGTTGCCCTGGCTGTGTGTTTCGGGTCGTTGTCATGCTGGAAGACCCAGCCATGACCCATCTTCAATGCTCTTACTGAGGGAATGAGGTTGTTGGCCAAGATCTCACGATACATGGCCCCATCCATCCTCCCCTCAATACGGTGCAGTAGTCCTGTCTCCTTTGCAGAAAAGCATCCCCAAAGAATGATGTTTCCACCTCCATGCTTTACGGTTGGGATGGTGTTCTTGGGGTTATACTCATCCTTCTTCTTCCTCCAAACACAGCGAGTGGAGTTTAGACCAAAAAGCTCTATTTTTGTCTCATCAGACCACATGACCTTCTCCCATTCCTCCTCTGGATCATCCAGATGGTCATTGGCAAACTTCAGACGGGCCTGGACATGCACTGGCTTGAGCAGGGGGACCTTGCGTGCGCTGCAGGATTTTAATCCATGACGGCGTAGTGTGTTACTAATGGTTTTCTTTGAGACTGTGGTCCCAGCTCTCTTCAGGTCATTGACCAGGTCCTGCCGTGTAGTTCTGGGCTGATCCCTCACCTTCCTCATGATCATTGATGCCCCACGAGGTGAGATCTTGCATGGAGCCCCAGACCGAGGGTGATTGACCGTCATCTTGAACTTCCATTTTCTAATAATTGCGCCAACACTTGTTGCCTTCTCACCAAGCTGCTTGCCTATTGTCCTGTAGCCCATCCCAGCCTTGTGCAGGTCTACAATTTTATCCCTGATGTCTTTACACAGCTCTCTGGTCTTGGCCATTGTGGAGAGGTTGGAGTCTGTTTGATTGAGTGTGTGGACAGGTGTCTTTTATACAGGTAACGAGTTCAAACAGGTGCAGTTAATACAGGTAATGAGTGGAGAACAGAAGGGCTTCTTAAAGAAAAACTAACAGGTCTGTGAGAGCCGGAATTCTTACTGGTTGGTTGGTGATCAAATACTTATGTCATGCAATAAAATGCAAATTAATTACTTAAAAATCATACAATGTGATTTTCTGGATTTTTGTTTTAGATTCCGTCTCTCACAGTTGAAGTGTACCTATGATAAAATTTACAGACCTCTACATGCTTTGTAAGTAGGAACACCTGCAAAATCGGCAGTGTATCAAATACTTGTTCTCCCCACTGTACATGAAATCACATTTAACTTCAAGTTGCCCTAATGTGTAACAGCAAATCGCCAACTTTCAACTCAACTTTACCATTGTCTGTTACATAATGGCCATGGAACTCCACACAGACAGACGCGGGATATGAAGTCAAACACTTAATTTAATGACCCCCATGTTTTTATACAAACCCTTCCTCCCATGGCAGCAGACCCACACAATGCCCTCCTCCAGAATGTTATTTATGTGCCCATTGCATCAGAGGTCTCTTGCATTGTATCAGGTCAGTATTATGTTTTTATTTCAAAACAATTAAATGTATGTTTTTGGGGCAGAGGGAGGGGGAATTGACCAGATACCCCATCCCCCACCCCCTAAACACTACCCTTTCAAGCATGTAGTTGCCTTGGGTGACAATGTTCTCTTCTCTTCTGTATCTTCTCCACATTCTCTTACCAGCCCCCATAGCACTTCATGTACGCAGGATAACCATTGTAAGAAGACCTGTAACACAGGCAAACTGAATCAATTCCCAGCAGGAGTATGCTCCAGCAGTATCGCACACGGAATGGATAGAACAAGAGTAATCGAAGCAAACCCAGTAGTCTAGTTTAGAGTGTACTACTTTTGACCAGGGCCTATCGGCCTCTGGTCAAATGTAGTGCACTATATAGGGAATAGGGTGCCATTTGGGACGCTGATCACAACAACATGTGGATCCCATGAAGTATTATCAATTCATATCCATTGAAATTGGTGATAAAATGAAACACTGCGAGCATGCAATTGTTCATCAAGGGTTTGCTCTTTCCCCTTGGCTCACCTAGAACGTAAGCAGCTACAAGTTTCTTGGTAACACTTAAGTGGAGGTAGACAGGCACGGTGGATTCTTGCTCCCCCAGGGTTGGCAGCATGAGGGCAGCCATACACACCAGCCCCAACAGCACCGTCAGCAGGCTGGGCCCCCCAGACTGAGAGCGGCTCTCTGTACAACACACACACACACCATAACAATCCACTGCTCTCACTTGATCACTCCTCACTTGTATTGGTGTCTGACGCCATCTAGTGTCAGGACAATATAATGGCATGTGGTGCTTCCACCATTTCAGTTACTTCACCTAAACAACAAATGTAGCCTACATAATGTTGGCTAATATATTTTGGGTCTCAGCATACATAACGTACTTAACAGGTATCGATAGCTAAGTTTGGGCGAGATATCCCTTTTCAGCGGCCACTCATACTCCTACCTGTCTGGAAGGTGGTCTGCTCAAAGAACACGCTGTCGGCCAGCTGTTCCTTCATCTGTCGATCCTCCTCCTGGGGCCGGGGGCTGGGGGGCTCCTGGGCAGCCGAGGGCCTCAGAGTGGCCGTCACCTCCTTTCTGCCCAGGGCCTTCCTCTGGCTCTGCTCAGACACCTGCAGCCGGAACTTATCAGACACCCCATAGTGACAGGCCCGCACATCTTTGTGTCGAATCACTCTGAGAACACAGACAGGAAAACACAAGGGAAAGATACAAATATTTGAATGGAATGACTGCATTTTCAAAGCAGAAGCTTGCTTCCGATGAAATCATTCTCTATTAATATTGCTTGGTATTTCATAATTTGCACTCATGAATATCATGTCCTTCATTAATATGCCTTAAACGGAGAGTAACTGACAGTCCTAGTTATGACATGTAATAGTAAGCTTATTACTCACATGTCAACACAGCACTGTGGCTTGACGGCTCCGGTGGCATCCACCACAGTATACTTGTTTGGCGCTGTGCATAGCACTGACCGAGAACAGAAACCGTGAATGAGTGGTGTATATGCTACAGTATCAATGTGGTTCTCTTGACTCCTTAATTAATGGCTAAAATGGTTCTTATATCAATACCTTGTTATCTTGAAACCAAATGTTTTATTTACCTTTGAACTTGAGGGCGAACTCATAGGGGTTGTAGAGGGTGAGAACCTGCTTGTGGGAGGTCTGCTCGTCCGCGTAGAAGACAAGCTCTGTGGGGAACACGAACACGGGAAGGCTTCCTTCCACTAGCTCAGGCTGTCCACTCTGCTGCTGCATTGGCTCCAGCTGAGCTCGCTCCCCTGTCCCTTTCTCTCGTCCTCTGTGTCTGGCAGGGTCCTCTCTCTGGAAGCTCTGCAGGTGTGTCTGGCAGGGCCCTCTCTCTGGAAGCTCTGCAGGTGTGTCTGGCAGGGCCCTCTCTCTGGAAGCTCTGCAGGTGTGTAACCTCCCCTCAGGTGCAGATGGCCCTTCCCACTCACCCTCAGCTCCTTAGCAGCATAACGCAGTGCTGCACCCTGGTAAACAACAACAGTCTCAGTGGTGAGACTTCATTCCAACCAAGTACACCACAGATGAATGACTAATTGTGTATACAGTTATATATGATGGTAAATATTTATATTTTTTATCCAAATGTCATCCTTTTATTAACTTTTCATGTAATATGATAAGGGAGACTGTAGTAATTGATAGTTTGATGTCAGGACCTTACCAATGCCAGGACCTGTGTACAATACAATGAGCACACCTCAAGATTAAAGCATTTGTTGTGTGGCCACATAAACGTATTTTCATTTGATTTGAAATGGCAACAATCTGTAAATATTAGTCTGTATGTAAATAGTATCTTAATAATAGCCTATTGATGGGGGTGGGTGTTGGGGCTGATACAGTAGCTTAAAATCTGCAGTAGGCCAATATGGATTCTCTCTTTCAATAACAAAGCTAGTTGGATTCTGCCTCAACGTGGCTAATCACGTGAACATGTTTTGTTTACTTGGACAATTTCAGAACTGGACGAAACCAATCCCGGTGTGAAATTGTTTCACAATATTTTTAAATTTCTGTAATAACGCACCAGAGGACAAAATATCGACTAAGTGATTAATTAAATTATTAACACAGAAAACTTAACTGTAGTTAGGTACTTATTGTTCAAAAATATGTAACTGTTAGCAGAACAGCAACATTTTAAACAATAATCTTAGCTAGCTAACTAGCTAATTTACAAATCCAAAGGTAACGTTACATAGGACATTTTACGAGCTAGCTAAGTAGCTGACTAAATATATTGCACTCCAGTCAATCCATGCTTGTGACGTGTTGCTGATTAATGCCAAATTATGTTTGTCTTGCTAACTAGAATTGCAAGCTAGTTAGCTAGTAACATAACAAAGTAGTTAGATAGCTGGTTGAGTGGTGAACGCTTTCCAACTTGACAGTACACCAGATGTTTATATAGCTAACGTTACGTAACGTACACCATGATCTGCCAAATAACGTTAGCCATCAAAACAAAGACGCATTAACGTTAGCTAGCAAGCTAACCTCACTGGCAACCGTAGCTATTATTTTGGTGACAGGCTAGCTAGCTAGCTGACAGAAGCCATGTCATTCAAAAAATGACATCTGTATCTGAATAATTCATAGGAATTGTTGCAAATAAAAGCGTTTTACCTTGTTGTCGTTAATTTGTGGGGGTATTGTTTTGGAGAGCCCACCCTGTTTTCTGTCGTTATTTTCTTTGTCAATACTGCAGGTTACGCTGTGAATGCTGGGATATTGGAGGGCGAAGGAATTCTGCCAGAGTAGATTCACTACGTCATCAGTTCTTCTTCTTCTTCTTCTTCTTCTTCTTCAGTGGGGTTTTCGGCGGTTGGCATCCAACGTTATGGTGCATTACTGCCATCTACCGTACTGGAGTGTGGGCCAGAGACAGGGATAAACTAAATCCTACCTGCCAACCCAGTTTCTCTTAAAAAAGACAACAAAATATGTGATACTATATCTAATGACGTTCTACTCAATATACTATTTAAACTACGTCATCAGTGTTCTTACCATGACATTATGGAGTATGGACTTCCTTCTTCTTCAATGAGGTTTAACGGCGGTTGGCATCCAATTTGTTGCATTACCGCCACCTACTAGACTGGAGTTCAACTCCCTTATCTTCCTACCATCTAGCACTACACTCACACCTTCAACACTACAACTAATAATTATCCCCACCCTTCTCCACTGTTTAAATACACTCACTCCTACCTCATGCCCTCAACCTGAATTGATGGGACATCACTACTTAATACTCCCTGTAACTCTTCTGCTGTCAAGTCTCGCACACCCAAATATCTCTCTGCAGCTGCCACCACCACCTCAATTTTCTTCGATTTGCGTTCCATCCCTGCAGTACAATTAATAACCATTGCTATAAACGCTAAAAATCCAATCTTGCTGAACCATATATCACTTTTTGGTTTACCCCTCTGTACTGGTACATCTCTACTACTCACACCATTTCTCTCAGGATCCCTCCCCCTTGACCCATCTTCCTCTACTTTCTTCACTGCCTCCGCATATGACAACTTCTTCTCTACTCTTATCCTGGATACCTCAACCTGCTTCTCTCGCACTGGACATGTCTGATCCCCAGGTCCATGGCCACCCCTACAATTAGCACACACCACCACTTTCCCCACTGCTTCACACTCCTTTGTCTCGTGCCCTTCTGCACACTTCTCACACCTTGGAATCTCCCTCCTACACACTGCTGCCACATGCCCATAAGTTTGACACCTGTAACATCTTAAGGTATTTGGCACATATGCTCGCACTGGGTAACTTATATATCCTAACCTCACTTTCTCAGGCAAAGACTCAACTTCAAAACTCAAAAGAACAGACAATGACTCTTCTGTTTCCCCACTCTCGCCACCCTTTTACGTCGCACCAAACGACGAGCATCACACACACCGGGAATCTTCTCCTTCAGTTGATCCACTTTTACATTCACTGCTACTCCAGTAATCACTCCTCTCAATGGCGCCCTTTTCTTAAGAGTGAAACAATTCACAATTCTTTCCCCCATTTGTTTAACTCTGAGCGCCTTCTCCCTCTGCCTAACAGAAACACAAACAATTAACACTAGACCACTACTGGTTACCCTCACCGATTCCACTTTACCCAACGCTCTTTTCACCCATCTTGAAACCACAATTGGATCAGCCAAAAGGCAAGGATCCATTTTTTCCACAAACTTCACTCCTACTGTCACAGACTCATCTTTATCCTGAACCACTGTGCAATCCTCAGGCTCCGAGTACTTCACCACACCTTCCACCTCCGATACATCACCCTCATTCACTTCCATTTCTACTCCTGTCTTCAGCTCACTTTGCTTACATTTCCTACCACTCTTCTTTAACAAACCTTCCCTTTTTCCCGCCATTTGTAACTGACTCAAACTCACAATCTTCCTCCATCTCTCTCTTAGACCTCTGCCTCTCTTTTCCCCTCCATTCCTCCTCATTCATCCAAGTATACGTCTCCTTATGATAATACTACATTTCTCCAAACCTATATCTGTTTCTTGCCTTCTATAAGGACTCCATTTTCCCCCTCCTTTCCCTTCCGGCGTCTATTCTATCCTCGGCCTTGACCTCTTCATTGCACTCCTCTTCTGATCCGCTGTTCTCCTCTCCTGAATCAACATCGTCTTCCGATCCCTCATCCGAGCTGTTATCCTCACTATCATCGGGACTTACTCCCTTTCCAACTGCTCGTCTTTTCGCTGAAGACGCCATGCTCCACCCCTCAGTCGGTCCTCAGGCTAGCGTGGTGTTTTTGTCTCTCCCACGACGTTATTCCTCTCTCCTAAAGCGTCCCCTTCCATGGAGTATGGACACTGTACTTACTGTTAAAGCCACTTTAAATAAAATTGGAATGTGTCAACTGGGCAAGACTTGACTCCTTGACTTAATCATGTCAAGCACTATTTTTCTTGATTGAATTAGTTCATTGCATTCTTTTGTTGCATGATGTCATGTGGCTGGACCACATGGTCTACAAAGACCCTCAGAGCAGGCCTAGATTCAGTTAACTCTTGACAAAGTCTGAAAGCTTACTCAGTACTGGTGCAATTATAATACTAATACTATAATATATATATCTTAAAGTCACATTATTTTCTTTAATAACAACCTTTATATATATTGGTTGTTACACTCTAGAACACTTGTGCAGTGCACAAATTATTCTGAACAGGTGACAGGTCCATGCACCTGTCAATGTGCCTGCATTGATATGTAAATGTTGATTAAATAATAGTTAGGCAAAATAATAAATAGTAGGCTAGTGGTAACATGATAATACCACCATTAACATGTTCTGCTCTACTGTATTATACATATTTTATAGGCCAGGGATGAAAACAATCAACATTTGTGTTCAACAATATAGAGAGTAAACAAATATCAAATGTTTTATTAATTGAGACATATTGAAACATCAGGCCTGCATAATGTATTGTAAACTGTTCATAAACTCTGTAGCCTATAAAGCTATCAGTGATTGTTATGCAAGATTGCTCACTTCCTGTAACCAATAAAAGGATCTACCGTAAACCTGCATGTAAATGTACAGGCAGCTATCACAGCAGTTTCTTTTACGCCTGCTTCGTTTAGGTTAATGACAGCAAGACGGCAAACCAACCCTCCCTCTCTGTCATATTCAGCCAAGTACGCTAGTCCCTAGTTAACACAGCCACAAAGTCAGATTCCACAGCCACAAAGTCAAAATTGGCAACAAAAAAAGCTTTTTGGTCTTCATTTAAGGTTAGGGTTAGGCATAAGGGTAGCAGTGTGGTAAGGTTAGGTAAATCAAATTGTAAGAAGATAAATTGTAAAAATGGGCGGGGTTTAGCCATAATTATGACTTTGTGGCTATGTTAACTAGTGACGACCCAAACAGGCAGAGGGTCGGACGCTGCATGATATGTCCCTTATCAAAAAAAAAAAAAGGTCTAGCCTTGATTGCAAGGTTTTGGTAAACAGTGTGCTCCTACTGTCTTTAAAACGTGTTCAACAGAAATTACACAACGATTCCCAAGTAACAGACCAACATAAGGAGCCATGATGAGGCGCAGCAGAACATTGACTTTCGTGCAAGCAGACATTCGCACTGGACCTTTTGCATTTTGCAATATGGCGCTTCGAGGTGCTGCTTGCACAGACGAGATAAACATGGAGGGGAAAGTGGAAGGGAAGGCACGAATATTATTAAAATCGTACGGTGAGGCGACTCTCTCGCACCCTCCCCCACCAAGACAGCAAAACGGGAACGGGGGGGGGGGCGGTCGTCCTTTATGTTCAGCTAGCCATACCACTAATCCATACTCGCAAATTATGAGGTCATATTGCTTTTTGAGTATATGTTCTATGTATGTGAAGTCATTACAACGTTATACTATGCAGAATAGAATGGCCATATCATCAATATTTGTATTAATGTATCTTCTTGCAACAGTACATGGATCCCCTCTCTGAATGATCCTCTGCTTAGTAGAACAGAAGCGAGAAAACCATCTCGACCTCATTATTACATATTTATGCACGGCAGGGAGTGGCCACTGTGGTCAGGCTCAACCAATACGATCGCAGCGGTGGAAGGAAGGCGTTTCACTCTATTCGGAAGAGAACTTCTCTAACAGCGCTAACCCAGCAGTGCTTAGGAAAGGCAGATAGAGTCAGGCAGCGGCAAGGGGTGGCTGTACGACTCTCTTTTGAGGGGGGGTCTGATTATTACAAAAAAATATACACACATATATGCATGCCCTGGCCGCAAGATAGGTCATATGACGATAATAGGTATTTTAGAAAGCATATAGCTATATATATCTATACATTTAAGATGCCTATTTTACTTTTCCTGATAGACACGTCCGCTTCTATGAATCAGCGCACTTATTTGGGTACGACGTATCTGGACATTGCTAAAGGCGCGGTTGAGATCTTTATGAAGGTAAAGAATAATTTTACCCCGATTTTTTTCAGCTTACTATTTGCCTTGATAGAGTTGAGGGTCCCTTTGACATATTCAGTCGAAATTAACATGTATTGTTTCGTTTTCTTTAACAGCTGCGTGCCCGAGACCCTGCTAGTAGAGGCGACAGGTACATGCTAGTTACATTCGATGATCCACCATACGGAGTTAAGGTAAATAAATACTGTTAAATTGTTTTATATGTGATTAAGGCGCGGATATTTTGCTGACAGTGAGACTTTACTGTCCCTCTGGTTTGTAGCTGCGGGTTGGGCGGCCTCCCGGTGGCGAAAACGGCACATTTTTGTAAAAAATACCCGCAGACCGGTGCAGCGCTGCCTCTGAACATGGCGGACATTTTGCTTTTGTGTTGGGAAAGCTCTCGGGCGCTGAGATGGAGGCGGAGAGTTATATTATCTATGGTGACGTCTCTATTTATGTGGGCTAACTCATCCTGGATTGGTCAACTGGCCTGCACCTCTTCTCGAGCCCTCCTCTTGCATCGGTTCTGTGGCTGAACTCCATGCACTCGCATTGGCCAATGTGGACTGGGCGACTCAAACTTATTTGATTTGATAAAACCCCCTTTATCATAGAAAATGATAATGTTCACACGACACTCAATATTTTCATCTAAATCTGAGTTTACACCATAAGGCGCCCATTCTGTAGTTTACACTATCATAACTTCATAATGATCAAATGCCCTTATAAAGTGCCAACATCAACCTCCCCCAGTCTGTTTACACACCATCCTTTCCCAATGGTCCTAGCTATTCGAGATCCTTGGGACATCCATACCCACCCAATGAAGTTGAGATTTAAAATGGTTAATGTAAAGGTTAAAGTTTAGGGTTAGGGTAGGGTTTAGGGTAGGGACGTCCCAAGGATCCCTATTAGCGCTGGCCATTTCTCAATGCCCCCACCCTCAGCCTTTCACTCGTAGTATAAACAGGACCCCTTTTCGTACTATAAACAGGGCCTTCTCAAATGGAATAAAACATCCCAACCCATGCCAATAATTAAGCAACAGGCAGAGGCAGCAGGCTGTAATGTTTGCATAATCAAATCAAATCAAATTGTATCAAATCAAATTTCATGTAACAATGTGGCATAGACACATAAGCACATAAGACTCCTGCCTTATTGTGGTCATAGACTGTGCTCTCTGCCACCACCGTGCAAGCGGTACCGGTGCACCAAGTCTGGAACCAACAGGACCCTGAACAGCTTCTACCCCCAAGCCATAAGACTGCTAAATAGTTAGTTAAATAGTTAACCAATAGCTATCCGGACTATCTGCATTGACCCTTTTGCACTAACTATTTTTTACTCATCACATACGCTGCTGTTACTGTTTATTATCTATCCTGTTGCCTAGTTACTTTATTCCTACCTATATGTACATATCTACCTCAATTACCTTGTACCCCTGCACATCGACTCGGCACTGGTAATCTGTGTATATAGCCAAGTTATCGTTACTCATTGTGTATCTATTATTACTTTTATTATTATGTGTTTTACTTTTCTATTATTTCTCTATTTTTTTTCTCTCTGCATTGTTGAGAAGGCCCCGTAAGTTAGCATTTCATTGTTAGACTACACCTGTTGTTTACAAGGCATGTGACAAATACAATTTGATTTGATTTGATATCCCATGCAACTCTGCCATAAAGCAGGAAAAGATGGATTGAAATATGTTCTCCATTTTAGAGTATGTGAGAGGCAGCTAGCCCCAAAGCTCTCAAACGTTGAAATAATCTTTCAATGACAAGTTATCTCAGTTTACAAAACAAGTAGGTGTGACTGTTCGAATGAACCCATATGAATCCTGCAGTCACTGCAGCAGCTAGCTTTATCATTGGGATTTCAGTGTAACATTACACCAGACTTAGGAACATGAATAAGCAGTTGGGGCTAACTTGCTGTCAAGTATCTGACAGCATTTTTACATGTACTGTACATTTTAGTCATTTAGCAGACGCTCTTATCCAGAGTGACTTACAGTTTGTGCATTCATCTTAAGATAACCATGTATTCATTCTTTATAAATGCCCTGTCACATGTCTATTCATGCACTCTTGTTGGGGATGGGCACATATTTTGTATAAGAGTCAAATGAGTAGTGCTGAAGTGCATTGCATTTACATTTTTACATTTTAGTCATTTAGCAGTCGCTCTTATCCAGAGTGACTTACAGTTAGAAACATTTACATTTACATTTTAGTCATTTAGCAGACGCTCTTATCCAGAGCGACTTACAGTTAGTGAGTGCATACATTTTTTTCATACTGGCCCCCCGTGGGAATCAAACCCATAACCCTGGCGTTGCAAGCGCCATGCTCTACCAACTGAGCTATACGGGATGTAGCCTATGTTATAATGAATGTGTACAGGCCAACTGCATGAAACTGCATTGTTGCTTCTTCTTCTTCTATGGCTTCTTTGATGTGCAGCGTTGCCGAGGTGTAGAAGGTGTGCCTGCATCAGTGTATGCTGCTGTAGTGTATGCTGTGTGGTTTGACAGTGACAGTACTGTAGAGTGGCTTTATTCCCTGGCACTTCATTAGCTTTGTCTCTCTGGCAGGTGGCCAGACATCCTCCCAGGGCTTTTCTACACCCCACTCCCTCCAATGAAAACACACATCCCCTCCTCCTTCTCCAAGTCTTCTTCCTCTCCATCCAAGGATAGGTGGTGGTTCATTAGCTATTCCATTTTACATTCCTTGGTGTCGGAGTTGGTTCAGCTTCTGTTGCTGTATTAAATGACCAGATAGGCCTATAAAGCACTTGTCTTCAGAATTTTCCTTGAGGGCATTGTTCCTGATTTGTTGCATATTAAGGGATCAAGGGACTTTTTATGAAACTGTTCAAAAGCAGAAGTGCTAAGTGTTCTGGAATATAAAAATAACTAGCTAACTGCATGGCTACTGAAATGTCACTTGTTTGGTCTAGGTACTTTGGAGAGAAAGCTCCTCCCTGTGTTAGGTGTTGACAACCAGACGAGCAGAGTTTGCCCAACAATAACCCAGCCTGTAATGTCTTGCCTGCCTTGCCTGGTGAGAGATGGAATCTGACTGCTGAACCTCTGCACTTCTTCTACTGAGCAGTGTAGCTTTTTATCTCTGTTTCATTATTCATGAGCTATTCAGCCGCCAATCAGAGAAGAGTTCCATGGAGACGCTGCTGGATAAAGACAATGCTGTCTTTTCCTCCTCGCTCTGAGTTCACTTGTTGTCCCGTTCCTGGACCATCGAGAGGAACGTCGTTCTTCTCTTCCTCCTCCTGCCCCAGCGCTGACATTTTGTTTTCTCACTTGGATTTTGTTTTTCTCTTTCACACTCCTTTCCTCTCTAGCTTGACATGTTATTAGGCAGAATATGTGTACTGTGTGTACGCTATGTTTGCTGGAGCAGTTCATCCACCTTCTGTCATAAAGAGCACATGTTCAATTTAATAAAAAACTAGTTTTCACATTTCAAGAGGTTCAATAAAAAAATACTATAGTAAGTGCCTAATAAGTGCCAAAAAAAGTAACAGGGTTGGCCATGACAGGTTTGACTGTAAAAGGGTTGACAATTTCATCTTAAATCAGCCATAAATCCCCCTGTGAGGGGGAATGGAATCTTGTTGTGTGCATCAGGGAGTGGCAATTGAATGCATTGTTAAAACAAATCACTCAGTTTTCCACCACAAAATGGCCTTAAAGAGTACCTGCTTTTACACTATGATTTGACTATTAGATGTTCAATGTTTCTTTTGAAAAAGCATTTTGTAAAAGGAATAGTTTCACCATATTAAAACGAGAGTTCAGTTCATGTAACAGGGTTGACCTTAAAATGAGGGACAGACGTAAATGAATCACTAATCACATGAAATAAATAATAATCTTCAGGAAAGACTTTGTCAAAGCAACAAAATAACTAGGGCTTTACAATGATGGTGAAAACTTTTGGAAATTGTGGGGTTAAGTGTGTTACAATCTTCCTAGAAGTCACAGAGGGTGCACGGAGGTACATGTCAATATGCTGAATTTTGGCACTTTAGCAAGTCATTATTCATATAAAAAAATCAGATTTATTGAATTATCCATGTGGTCTATATTAAAGGGCACTTCATTTAATATAACAGGCTTTTAAAACTCAATATTGTTGCACAATTTCTACTTAAAATATCAAAGGGACACAAAAGGCAGTCTTTTCATGGAACGACTCCAAATGTTTAACATTGTGTTCTAATCATTCAGGCTTGTGTTTACTGCCCAAGCTTGGGCTGCCCTGCTCCGCCTGACTGCCTCTATCTTTCTAGGAATCTTGTCCAGGTCTGTCATTCACATGCCTGACCGGTACATCCAGGGCTGTTATTCACATACCTGACCGGTACTCCCAGGTCTGTCATTCACATGCCTGACCGGTACATCCAGGGCTGTCATTCACATACCTGACCGGTACATCCAGGGCTGTCATTCAAATCATGATGTGCTCCTCTGTAGCTCAATTGGTTGAGCATGGCGCTTGTAACGCCAGGGTAGTGGGTTCGATCCCCGGGACCACCCATACGTAAAAATGTATGCACACATGACTGTAAGTCACTTTGGATAAAAGCGTCTGCTAAATGGCATATTATTATAATAATAAATCAAATCAAATCAAATAAAATTGTATTGGCCACGTGCCGAATACAACAGGTGCAGACATTACAGTGAAATGCTTACTTACAGCCCTTAACCAACAGTGCATTTATTTTTAATAAAAAAAGTAAAATAAAACAACAACAAAAAAGTGTTGAGAAAAAAAAGAGCAGAAGTAAAATAAAATAACAGTAGGGAGGCTATATATACAGGGGGGTACCAGTGCAGAGTCAATGTGCGAGGGCAGCGGCTAGTTGAGGTAGTTGAAGTAATATGTACATGTGGGTAGAGTTAAAGTGATTATGCATAAATAATTAACAGAGTAGCAGCAGTGTAAAAAGATGGGGTGGGGGGTGGGGGGCAGTGCAAATAGTCCGGGTAGCCATGATTAGCTGTTCAGGAGTCTTATGGCTTGGGGGTAGAAGCTGTTGAGAAGTCTTTTGGACCTAGACTTGGCACTCCGGTACCGCTTGCCGTGCGGTAGCAGAGAGAACAGTCTATGACTAGGGTGGCTGGAGACAATTTTGAGGGCCTTCCTCTGACACCGCCTGGTATAGAGGTCCTGGATGGCAGGAAGCTTGGCCCCAGTGATGTATTGGGCCGTACGCACTACCCTCTGTAGTGCCTTGCGGTCGGAGGCCAAGCAGTTGCCATACCAGGCGGTGATGCAACCAGTCAGGATGCTCTCGATGGTGCAGCTGTAGAATTTTTTGAGGATCTGACGACCCATGCCAAATATTTTCTGTCTCCTGAGGGGGAATAGGCTTTGTCGTGCCCTCTTCACGACTGTCTTGGTGTGTTTGGACCATGATAGTTCGTTGGTGATGTGGACACCAAGGAACTTGAAGCTCTCAACCTGTACCGGTCAGGCATGTGAATGACAGCCCTGACCGGTACAGGTTGACATGCCTGACCGGTACATCCAGGGCTGTCATTCACATGCCTGACCGGTACATCCAGGGCTGTCATTCACATGCCTGACCGGTACATCCAGGGCAGTCTTATGAGATTCTGGTTTAGGGCCACACATCCTAAAAGTAACTGCTTGACCCTGTCTACTAAGGACTTGACTCCCACTGGGGTCTGTAGTGGGGTCTGTACTGTGGTCTGTAGTGGGGTCTGTACTGTGGTCTGTAGTGGGGTCTGTAGTGGGGTCTGTACTGGGTTCTGTAGTGTGGTCTATACTGGGGTCTGTAGTGGGGTCTGTACTGTGGTCTGTAGTGGGGTCTGTACTGTGGTCTGTAGTGGGGTCTGTAGTGGGGTCTGTAGTGGGGTCTGTACTGGGGTCTGTAGTGGGGTCTGTACTGTGGTCTATACTGGGGTCTGTAGTGGGGTCTGTACTGTGGTCTATAGAGGGGTCTGTACTGGGGTCTGTAGTGGGATCTGTACTGTGGTCTATAGAGGGGTCTGTACTGGGGTCTGTAGTGGGGTCTGTACCATGGTCTGTAGTGTCTGTACTGGTGTCTGAAACTGTGGGTCTTGTGGGAAGCCATTCCTGTCACAGATTGAGGGAGAGTCCAACTGCACAACCTGCTCCGCTTCAATGGCTGTGAGTCTGTGACCCCTTCCTTTTCTCTTCCATGTGATCACAGCTCTTTGGGCTTGTTAAGCAGCCTAGCTTTCACTGCAGTGACAGCTCTGATTTCTACCGTGCTCACGGTGCTCTCATGACCAGTTAGTTCATCACCACCCTTCTGAGTCAGAAATGCACAGTGACATGATGCTTTCTTTTTACATTCTACTGAATGGGTGTTGGTGCTTTCTGGCGTGGCTGTCTTGTCTGTTCAATACGTCAGCACGTGCCTTCAACCTGGCATATTTTGGTTCTGCTCCTAAACTAAAGGATCATGGGAACTTAATGTTTTTTATTTATAGGAGTCTGCTTCCTCATAACTGGGGCTTTTGCGAGGAACAAGTTGTTATCTGTCTGTTTATGGAAAGCGGTCTCCTGTCCTGCAGTCAGTGTGTGCAGGAACCCAGCATGACTTAGCCTAGCCCCCAGCTGCTGTATCCTGGCTCATAGACTACCACTGTTCTATCGGGGTGGGGGGGCCTAGCTATATTCAGCTGCTGTACCCTGGCTCATAGACTACCACTGTTCTATCGGGGGTGGGGGGGCTTAGCTATATACAGACACAAGTACATAGAATATTTTTGGATAATAAATAATTCATGATGATGTAATCACTATTTTCATTGTGAATTTGATGTTGTCTTTTTCTTGGCACTCTAACCCGGTGTCTGGGTTGCCGAGAGACATTTGAAGACGATGATGTCAGTGCTACATTCAGGATGTAGGCTAGCTCTATGGCTTTGTGTCATGTTGTAGCCTGTTTCACCACATGGCATGAAGCACAGCCTACAAATAAATAGCATACCACAATATAATGTTGACAATCCAGTCTCAATATCCTAAACCTTCCCCAAACGTCGCAACATCAGAATAGTGGAGTAAATGTTTTTCTAATGCATACATCCTTGACCCTCTTTCACTCTTTTTCATATCTCCCTCCACCTGTTTTCCCTCCCTTTCCCACCCCACCCACCAGACAAGGTTGTGGTAAAACAAGGGACTCTGATTGCACACTTATACAGCCTGCAATGAGTTGTTGATTTGGAGGGAAAGAAGGTTGGGCAGGGAAATTGAATTACTCTTTCACTTGAATTATTGAGTGTGAGTTAAGAGTTCTACAGCCTGCCAGTAGGGTTTGTCTTCAATTCTACAGCCTGCCAGTAGGGATTTTGTCTTCAGTTCTACAGCCTGCCAGTAGGCTTTTGTCTTCAGTTCTACAGCCTGCCAGTAGGGTTTTGTCTTCAGTTCTACATCCTGCCAGTAGGAGTTTGTCTTCAGTTCTACAGCCTGCCAGTAGGAGTTTGTCTTCAATTCTACAGCCTGCCAGTAGGGTTTTGTCTTCAGTTCTACAGCCTGCCAGTAGGGTTTTGCCTTCAGTTCTACAGCCTGCCAGTAGGGTTTTGTCTTCAGTTCTACAGCCTGCCAGTAGGGTTTTGTCTTCAGTTCTACAGCCTGCCAGTAGGGTTTTGTCTTCAGTTCTACAGCCTGCCAGTAGGGTTTTGTCTTCAGTTCTATAGCCTGCCAGTAGGGCTTTGTCTTCAGTTCTACAGCCTGCCAGTAGGGGTTTGTCTTCAGTTCTACAGCCTGCCAGTAAGGATTTGTCTTCAGTTCTACAGCCTGCCAGTAGGGGAATGTCTTCTGGGAACGTAACAACACTAGATGGGTCAGGTGTGTGTGTGTGTGTCCATGTGACTGTGTGTGTACGTACTTGAGTGATTCAGTGTGTGTTACTCCTTTGTGTGTAGGTGGGTTGGGCTCATCAGCTGAGTGAAGGAATGCAACATGCTACTTCACATATACAATTGCTTTAGCATTGTTTTATGCTATTTATCACTACTTCATAATTACATTGGAGTAAACACATTCTAGAGGTTAGATAGAATAACCCATGCCTTGTATCCAAGGACTACAAACACTTAATAGCTACTCTTTCCCGTTGTATTTCCTGCTCAGTGTCTATGTCACCTCCAAACTCCCACCCTCTCTTTCTCTCTCTCTCCCTCCTTCCCCTGCTCTCTCTCTTTAGGAAGCATGGTACCACTTACGGTGGGGCTGGTAAGCCTGCAGGTCATCTGTAGATTAAGCATAATGCTGTAACAGTAAGGTACTTGACCTCAGTGGAGGAAAGAGCGAGAGCAGCCACTCACTCACACTCCCCTACTAGGCTGCTCTCCTACGGGAAAGCCCTGGTCTCATGGGAAAGCCCTGGTCTCATGGGAAAGCCCTGGTCTCATGGGAAAGCCCTGGTCGCATAGGAAAGACCTGGTCTCATGGGATGAGCAGCTTCAGGAAGTGCTTCAGCAAGAGCCAATAGTGGCCATTACTTTGTGTTTTCTGAGATATTGTTTTCTACATTACAAATAGACCTACCATTTTCAAACCAAGCACTCTAAAGGCATAGCCTGAGGAAGATGTAATCTTCTAGCTTCATGGTATCATAAACATATTATTTAAAGGGATAGTTTACCTAAAGTACAAAATTACACATTGGTTTCCTTATCGTGTAAGCAGTCTATGGACAAGGTATGACAGCAATACATGCTTTGGTTTAGTTTCCCTGGCACTGTTTCCACATGCTAACGTTTTAGCATTTTTGGCACAAATCCCATTCAAGTCATGGGACTGATATTAGCATTTTTTGCACATGATGTCCAAATCAGCCAAAAGTATCTAAAATTGATTGTTTTTTACCCCCTTTTCGATCTTGTCTCATCACTGCAACTCCCCAACGGGCTCGGGAGGCGAAGGTCGAGTCATGCGTCCTCCGAAACATGACCCGCCAAACCGCGCTTCTTAACACCCGTCTGCTTAACCCGGAACCAACGGGCTCGGGAGGCGAAGGTCAAGTCATGCGTCCTCCGAAACATGACCCGCCAAACCGCGCTTCTTAACACCCGTCTGCTTAACCCGGAAGCCAGCCACACCAATGTGTCGGAGGAAACACTGTTCACCTGACGACCGAGGTCAGCCTGCAGGTGCCTGGCCCGCCACAAGGAGTCGCTAGAGCGCGATGAGCCAAGTAAAGCCCCTCCGGACAAACTCATCCCTAACCCGGACGACGCAGGGCCAATTGTGCCGCCCTATGGGACTCCCGAACACGGCCGGTTGTGATACAGCCCGGGATCAAACCCGGGTCTGTAGTGACACCTCTAGCACTGCAATGCAGTGCCTTAGACCGCTGCGCCACTCGGGAGGCCCCACTTATAGATGATTTAAACATGATACACGACAAATGCTAATTTCAGTCCCATGACTTGAATGGGATTTGTGCGACAAAAATGCTTAAACGTTCGCATGTAGAAACCGTGCCAGCGAAACTAAACCAAAGCATGTATTGCTGTCATACCTTGTCAATAGACTGCTTACAGGGTAAGGAAACCAATGTATCATTTTGTAATTTGGGTGAACCATCCCTTTAATATAGAGCCTAATGTATGATAAATATCTGTCACGTGATGTGATAATACATATTTTCTTTAGCCTATATGAGTATGGAGCTTTTACTGTATGTCTTTAACCCAGCACTAATATGTTTAATATGAGTCAGTGTGTGGTTGTTTGTGCGTGCAAGCATGTCTCTATCCTCTGGGGTCAATGTCATTTAATACTGTCTGTCTCTGTGTGTGTGGGTGTGTCTCTCTGTGTGTGTGTGTGTGTGTGTGTGTGTGTGTGTGTGTGTGTGTGTGTGTGTGTGTGTGTGTAAGAGTGAGCGTGTGTGTGTTGTGGCCACTTTCATGACTGGTGTTTATGCGGGTTGATCATGCAGTGTAGTGTTGTTTATGCGGGTTGATCATGCAGTGTAGTGTTGTTTATGCGGGTTGATCATGCAGTGTAGTGTTGTTTATGCGGGTTGATCATGCAGTGTAGTGTTGTTTATGCGGGTTGATCATGCAGTGTAGTGTTGTTCATGCGGGTTGATCATGCAGTGTAGTGTTGTTTATGCGGGTTGATCATGCAGTGTAGTGTTGTTTATGTGGGTTGATCATGCAGTGTAGTGTTGTTTATGCGGGTTGATCATGCAGTGTAGTGTTGTTTATGCGGGTTGATCATGCAGTATAGTGTGATGACGCAAGACTCCCTCTGTAATGTATTGCATTCCCTCCATGTGGTGTGTGTGTGACACACTATCCCTGTGTGTATTTCAGGCGGGCTGGAAGGAGAACCATGCCACGTTTATGAGTGAACTGAAGAACCTGCAGGCGTCTGGACTGACCACTCTGGGTCACGCTCTCCGCGCGGCCTTTGACCTCCTCAACCTGAACCGCCTCGTCTCCGGGATCGACAACTATGGACAGGTATACCTGACACTCACCCCTCTACACCTTTTAATATAACATACTTTATTTTTCCCCCAAAAAAAATCATATGGAATATCAGGCAATAGTTAACGTATTATTATGCACAAGCATTCTGTACAATAGCATGCAATACAGTGCATATAGATTTAAGGAATATTCCGTTTGTATATATATTTGTGTATAGTACAGTCGTGGTCAAAAGTATTGGTCTTCACAAAGTTCGCTGCTTCAGTGTTATGAGATATTTTTGTCAGATGTTACTATGGTATACTGAAGTATAATTCAAGCATTCCATAAGTGTCAAAGGCTTTTATTGACAATTACATTAAGTTTATGCAAAGAGTCAATATTTGCAGTGTTGACCCTTCTTTTTCAAGACCTCTGCAATCCGCCCTGGCATGCTGTCAATTAACTTCTGGGCCACATCCTGACTGATGGCAGCCCATTCTTGCATAATCAATGCTTGGGGTTTGTCAGAATTTGTGGGTTTTTGTTTGTCCACCCGCCTCTTGAGGATCGACCACAAGTTCTCAATGGGATTAAGGTCTGGGGAGTTTCCTGGCCATGCACCCAAAATGTTGATGTTTTGTTCCCCGAGCCACTTAGTTATCACTTTTGCCTTATGGCAAGGTGCTCCATCATGCTGGAAAAGGCATTGGTCGTCACCAAACTGTTCTTGGATGGTTGGGAGAAGTTGCTCTCGGAGGATGTGTTGGTACCATTCTTTATTCATGGCTGTGTTCTTAGGCAAAATTGTGAGTGAGCCCACTCCCTTGGCTGAGAAGCAACCCCACACATGAATGGTCTTAGGATGCTTTACTGTTGGCATGACACAGGACTGATGGTAGCGCTCACCTTGTCTTCTCCGGACAAGGTGTTTTCCGGATGCCCCAAACAATCGGAAAGGGGATTCATCAGAGAAAATGACTTTACCCCAGTCCTCAGCAGTCCAATCCCTGTACCTTTTGCAGAATATCAGTCTGTCCCTGATGTTTTTCCTGGAGAGAAGTGGCTTCTTTGCTGCCCTTCTTGACACCAGGCCATCCTCCAAAAGTCTTCGCCTCACTGTGCGTGCAGATGCACTCACACCTGCCTGCTGCCATGCCTGAGCAAGCTCTGCACTGGTGGTGCCCCGATCCCGCAGCTGGACTTTCTTGGGCGCCCTGACGCCTTCTTCACAACAATTGAACCTCTCTCCTTGAAGTTCTTGATGATCTGAATAATTGTTGATTTAGCAGCAATATCCTTGCCTGTGAAGCCCTTTTTGTGCAAAGCAATGATGACGGCATGCGTTTCCTTGCAGGTAACCATGGTTAACAGAGGAAGAACAATGATTTCAAGCACCACCCTCCTTTTAAAGCTTCCAGTCTGTTATTCTAACTCAATCAGCATGACAGAGTGATCTCCAGCCTTGTCCTCATCAACGCTCTCACCTGTGTTAACGAGAGAATCACTGACATCAGCAGCTGGTCCTTTTGTGGCAGGGCTGAAATGCAGTGGAAATGTTTTTTGGGGATTAAGTTCATTTTCATGGCAAAGAGGGACTTTGCAATTAATTGCAATTCATCTGATCACTCTTCATGACATTCTGGAGTATATGCAAATTGCCATCATCAAAACTGAGGCAGCAGACTTTGTGAAAATTAGTATTTGTGTCATTATGAGCAGCATTAGACCATTAAGGATAGCGGTGAGCATCGGGAGTGTGTAAATCTCCTTAGCCTTTCTCCCTGTTAGTGTGTGTTTGTGTGTGAATAAGAGAACGCTGGCGGTAGGAAGCCCAGCAGCTAAGGAGTTGGATCTGTAGCCGAAAGGTGTCTGGTTCGATTCCTGGGCCAGGCGCTAGGAAAAGGGTGGAATTGATCTGGCAACTGGAGGGCTAATGGGTTCACACCCTCAAGACATTCCCCTACCGTTGGGCCCTTGAGCAAGGCCCTTAACCCCACAACCCTGTGCTCATGTCTGATGTCTGGCGGTGGGGGGCTGAGAACAGAACAGAAGACAATATTTAGTGGTTCTCTGGAACATCTGGACAATAAAGTTTTATTGTATATCACAGGTGGTTGGTGGCACCTTAATTGGGGAGGACGGGCTCGTGGTAATGGCTGGAGCGGAATGGGTGGAATGGTATCCAATACATCAAACACATGGTTTCCATGTTGATGCCATTCCATTGGCTCTATT
This sequence comes from Coregonus lavaretus, assembly GCF_964263955.1. Classification (NCBI taxonomy): domain Eukaryota; kingdom Metazoa; phylum Chordata; class Actinopteri; order Salmoniformes; family Salmonidae; genus Coregonus; species Coregonus lavaretus. The sequence goes on from NC_140016.1 coordinate 10,609,257, forward strand.
CCAGCCATTAGTATGAGCCGTCCTCCCTTCAGCAGCATCCACTGTTGTAGATAGTCCAGGGGAGGAGTTAGCCTCTGTCCTCACAGAGTACGAGTCCCAGAGTACCACAATGACAATCATCGCTCAGCCGGACCAACAGCAAACAGTGTTTTAACCCATGAACTTCCCTGTCTACCCTCAGGGCCGTAACCCGTTCTTTCTGGAGCCGTCTGTGATCATCACCATCACGGATGGGAACAAGCTGACTCACATCTCTGGGGTACCGGATGAGGTGAGCGAGGACACTGGCCGTTCCTCTGACTGGTTACCTAGAAGTCAGAGGCCGTGTTCATAAAGCGTCTCAAAGTAAAAGTGCTGATCTAGGATCAGGTCCCCCCGTCCATGTAATCTTATTAAGGCAAAACTGATCCTAAATCAGCACTTCTACTCTTGAGAAGCTTGATACATATGGCCCCAGGTTCTACTGTGGTCCTGGCTAGGTCTAATGAAGAAGGAATAGTTTCACTCTCCAGCCAGTAGAGTTCTACTGTGGTCCTGGCTAGTGAGTGAGGCTGTTAAAGAGAGCCCACATTTGAAGCAGACAGAGAATTCCAGGACATATGATTATTCATGAGCAGCATGTTATTCAGATGACTCAAACTGTCTAAATTGTTATTACACTATATAAGAAGAATACAACTCCTCTGGGCCCAATTAAGATGTCCAGCCAGAGTTCAGTAACAAGACAAATGCTAGTCCAATTTTCACATTTTCCCCACCTCTACATTCAACATTTTAGTCATTTAGCAGACATGCTTATCCAGAGCGACTTACAGGAGCAATTAGGGTTAAGTGCCTTGCTCAAGGGCATATCGACAGATGTTTTGCCTACTGTAGTCAGCTCAGGGATTTGAACCAGCAACCTTTATGTTACTGGCCCAATGCTAGGCTACTTGCCGCCCACCTCTACCACTCCCCTCTCCCTCCTTTGTGCCCCTCTCTCCCTGTCTCCAGCTCCACCTGCCCCTGACCTCTCCCCTGCCAGGCAGTGAGCTGACCAAGGAGCCATTTCGGTGGGACCAGCGTCTCTTCGCCCTGGTGCTGCGTCTCCCTGGGGCGGCCACGCCCGACAGCGAGCAGCTGGGCAGCGTCCCCACTGACGAGTCTGCCATCACCCAGATGTGTGAGGTCACTGGAGGTAGGATGCCCCCATAGAAATAGTTAACTTCCTGCTTTTACTTCCTGCCCTACTCCTATGGGTACACTGACACATGTCTGCCAGTTCACCCATTATGGCATCATTGTCTTCAATGGGGACGCCCATTCTACTCATTCTAGCACTGGCTCTGGGGTGGGACTGTGTCTGTTGGGATGTCAAAATGTGTAATATATAAAAACACAGACAGAAAGTCACAGTCTATATATGCTCTCAACAATTTAATGGGTCAGGCAACATTTGGGCACAGAGTGCCTTCTTCAGGGTCCAGGCTGTGTATAAATTAACATTTACAAGGTTCTCAGAGACTGGAAATTAAATCTGCAGCTATCTATCAACTGTCAATGCTTTCTGAAAGATATACATGCATAAAAACACTAATGTCGGGACGATACCAGTATCACCATGCTCCTTAGTAGCATGGCAAGGAAACAAAAGTGGATTTAACTTCTTTAGGAAAACAGCCCTAATGTTGGAAACAAATATCATTAGGTCGTCATCTAGAGTCACACAATATTTTACATACAGCAATTTTTTTAAAGGACAAAAGAGTTTAAACTGCTTCCTGTTTTCATTTTTGCCATGGAAAAGATATTGCGATACTGGTATCATCATAGGCCTTAATAACAGGTCCTCTCCATCCCTCTCTCTTTGGGCTTCTTCCCTCCAACTGTTTCTTTCTTTCTCCAGGACGATCATACTGTGTGCGGACTCAGAGGATGCTGAACCAGTGTCTGGACTCTCTGGTCCAGAAGGTTCTGAGTGGTGTCGTCATTAACTTTGAAAAAACAGGGCCAGATCCGCCTCTGGTAGGCGAAGGTATGTCCCAACAGGAAATGCGCTCTAAGTTGTTGTGTATGACTGTGCGTGTCACTGATGAAGTGTCCTCTGATGGTCTCAAGGTGACTCTCTCCGACAGCGCTTGACTGATGTGTTCCGCACAGCTGCTTCCTGCCTGTGGCTGTTCTTCTGTTTGTGTTCGGTTGAGAAATTGACACCTCATGTTGTTGTTGTTTGGTTCTACAGATGGTATGGTTGACCCGAGCCGGCCCGTGTTGTCCTTCAGCCCACAGCCCTGGCACAGCTGCCACAAACTCATCTACGTGCGACCCAACCCCAAGACAGGGGTGCCCGTAGGCCACTGGCCCATCCCTGAGTCCTTCTGGCCGGACCAGAACTCCCCCGCTCTGGTGAGAGGATGCCATTAACCCCATAGTTACTGATGCAGTAACACTAATGCAAGCTCATTAGTCCCTCCATTTTGAATTACTAAGAATTGTTTGTGATTATTAAGCAATCAGTTAAGTGTTTAATGGGTCAAGTGAAAGAGGATGAGAGTTAAGCATTATGCTCCTCTTAAATCCAGTAGTTGGTGTTAACGTGGCTCTGCACTGTTGCCCCCTGGGACATGTAGTTGTCCTGCCCTCTGAGACCTGTAGTTGTTCTGGCCTCTGAGACCTGTAGTTGTCCTGGCCTCTGGGACCTGTAGTTGTCCTGGCCTCTGGGCCCTGTAGTTGTCCTGGCCTCTGGGACATGTAGTTGTCCTGCCCTCTGAGACCTGTAGTTGTCCTGGCCTCTGGGACCTGTAGTTGTTCTGGCCTCTGAGACCTGTAGTTGTCCTGGCCTCTGAGACCTGTAGTTGTCCTGGCCTCTGGGACCTGTAGTTGTCCTGGCCTCTGAGACCTGTAGTTGTCCTGGCCTCTGGGACCTGTAGTTGTCCTGGCCTCTGGGACCTGTAGTTGTCCTGGCCTCTGAGACCTGTAGTTGTCCTGGCCTCTGGGACCTGTAGTTGTCCTGGCCTCTGAGACCTGTAGTTGTCCTGGCCTCTGGGACCTGTAGTTGTCCTGGCCTCTGGGACCTGTAGTTGTCCTGGCCTCTGAGACCTGTAGTTGTCCTGGCCTCTGAGACCTGTAGTTGTCCTGGCCTCTGGGACCTGTAGTTGTCCTGGCCTCTGGGACCTGTAGTTGTCCTGGCCTCTGGGACCTGTAGTTGTCCTGGCCTCTGGGACCTGTAGTTGTGCTGGCCTCTGGGACCTGTAGTTGTCCTGGCCTCTGGGACCTGTAGTTGTCCTGGCCTCTGGGACCTGTAGTTGTCCTGGCTCCTGGCATCCTGTGAATGATTGCTCCTCACTGTGTCTTTACTGCCAAGAACTGGGGGTGAAGTTTGCCTAGGACTCTCTCTGTTTTTCTTTCTCTCTGTCTCTCTTTATATTGACTATCTGTAGTGTTACTGGGGCAGTGCCAAGGACAGAGGGTCAGGGTGGATGCTGACTGACTAGAGTCTGCCAGCTCCATCCTACTGTTTAATGTTCTGCCTCTCTTTTCTTGTTTTTTGCACCCCTCCCCCCCACACACTAGTTCCTGTGGTGTCAGCATGGCATGGGTATAGTTTCAGGATGTTTATTTCTCCTCAACAGGGACAACGTTGTATGAAATGCTCTAAATCAGGGGTGTCAAACTCATTTTAGCTCAGGGGCCACATGGAGGAAAATCTATTCCCAAGTGGGCCGGACCGGAAAAATCATGGTATATTTAACTTAAAAACAACAACTTCAGATTGTTTTCTTTGTTTTAATACGATCAACATACAACAAAAAGCTGGAGCCTGAGGACAGTGTGTCCAAAATAGTACAAGCACAACATCACTATTAATCATAAAACACGTCAAGTTTATTTGAAAATTCTAAAGAAAAAGAACACACAAACACACAATGCCTCAGTGATTAACAGAACTGTTTCACAGATCACAGAACTATATCAGGGTGTCATTTCTCAGGCAGAAATGTAGATAAAAATAATGAAATCCTGTTCCCCAAACAAGTGCAAGAACCACAGAGTCAAGAATAGGTTAAATATACAAATAAAATAAAATCAATTAAAAACAATAGCACATCAACCTAAAAACATATAAACATAAATCTGAAAGCGTTGCTCAAACTCCCGTAACAGTCCCGTTATTTTATCTTTGAACCGCTTCATGTCTGCCACATGTTGGGTCGCGCACACATTTTTCAGACAGGGGAAGTGAGCTGCATCACCACCGGCAAGTTGCGTCTCCCACAATGACAGCTTCAACTTGAAAGAACGTATGCTGTCATAATACTGCGTGACAACTTTGTTGCGCCCTTGCAGCTGTTTGTTCAAGTTATTCAGGTGCTCTGTAACATCCACCATAAATGCAAGGTCCGGCATCCATTCTGCGGAATGAAATTCTAACACTGGTTTGCCCTTTTCTTCCATGAACTGTTCAATTTCTTCTCGTAAATCAAAGAAACGCCTCAGCACAGCACCTCGGCTTAACCATCTTACCTCAGTGTGGTATGGCAGGCCATAGATGTGGTCTTTCTCTCTGAGAAGGCTGTCAAACTGACGGTGATTCAGGCTTCTGGATCGGATTAAATTAACAGTTTGGATGACCACCTTCATGACGTTATCCATCTTTAATGACTTGCAACACAAAGCCTCCTGGTGCAAAATACAGTGAAAAGTCAAAAAATCACGTCCTCCATTTGCAGATTGCACTTTCTCTCTGAACTTTGTCACAACGCCTGCTTTTTCCCGATCATTGAGGGCGCACCATCTGTAGCCAGGCTGATAGCGCGGGACCAGTCCACTCCGACCCTGTCCAGCGCGCCGACGAGTGCGGTAAAAATATCAGCTGCTGTTGTTGTATCTGTCATCGGCACCAACTCCACGAACTCCTCGTGACGGTCAATGTGTCATCAACTCCGCGGATGAAAAAATTGCCAGTTGTGCAACATCTGTAATGTCCGTGCTTTCATCAATTGCAACCGAAAACGCAATAAATGACTTTACTTTTTGCTTCAACTGGCTGTCCAAATCCACTGAAAGATTGGAAATCCTGTCTGCAACTGTGTTTCTTGTCAGGCTGATATTTGCAAAAGCCTGCCGCTTTTCAGGGCACACAATCTCCGCTGCCTTCATCATGCATGTTTTTACAAATTCACCCTCACTAAATGGTTTTGAAGCCACTGCGATTTCATTAGCAATGAGGTAGCTAGCTTTCACTGCAGCGTCACTGATGTCTCGGCTGTGAGTAAACACAGACTGCTGTTTCTTCAGACCCGCCAACAGTTCATTCACCTTCTCTCATCTCCGCTGTCCTTGAAAGTTGTCATATTTGTCGGCATGAAGACTCACATAGTGGCGACGAAGGTTATATTCTTTCAGCACTGCAACATGCTCTGAACACACCAAACATACAGCTTTCCCATTCAATTCCGTGATTAAATAGGATGACCATTTTTCTTGGAACACTCTGCACTCTGCGTCCACTTTTCTCTTTTTTGACAGAGACATATTGGGGCAATGAGGGTGCCAAAGCACATAATGTTAAAAGTAGAAGCCGTAATAAATATCGCGGGCAAAACAAAGTAGCTCATTGGCTGCACGTGCTTGACCTACTTGCTCTGCCCCGGTATAAACAGTTTGCTTGCTTAACCCAATTGCTATTGCGCCATCCAGTGGACGCAATTGGAACAGCAGTTTATTTTATTGAAAAATTGCATTTATACTTTACACATTTTTTTCATTTTTTCATTTTTTTTCATTTTTTTATCATCTCGCGGGCCGGATTAAACCCGTTTGCGGGCCTGATCCGGCCCGCGGGCCGTATGTTTGACACCCCTGCTCTAAATGTTCTCTGTCATTCTCTCCCTTTGCCCACCACTAGCCTCCTCGCTCTGCCCACCCCATGGTGCGTTTCACCTGTGTGGACTGTGAGCCCATGGTGATTGACAAGCTGCCCTTTGACAAGTACGAACTGGAGCCCTCACCACTCACCCAGTACATTCTGGAGAGGAAGTCTCCACACATGTGCTGGCAGGTAGGATAAATGCTCCCACACACAACCTCAAGGAGTTATGGTGTTTGTATTTCTAGTGATGCTGTGGGATGTTCTTTGTGCTGAGCCCTCTCGCTCTCTCTCTCTCTCTCTCTCTCTCTTTCTTTCTTTCTTTCTCTGTTCTCTCTCTCTCTCTCTCTCTCTCTCTCTCTCTCTCTCTCTCTCTCTCTCTCTCTCTCTCTCTCTCTCTCTCTCTCTCTCTCTCTCTATCTCTCTTGCTCTCTCTCTACCCTCCTCACTGTCTCCCCCCTCTCTCTGTCTCTCTCTTTCTTTCTCTGTTTCTCTTCTCTCTCTCTTTCTCGCTGTCTCCCCCCCTCTCTGTTTCTCTCGCTCTCTCTCGCCTCTCTCTCGCTGTCCCCCCCCTCTCTCTCGCTGTCCACACCCTCTCTCTCACCCCTCTCTCTCGCCCCTCTCTCTCGCTGTCTCTCTCTCTCTGTCTCTCTCTCTCTCTCTCTCTCTCTCTCTCTCTCTCTCTCTCTCTCTCGCTGTCTCTTTCCCTGCAGGTGTTTGTGAACAGTAGTGGAAAGCACAGTGACCTAGCCCAGCCCTTTGGCTACCTGAAGGCCAGCACTACTCTCACCTGTGTCAACCTCTTCGTCATGCCTTACAACTACCCAGTTGTTTTGCCACTCCTTGGTAAGTCAGATTGTGGATGTCTTCTATGGGGTGGCAGGTAGCTTAGTGGGGCGACAGGTAGCTTAGTGGTTAAGAGCGTTGTGCCAGTCCCCGAGCCGACTAGGTGAAAAATCTGTCGATGTGCCTTTGAGCAAGGCACTTAATCCTAATTGCTCTGGATAAGAGCGTCTGCTAAATGACTAAAATGTAAAATGTAAAAATGCTGAAGCTGTAACAGTATACAGCCATACATTAGCGACATTTGTGGGGTGTTCTGTTACATGTATTTCAATTACTTTTTAGTATTTTGTCATTTGTGTTTGGAAGGCCTGAGTACATGACTAAAATCACCATGTATTTGGAAGGCCTGAGTACCTTATTAAATCACCATGTATTTGGAAGGCCTGAGTATGTGGTGGAAAATAACCACTATACTTTATTACAAATAAGGTCTTACAGAGTTTTTGTTGCATCAAGAAATGACTTTATTAAAGTTTTCAACAAAGCCGATACCAGTCTGCAGAGTGGCACCCCCCTTACGGTCTCTCTCCTCCTATATAGTCCTCTTCCGTTTTCCCGCTCTTTTATTGCTCTGCCCACTTCCTTTGTCTCTGAGAGCGGCTAAACTCAACTTTCATTAAGTTCAGAGTACTACAATCAATCAAACCTTATCTTGCAAAAACACTCATGTTTAGTTTAAACTCTTTTCAACCCTGGCTCTTTTCACTGTGTTTGAAGACAAAAACAAATGGCCCAAGCCAGTTTCAGTCTTTGATATGATAAGACAACCATGGATCTAAGTAAGAGAAAGCAATCTGACCCTAGGGCAGATCACCCTCTCTACTCACCCAATACAATTCCTGGCCCAGTAACAAAGAATTCTAACTTTATGCTCTTGATTAACCCAGTTCTACCTCATAGTCCATTAAACTCTACAGTTCATTAATAATAATTCACCACAAGTACCTGACTATAATCACTATGAATTTGGAAGGCCTGAGTACCTGACTAAAATCACCATGTATTTGGAAGGCCTGAGTACCTGACTAAAATCACTATGTATTTGGAAGGCCTGAGTACCTGACTAAAATCACAATGTATTTGTAACAACATCTTTCGGAGAATGGTATTTTGTATTTTCAAAATACTCAAAATACTATTAAAAAATATATATTATAGCGCTTCACAATTTTGAGGCCCCATATCACTCCAAATGTGCTGCATTGGTATCAGAAATCATATGTCACTATCGTGTGAGGCCTTGAGAGGTGTTGGTGGAGGAGGAGCCTGAGAGAACGTTGAAGCACAGGGATACACTTCCAGAGCGAGGATAATGCCGTGAATATGGTCCAAAAGGTGGAAGTGAACTCAATGTTTTATGTTATTGCCATACTGTCACTACACTCACTGTCATTTGGGAAGTGAGTCATGTACCTCAACTTTATTTCAAACCCCTTTATGCCCTCATCTGCACCTCTGATTACATCATACTCATGGTATGGCATGGTATCTCATTTCTGACACCAATGCAGTGTATTTTGAGTAATAGGGGCCACAAAGCTCTGAAGACTAACAATATATGAACTGGGCTATTGGTACTATTCATAGCGTGTAAGCCGAGGGTCACAGGTTGTTTCATAACTTATTTAAGGCTGCTACGTGCAAATGTATGTAATTCAATTAAATAAATAAAAAATACCAATTTTTTGGTCGATTATTTTGATACATTGGTCTTTAGGGTATTTTGTAACAAGCTACTTTTTGATTGGCGATCTCTGGGATGATTATGCTTCTCTCATGTCTTTCTCCTCCCAACCCCCAACCCTGCTGTCTTCACAGATGACCTGTTCAAAGTGCACAAACTGAAGCCAAACCTAAAGTGGCGGCAGGCCTTTGAGATCTACCTGAAGACCATGCCTCCTTACTTTCTCTTGGTAATGTACTGTTCTTGGTCAATGTCATATATGTAAATATATATTTGTATCCATATGTGCTATATGTATTTCATGTTTGTTTGATGGTGATGCCCTTTCTCTATGGGCTCTCTCTGTCTTTCCATACAGCCATTGAAGAAGGCACTGAGAATGATGGGAGCGCCCAACCTCATCTCCGACAACATGGACTGTGGCCTCAGCTACAGTGTCATCTCCTACCTAAAGAAGCTTAGCCAGCAGGTGGGGCTTCCCTTCACCTGGGCTGCATCCCAAATGGTACCCTATTCTCTATGTAGTGCACTACTTTGACCAGGGCCCAAAGTAGTACACTATGTAGGGAATAGGGTGCAATTTGGGACACACACAGCTAGACTTAGTATATATCAATAGCTTTCAAAGTTTGTACAACGTGATACGTATTTAACTTACAAGGGTTACTTAAGTAGATCTGAATACACTTTAGGAGTACACCCAGCTGGTGTGAATGAGTGAATAAAGAACCTGTCTTTGTCTCGTTCTCTGTCTGCAGGCGAAGATGGAGTCGGATCGCCTGATCGTGTCTGTAGGGAAGAAGGCTCCCCAGGAGACTGGTATAAAGGTAAAGAACCACTCCAACACCCTGTCCCTGGCCCACCGCAAAGACTTCAAGCAGCTGCTGCAGGGCATCACCGGAGAGATGTCCCTCCGCCTCGCAGACATCAACTTCAAGGAGTTTGCCGGTTTTCAGATTGCACTGCTCAACAAGGTACAGGACCGGCAGGGTCAAACTCTGGGATGCCTGAGGGGATAGCTGTGTCCCAAATGGTACCCTATGCCATATATAGTGCACTACTTTTGACCAGAGCCCAGGGAATAGGGTTCCATTTGGGACGCAGATGATGTTTCTAGATTGATGTGCCAGACAGGGTTGAAGAAAGGGTTTCTGTATCTCACTACTTCCTATCTCCTCAGGATCTAAAGCCTCAGGCGTATCGGAACGCCTATGACATCCCCAGGCGGAACCTTCTGGATCAGCTGACACGGATGCGCTCCAACCTTCTGAGGACTACTCAGAAACTCATCAGAGGACAAGATGAAGGTAGGCAGGCTTGAAAGCTGCTTAACCCCCAAGCTAAGTTACATAACAAAAAAATCCCCATCAAAATGTAAATCGTCTTTCCCCTGTAGCTCAGTTGGTAGAGCATGGTGCTTGCAACGCCAGGGTTGTGGGTTCGTTTCCCACAGTATGGAAAATGTATGCACTCACTAACTGTAAGTCGCTCTGGATAGGAGCGTCTGCTAAATGACTAAAATGTAATGTAAATGTAAAATCTGTCAGTTTAAGCTAGAGATATGTTTTTTTGCATTGGCTGCTTCTCAATCCACCACATCCGCCTGCCAGTGTCGCACCGCATCTGCGGTGAAAGGTGACAGAGCTAGAGCGGTGTTTGTCACACCATGAGACATCCAGAAAATCGGTCTTCTCACGTAAACGTCTGTAGTGTCCGAACGGTTTGACCTATAAACCGGTACCGTTTTTAAAAAAAACTAATGGAAGTATGAAAGTAGTTTTGTGCCTACCCCAAAAAAGGGGTTAAATATGTGTAAAAAAGATATACAGTGCCTTCCAAAAGTATTCAGACCCCTTGACTTTTTCCACATTTTGTTACGTTACTGCCTTATTCTAAAATTGATAAAATTGTTTGTTTTTCTCATCAATCTACACACAATACCCCATAATGACAAAGCAAAAACAAGTTTAGACATTTATGCAAATGTATTAAAAATTAAAACTGAAATAACACATTTACATAAGTATTCAGACCCTTTACTCAGTACTTTGTTGAAGAACCTTTGGCAGCAACTACAGCCTCTTCTTGGGTATGATGCTACAAGCTAGGGACACCTGTATTTGGGGAGTTTCTCCCATTCTTCTCTGCAGATCCTCTCAAGCTCTGTCAGGTTGGATGGGGAGCGTCGCTGCACAGCTATTTTCAGGTCTCTCCAGAGATGTTCATCTTTGCCTCGATCCTGACTAGTCTCCCAGTCCCTGCCACTGAAAAACATCCCCACAGCATGATGCTGCCACCACCATGCTTCACCGTAGGGATGGTGCCAAGTTTCCTCCAGACGTGACGCTTGGCATCCAGGCCAAAGAGTTCGATCTTGGTTTCATCAGACCAGAGAATCTTGTTTCTCATGGTCTGAGAGTCTTTAGGTGCCTTTTGGCAAACTCCAAGCGGGCTGTCATGTGCCTTTTACTGAGGAGTGGCTTCCGTCTGGCCACTCTACCATAAAGGCCTGATTGGTGGAGTGCTGCAGAGATGGTTGTCCTTCTGGAAGGTTCTCCCATCTCCACAGAGGAACTCTAGAGCTCTGTCAGAGTGACCATCAGGTTCTTGGTCACCTCCCTGACCAAGGCCCTTCTCCCCCGATTGCTCAGTTTGTCCAGGCGGCCAGCTCTAGGAAGAGTCTTGGTGGTTCCAAACTTCTTCAATTTAAGAATGATGGAGGCCACTGTGTTCTTGGGGACCTTCAATGCTGCAGAAATGTTTTGGTACCCTCCCCCAGATCTGTGCCTCGACACAATCCTGTCTCGGAGCTCTACGGACAATTCCTTCGACCTCATGACTTGGTTTTTGCTGTGACATGCACTGTCAACTGTGGGACCTTTTATAGACAGTTGTGTGCCTTTCCAAATCATGTCCAAACAATTTAATCTATCACAGGTGGACTTCAATCAAGTTGTAGAAACATCTCAAGGATGATCAATGGAAACAGGATGCACCTGAGCTCAATTTTGAGTCTCATAGCAAAGGGTCTGAATACTTATGTAAATAAGGTATTTCTGTTTTTTATTTTTATACATTTGCAAAAATTTCTAAAAACCTTTATTTTTATTTTTGTGGGGGTGGGGTAGGGGGGGGGGGGGGGTAGAAGGATTACTTTTATACTATCCCAGGTATTCCTTAAAGAGGTAGGGTTTCAAGTGTCTCCGGAAGGTGGTCAGTGACTCCGCTGTCCTGGCGTCGTGAGGGAGCTTTATGTCAACTTAATGCCCCCCCCCCCCCCCCCCCCAACGGCTTAGACTCTAAAGAATTAATCATCATTTAGATTATTCTTGTCAGTCTATTGACTACAGTATAAGAAGATTATGTAAGAAGTGGAAAAATGTCACATGAACTGTTGATACTAGCCATCCTAAGAATGTATTTAAATGTAATAAATACAACAGTGGGCTTATGCTGATTTAAATTAAATGAATTTGCTTTGACATTGACTATGTGCTGGTTGTTAGACTACCTTCACAGTATACCAATGGTTCAGATGGGCAACTATCAGGAGTATCTAAAGATGATGCCGTCTCCTCTGAGAGAGATCGACCCTGACCAACCCAAACGCCTGCACACCTTCGGCAACCCCTTCAAACAGGACAAGAAGGTACAAATATACACACACACACACAAACACACAAACACACACACACGGCAGAGATCAGCAAAAACAACAGTGATAATAGTATGACATCATCATTATTGTTTGCAAGTCTTTTACCTACAACCACTTGGTTTCTTTTTTCCTGATCCAAGGGGATGATGATTGATGAGGCAGATGAGTTTGTAACTGGTCCCCAAAGCAAGAAGAGAGGCGTTACGGGGGACCCCACCTCAGGGGCTGCTCTGAAGAGAAGGCGGAGCATGTCCCCTTTATTGCGTCGGCCCCAGACTCCACCAATCATCACCAACCATGTAGTGGGGAAGGGGCCCAATGGGAATGGGGCCCAGGGCCAGCCTGGTCTCATCAAGCCCATCCCACTGCACAAAGGTAGGGGTGCATTGCTGAGGCTTTGGACCTGACTGTCTCTCTGACGCTGACTGACTGGATCCCTCCGAGACCATCAATGCTTCCTCTGCTCTCGATACCATCTGAACTGCTTCGACTCCCAGAGAAATGACCTTCCATCCTGACTGACACTTAAACATTTGTTTTTGTTTAAATACTTATTTTATGATATGTTTAATGCTCATGGATTTCAGTTTGTATTGATTGCTATATGAGTGTAATAAAACATTAACTGGACACATACAGAATGAAAATGGAAGATCTCAGTCTACTGAAAGTGTTAAATAGTGCTCATAAAAATGTACATGCAGACATAATACTTTAACCTCAATATAGAATGGATCTTAATTTAAAACATTTTCCCTGTTGTTGGTGTTCATCATCTTGATAATGTCATGAAATGTGCTCTTCTGCCCCCCACAGGATCAGAGGGGAACAGCGTGCTGGGCAGAGAGAGTAACGGGGAGGGGGGTGTGGGGCCTGAATCAGGGGACGGCTGGCCTGGAGGGGTGGTGGACGGTGTGGGAGGGGGCACAAATGCACTCATCCTGGAGGAGAGAGAGCGGGAGAGGCCTGGGATGTGTGCAGGGGACAGCAGGGAGGACAGTGGCGTGGAGGAGGACAGGTTAGGGGAGGGCGGCCTGGATGAGCGGCCCTCCTCAGAGAGACAGCAGCAAAACTGTGTGGGGGACCAGGAGGGAGAGCTGGAGGGAGAGCTGGAGGGAGAGGAAAATGGAGCAGACCAAGCTGAGCCCCAGGCGGTCACCATAGCACCACTAGATGGCAGCAATGCTGAGCTGCGCACACGGGTCATCAAGGAGGTCCGCAAACCAGGCCGCAGTGAGTAGTGATACACATACTACTGTCCCAACTCTGTAGTGTGCAGTGCATTTCTATCCAGATTACACTTAGAAGAGTACTGAGCCATGTCCCAAACAGCATCATATTCCCTTTATAGTGTAGGGCTCTGGACAAAACTAGAGAAGTCCCTTATCTTCCATCTGCTGGACCACCTCCACTGACCCCCGACTGTGCCTGTGCTTGTTCCCAGACTATGAGACCATATTCAGGCTGCTGGAGGAGGTGAAGGGGTCTGTGACGGTCCAGAGGTACTTCATCCATCACGCGATCAAGGAGGCTGCCAGGTGAGACCCACTGTCTGTCTGTCTGTCCATACCAGACTACCCACAGTACAGACTGATCACCGTCTGTCTGTCCACACCAAACTACCCACAGTACAGACCGACCCACCGTATGTCCACATCAGACCACCCACAGTACAGACTGACCCACCGTCTGTCTGTCCACACCAACCACAATACAGACTGACCCACCGTCTGTCTGTCCACACCAGACTACCCACAGTACAGACTGAGAACAATGAAAACAATTAATTAATAATTAATTAATTAACATTAATTTGCCATTTAGCAGACGCTTTTATCCAAAGCGACTTACAGTCGTGCGTGCATACATTTTTTTTTGTGTATGGGTGGTCCCGGGGATCGAACCCACTACCTTGGCGTTACAAGCGCCGTGCTCTACCAGCTGAGCTACAGAGGACCACAACACAGAAGTAACTAAGCTCAACTGTGTAGGAGAATATCGCTGTAATTTTGCTTTCATCATTCATTCATTATATAAATTTTTAGCAAGGGTGGTTACATCAGTCGGTGTGATATTTGGAAATTGGCAGTATCCAACTAAAGATACGGACACTGTTCTTAATTTAAAAGTATAGTAATTCTTAATTTGAAAGCATGGTGATTTTTTTTTGAAAGCATAGTAACCTACTTAGTTCACTGCTGTTACCCAATGCAGTTGCAAACCTCATGCCCTCTGTTTCCTTCCATTTTTCCTCTGTTCTTATTTCTTTCTATTCCTCTTCCCCCCCTATCTCTCTCTCTCTCTCTTTCTCTCTCTCTCTCGCTCTCATTCACCTCTACTCCCAGGTTTAAGAAGCGGGTGCTAATCCAGCAGTTGGAGACAGCTCTGGAGTTGATTGAGGAGAAGGAGCTGCAGCTCCCTGCTGTCCGCCTCAACAACGACCACGGTAGATAGTGAAGAAGTGGCCTGCAGGGGTCCCTGCTCAGAAACACAAAGACATGGACAGGAACCGGGTACTCTCCTTCACAAGACATGGACAGGAACCGGGTACTCTCCTTCACAAGACATGGACAGGAACCGGGTACTCTCCTTCACAAGACATGGACAGGAACCGGGTACTCTCCTTCACAAGACATGGACAGGAACCGGGTACTCTCCTTCACAAGACATGGACAGGAACAGGGTACTCTCCTTCACAAGACATGGACAGGAACCGGGTACTCTCCTTCACAAGACATGGACAGGAACAGGGTACTCTCCTTCACAAGACATTACTTACACATGGTCAAACAACACCCCATAGGATGGAACGTTTGGTGTTGAATGGAGAGAAATAAGGAGGCAATAGAAGAGAAGACAGAGGGCTGAGGTCCCTCCCTATCTATGTGCTGTGACATTGTGCCTCAACTGCACTCACACATGGAGATGGAAGGGTCAGGGGTTATAATTCGGGAGGGAGAAGGAGGGTTGTGCCAGTGCCAGACCAATGTGGGGATGAGTTAAGAGACTCTGGATGTAATCCACTCCATTAGTGACTGATGCCATTGCTGACCATATGGCCAAGTCAGTCTGTCCACAGACATTGATTCATTCACACACACACCATAGACCTAGATAGAAATCGCATCATTGTATCTGTCCCATTATGCCGTCTGTGAGAGCACGGGTAGCACCATTGAGGCCATCTCCATTTTGAAAGTAGTTGATTTTCTTCTACTATTTCTATGAGTTGGCAAACAAACTGAAATGGTGCATACTGCCACCTATAGTGTGTTGTTTAGACAGGTATAAAGCCAAGGTTTTGCTCACAAGTATAATTATTTGGCTTGTCCCTTCATGTGATCCATCCTTAACCCATAGGAAGTCCCACCCAGTTGACTACTTCAAAATGGCGCTGCCCATGCTAAAACTTGCTTTTGAGCCACTAGTTCTCTATCTATCTCTATGACACACACACACACACACCTTTTGAATTAGGTATTGCACACACTGTAGTGCAGTTCTGATTAGTCACTATAGGACAGGAAGGATTTTTCATGTGAGGCATGTAATAATGGAACTCTTATTACAGCAATTTTACATGTAGTGTAATTACTAGTAATACTGGTAATGACTATTGACAATACAGCTGTAGGACAACTGTGCTCACATTACAGTTCAGAGCAATAAGGATATCTGCCAACTGATCAGAAGGTTTAACATTAGCCTATTTATGTGTGGCCTAAAAAAATACATTTGATGTAAGAAACACACTGTGTACTGACTACATAGGCGTTGTGGCTCACATGAGAAGTCTGATCTACCTCAAGTCTTCTAGGTGTTGGAGTGTTGTGGGTATTTTGTGTTGCATGGGCCTGCAGGACAATAATACAATGTCAAATCAGATACTGACCTAAGATGCCCTTCATGGATCAACTGTCCCAGCATGGGAGCTGTCTTCAAAGCAATAGCACTCTTCATGTAGGTTATGTTCAGTAACATGTGTGGACTTGGTGCAGTAAAACATTGGTGCAGTCATTGAGAGGACGCCAGCTGTTGGGGTCCATCTTGAGGGTCTGGACTGGAGCCTGGCCTGCTGTCCCCTCCCTCCTTCCCTGGAGCCTCGCTCCCTCCCTCCCACCCTCCCTCCCTCCCCCCTCCCTGGAGCCTGGCCTACTGTCTTCACTCCCTCGCTCCCTCCCTCCCTGGACTGGAGCCTGGCCTACTGTCTCCCCTCCCTGGAGCCTCGCTCCCTCCCTCCCTCCCTCCCCCCCTCCCTCCCTCCCCCCCCCCTCCCTGGAGCCTGGCCTACTGTCTTCACTCCCTCGCTCCCTCCCTCCCTGGACTGGAGCCTGGCCTACTGTCTCCCCTCCCTGGAGCCTCGCTCCCTCCCTCCCTCCCCCCTCCCTCCCTGGAGCCTGGCCTACTGTCTTCACTCCCTCCCTCCCTCCCTGGAGCCTCGCTCCCTCCCTCCCTCCCTCCCCCCCCCCTCCCTGGAGCCTGGCCTACTGTCTTCACTCCCTCCCTCCCTCCCTGGAGCCTCGCTCCCTCCCTCCCCCCCTCCCTGGAGCCTGGCCTACTGTCTTCACTCCCTCGCTCCCTCCCTCCCTGGACTGGAGCCTGGCCTGCTGTCTTCGCTCCTTCCCTCCCTGGACTGGAGCCTGGCCTGCTGTCTTCTCTCCCTCCTTCCTTGGACTGGAGCCTGGCCTGCTGTCTTCTCTCCCTCCCTCCCTGGACTGGAGCCTGGCCTGCTGTCTTCTCTCCCTCCCTCCCTGGACTGGAGCCTGGCCTGCTGTCTTCTCTCCCTCCCTCCCTGGACTGGAGCCTGGCCTGCTGTCTTCGCTCCTTCCATCCCTGGACTGGAGCCTGGCCTGCTGTCTTCGCTCCTTCCCTCCCTGGACTGGAGCCTGGCCTGCTGTCTTCGCTCCTTCCCTCCCTGGACTGGAGCCTGGCCTGCTGTCTTCTCTCCCTCCCTCCCTGGACTGGAGCCTGACCTACTGTCTCCCCCCCCTCCCTCCATCCCGCCCTCCCTGGACTGGAGTCTCCGCTCCCTCTCTCCCTCCCTCCTCCTCAGCACTCTAGTGCACTATATAGGGTGCCATTTGGGACGTGCACCGAGTGTCACAGTCTCCCCATTGATTCTCCCCTGGAAGAACTGTGTGGTCAACCAAAATCTCTGCTCCCCGTTCGTCAGTCATCTGTTCCTGGACTAGCACAGCTGGGGAATAACCAACCTTCTGTATTTCAGAGAACAAACACAAGCTACCCATTTTTCTTTTGTCCCCCCCCCCCTCAAGTTTCTTTTTAAAATGAAAGATTGTATTTTATTGTTCATAAATCTAAACTATTTTTGGATAGTGTTCATACCAGAACATAAAAAAAGAGAATATTTTGAAAGTAAAAGTTGTATAAAGGCCATTTTGTTAACTGTTATATATAAAATTGAAAATGTACAATTCTTTTTTAAATAAACAAAAAATAAAAGAAACAAATTACAAAATGTACTATGAAGTGCATTATTAAATATGTTGTGCACTAAGTCAAATTGTGTCATGTCCAATTGCTTGTTGAAAATGTCAAATGAGAAAGCAGTCTAACTGTAGCCCACTGTTTTTTTGTGGAATATACTACAAGTTTATATATACAAGCTCGGTCATCTGGGTTATCGGTCATCTGGGTTATCGGTCATCTGGGTTATCATTGAGCTTTCAGTCTGGAAAGTATCTGATCATGTCAATGTCCCAAACGGCACCCTTTTTGTCAAGGGACCATACGGCTCTGGTCCAAAGTATTGCACTATATAGGGAATATGGTGCCATTTGGGACGTACATGTATTACAGCCTTGACTGATACCCTGAAGTATCAATCTGTAATCTTAACTACTGCATCCTGACCCACAGATATACACTACATGACCAAAAGTATGTGGGCACCTGCTCGTCAAACATCTCATTCCAAAATCATACGGAGTTGGTCCCCCCTTTGCTGCTATAACAGCCTCCGCTCTTCTGGGAAGGCTTTCCACTAGATGTTGGAACATTGCTGCGGGGATTTGCTTCCATTCAGCCACAAGAGCATTAGTGAGGTCGGGCACTGATGTTGGGCGATTAAACTTGGCTCGCAGTTGGCGTTCCAATTCATCCCAAAGGTGTTCGATGGGGTTGAGGTCAGGGCTCTGTGCAGGCCAGTCAAATGCACGGGGGCATTGTCATGCTGAAACAGGAAAGGGCCTTGCCCAAACTGTTGCCGCAAAGTTGGAAGCACAGAATCGTCTAATGTCATTTCCCTTCACTGGAACTAAGGAGCCTGAACCATGAAAAACAGCCCCAGACCATTATTCCTCCTCCACCTAACTTTACAGTTAGCACTATGCATTGGGGCAGGTAGCGTTCTCCTGGCATCCGCCAAACCCAGATTCATCCGTCGACTGCCAGATGGTGAAGCGTGATTCATCACTTCAGAGAATGCGTTTCCACTGCTCCAGAGTCCAATGGCGGCGGGCTTTACACAGCTCCAGCCGACGCGTGGCATAGGCTTGTGTGCGGCTGGTCGGCCATGGAAACCCATTTCATGAAGCTCCCGACGCACAGTTATTGTGCTGACGCTGCTTCCAGAGGCAGTTTGGAACTCTGTAGTGGTCCCATTTCATTGTATTTCGCGCTTCAGCACTCGGTGGTCCCGTTCTGTGACCTACCACTTCTCGGCTGAGCCGTTGTTGCTCCTAGATGTTTCCACTTCACAATAACAGCACTTAACAGATGACCAGAGCAGCTCTAGCAGGGCAGAAATTTGACGAACTGACTTGTTGGAAAGGTGGCATCCAATGATGGTGCCACGTTGAAAGTCACTGAGCTCTTCAGTAAGGGCATTCTACTGCCAATGTGTGTCAATGGAGATTGCATGGCTGTGTGCTCGATTTTATACACCTGTCAGCAACAGGTGTGGCTGAAATAGCCAAATCCACTAATTTGAAGGGGTGTCCACATACTTTTGTACATATACTGTAGTGCATCTGCGAGACATTAAATGCATTTGGTTACCTTTGACCAATTCATTCAGAAATAAATTGCATCAAAATAACATGCAGCCTGACATTGGTAAAATCTCAGTATGATTTTATTAAGTTAAAAACAGTTAGTCAATCTTAACTAAAATGTCAAATGAAGAAAAAAGACATTGCCCCCCCCCCCCCAAAAAAATGTACCATTAGTCTCTAGTTAGTGTTCATAGTATCATTAGCATTTCTGTAACTGCCTTACTCTGCTTTCCATGCGGCACCCTTCAGGCTTGACGTTTGTGACTCCAACGACCGTAATAACTCTTTATTGCATACAGAATAAACTCCAAAGCCTCATTTCAAACTCCAGGAGATCAGGGGTGTAATCATTTAAACAAGTTTGTTTCAAATGGACAAATTCAGATCAGTCCCTCCTCGTTTAGTTTGCTTCCGTTTAAGAAATGTTTTGCAACAGATCAGCATAATGAATATACCCCTGGTCATTAATTCTCTAACAGAAGTGAAGGCTTTTTACTCCATAAAACAAATCTCATATCTGCAGATAAAACATTAAATAAATAGTTCCAGACAGCTGCTCATGATAGACATGTGGCAAACGAAACATAAAACGTTCTATTATGCCCCTTGTCCAACAAAGGGGAACATTTCCCCCATGCTGTTAGGAAGGGGTAGGGGAAGAGGTGGCAAATCCTTAAGACTCCTAAGCAATAACAATTATATACAAACAAATCTGCCTGAAAAACAGAGGGGTTGGTTGGCACAGTCAGGAGTTATATATGGTAACCACATTTATGGAAAGATATGCAAATTTGTACAGCATATTCATATATGTACAAAGACAAATTAAAGTGGGAGAAATTACTTTTCCCTCCATCTAACCAATAAGCTAATCTGCACAGAAATAAAGATGTGGGGAGAGAAGACCAGTCTCAGTGCAAATGCTCCAGTTTGCGTAGCCGCAGGGGGTTGGGCAGGGCCTGTGGGTTCGGGACGGCGGAAGCCTCTGGGTCGGGGGAGCAGAAGAGCACCCTACCCCGATGATTGAACATGTAGAAAGATGGGTGGTTCCTCAATGTGTCAAATGTCCTGAAAAAACAGGAAGAGGGCAGTGAGTCAAGTTTAAACTATACTCATGTTTTCAGTGAGATGGGTCAATAAAAATATAGGGCTATCCATATAGGCAAGTCTATAACTGATATGAAATGGAGGCTTACTTGTTTTTCAGCTCTGAGGAGGCATCCATTTCTTTAAACTCTCCAGCGATGTGGACTATACCATAAATGGTCAGAACAAACGCTAACAAAGTCTGTAAGACAATCTGCAAAATAAAATGAAAACAATATAGCATTAGCTATACTTTTCTTTTGAAATATTTGTCAAGTATGTTTAGTCAAACAGAACAATGAATACAATAGATAAAACATCAAATAATATAATAAAGAATAGAATGCAACTAGCTATAACAGTATTAAATAACTTACATCTACTGGTAGGTTTTCATTTTCTTTTTCTGTCAGACGCATGTAGGATCGATCTGGTGGTAGAAGAGAATAACATTATCACACTGGAAGCAATGTGGCTACAGTTGAGACCAAAACAAGTGGGTAGCCTCTTTGCTTCCATAGCAGGGGTGTATTCACTCCGCCGATTCTATTGCAAAACGTTCATTAAACTGAAGAAAACGGAACGAAACGGGGAGAGACCTACCTGAATTTGTCAAATAGTTTTAGTTGTAAAACGGAACTGTTTGGACTAATGATTACACCCAGCAGATGTTGCAAGTTAATTTGCATTACTGTTAAATAGTACTTGGGATTTTGGAGCATAGCTTCCTAGTTTTTATTTTAGCGAAAGCTAAGTTAGTAAGTAAAAAAATTAATACATTTTATGCGAACATTGTATTAACATATCGCGTTGGCAAGCAGACATTGACTGATCCACAAACAATAATGAGTATTTATTTATGATACAAAGTGATTTGTAGATCAGGCAGCAGTCGCCTGCACCGCCGGCTGCAATGTCGAAAAAGCCCATTGTTAGTAATTGTAGCTGCTTGCAGTGACAATAATATGATATGCTAAATAGCTAGCTAACTAAATAGCTAGTTAGTAGTTAGATATGTCTGGCGTATTAATTCATTTTCATTGCTTGCTAAACAGTTTTGGCTGATGTGGAATGGAAATTAGCTAGCTAGCTCGCGCTAGTTTTGACAGGCCGCAGTTCACTGCATGGCTGATATCTATGGGGATTTTGATCTAAACAGCAAAATAAAAGCTCAGATATGTTTATCTTCTTTTTTGATATCGTACTTACGTTGCGCCGCTGAGAAAGCTGCATGAGCCAAGGCAAATAGACCAACACATACAACACCTTTCCAAAAAGACGAAGCCATCTTCTAGAGGAGAGAATTAAAATGAACAGTGTCGCTACAAAATGTCGTAAGCGATGAAAATGAACCCGGAAGTGGGATATTGATGTCTTCTAATGTGGATTTTTTTAAATGGCTGTTGGCAACCAACTTTAAGGTGCATTACCGCCACCAACTGGACTGGAGTGAGGACCAGAGACGGAAGGTCTAAACCTACCCATTATTCTCATCTCCCTAAGGAAACTAAATACATAATTAAATACTACATCCCCTGATAATTTCCCCAGCAGGATATCTCGTCAAAGATTGTCTATTATATTGACAAGATAGTCAAGTGCCCGCTCTAACAATGGAGTTGCCGAAATGCCACGTGGGTTTACTTATACCAGTGCATTCGTAACAACCTAACCACTACGAAACTTGTTTTTGATCAAATAAGCCTCACGTAGAAAATAAGCAATTCCATTTTTTTGTTGACCAAATTCAACACTTTCTCATTGACCTCCATACAAAAATCCTTCACTTCGTGGGTTTATTTTCGTGGATAGATTTTGGGCAGAGTAAAATCTCTACCGTTCGCCTCTTCCGCTCTGACCTCATGGATTATGAAATTAAAAGCCTTTTTAGTCAATTCCAGAGCACACATTGAATATATGTTTGATTTAGGATCGAATTATGCTACCCTCACTTCATATCAGCTTTGTTTCCTTTACAGTTTTCAAACGAGGACTTTTATTCTAAAGTTTCTTTAAAAATTCTAACCCGGAAGTAGTTACTTTATTCTCCAAAAATGGGTTGTTCCACTGCTAACCCAATCACAAAGAAGAAGGAGGAGGAGAAGGGTTGTTTGTTTGAAAAAGTGATGTTAGGATATATAAATGATCATGTACGAGCTTTTGTGCCAAATACATTACATTGTTACAGGTGTCAAGCTTATGGACATGTGGCAGCAGTGTGTAGGAGGGAGGATCCTAGGTGTGAGAAGTGTGCAGAAGGGCAGGAGACAAAGGAATGTGTAGCATTGGGGAAAGTAGTGGTATATGTTAATTGTAGGAGTGGGGTGCCCATGGGGCTGGGGATCAACCTGCGAGAAAGTCAGGTTGAGGTTTCCAGGGTTAGAGTAGTGCAGAAGTTGTCTTATGCTGAGGCAGTGAAGAAAGTAGAGGAAGATGGGTTAAGGTGGAGAGATCCTGAGAGGAGTGGTGTGAGTAGTAGATCTGTACCAGTACAGAAGGATAGTGATATATGCTTCAGAAAGATAGGATGTTTAGCATTTATAGCAATGGTTATCAACTGTACTGCAGGGATGGAACGTAAGTCGCAGAAAATTGAGGTTGTGGTGGCAGCTGCAGAGAGGTATTTGGGTGTATGAGACTTGACATCAGAAGAGTTACAGGGTGTGTTGAGTGGTGGTGTCTAGTCCTTTCAGGCTGTTGGCCTGAGGTAGGACTAGATAGATTTAAACAGTGGAGTAGGGTGATGGGTTTTTAGTGAGTGTACGGTTAGATGGTAGGGTATTTGTTGATGTATTTATATTTTCAAAAGAAAAGTATAAGGGACTTATACTCCAGTCTAGTAGGTGGCGGTAATGCATTTATTGGACCGCCGTTAAATCTCATCGAAGAAGAAGTAGGGTTGTTCCGAGCTAGACACGATATTATTTCTGCTTCTGCCAGATATAGGGAACTGATTTTGTTTCAGTTTATAATAAACAAAGGCTTGATAAGTAAACACCGTAGAAATGGCAGAGGCGATTCAGAAGAAATTACAATCGGAGCTTGAAAAATACCAGCAGATGCAAAAAGGTATGTAGCTAACGTTAGCTCGCTAACTAGCTAGCTCGCTAGTTAACGTTAGCTATAGCTATAATGTTACATGCATGGTCAATCTTTGCAGGGATGGTCATTTCTTGTTACCTCAGCAGCTAACTAGCAAGTTACATTTATCTTGTTATACTGTAACAGCTAGTTATTAGGTAAAGTAACAAGTAACTTGCTAAATGTGCATTATTGTTGACATCTAACGTTAGACAACTGCCCTTTGCCAGCTGATCTTCCATACCCATTTCAAGCTTATCTTTATACAAACTAAAAAGTTGTTTCAGAATATTCAGGAGTGTTAGCTGGCTAACACCTTGAACCTGCTTTGTAGTATACCCCTCTGATCTTCCATCCCAATAATAGGTCGTCGTAAGATCCATAGTTTGTACAGTTGGCTACACCCTATACAGCACACCCTATATTGCATACTATTACCATAAACATGGATAAATAAATAAATAAATAAATTGGTCATTTAGCAGACGCTCTTATCCAGAGCGACTTACAGGAGCA
The DNA here is from genome assembly GCF_964263955.1 of Coregonus lavaretus. Lineage (NCBI taxonomy): Eukaryota > Metazoa > Chordata > Actinopteri > Salmoniformes > Salmonidae > Coregonus > Coregonus lavaretus. The sequence goes on from NC_140016.1 coordinate 10,632,992, forward strand.
ATTAGGGTTAAGTGCCTTGCTCAAGGGCACATCGACAGGTTTTTCACCTAGTCGGCTCGGGGATTAGAACCAGCGACCTTTCGGTTACTGGCACAACGCTCTTAACCACTAAGCTACCTGCCGCCCCATATATTAGCTATGTTCCATATACATCACTGAGTATCACTTGTCCTCGTGTACCCAAAGTTGTAATTGTTCACATGTGGATGTCAAGACCCACACTGATTTGCTAACGTTGCTTTTATTCCCTGTAGATGTTAGTAAGAGCATGTCAGCCAGGCAGAAACTGGAGGCTCAGGTGACAGAGAATAATATAGTCAAAGAGGTGAGTACACATCTCTATCCTTCTACTGTGGCGTTGAGATTTCACAATGGATGTTCAGTCAAGTATGAATGAATCCCAGTATATTTTCCATTGCTGATACACTTCATTTCCATCTTTCAGGAGTTGGACTTGTTGGACACCCAGAACACAGTTTACAAGCTTATAGGTCCAGTTCTGGTGAAGCAAGACTTGGAGGAAGCCAAAGCCACTGTGGCAAAGAGGCTAGAATACATAAATGGGGAGATGTGAGTCTGAAAGATAATGTGTATTCATTTTAATAACTGCATAACGTTTGCGAAATAACAACAGTTTATCGCCCAAAGTATAAAGTATCTCGTCCAGAGGTGTAACACATTTTTCTGTCTGTTTTGGGCTGTAGTCAAAGATACGAGACTCTACTAAAGGACATGGAGAAGAAGTCTGATCAGCACCGTGAGGTCCTGTCTAGTCTGCAGCAAGAATACCAGAGGGCTCAGGGCCTGGCTGTGGGCAAGGCCTGACCAGCAGGTGGCATGGACGCACACACACACACGCACACACACTGGGAGAAAGAAAAGCACTGAATCCAGCCGCAGAGCTTTGCTACTCACCCAACAATATTGCCATAAATCCAATGACTTATTGTCCTTTGTACTTATTGTATGCAGCTGTGCTGGGTGTTAGTGTGACTTCTGTTGCTGTTATTATTATAAATAAATGGTTTTTCTTTATTTGTGATTAAATGCTTTGTTGTCCACCTTTTTCCTGGTCACTAGTAAAATACAGTGCATGTTCTAGACCAGGGTTGCCCAACCCTGTTCCTGGAGAGCTACCCTCCTGTAGGTTTTCGCTCCAACCCCAGGTGTTACTAACCTGATTCATCCTATCAACCTGCTAATTATTAGAATTAGGTGTGCTAGATTAGGGTTGGAGCAAAAACCTACAGGACGGTAGCTCTCCAGGAACAGGGTTGGGCAGTCCTGTTCTAGACATTATTTGGAACATACAGTACCAGTCAAAAGATTAGACACACCTACTCCTTCAAAGGTTTTTCTTTATTTTTAAAATTTTTTACATTGTAGAATAATAGTGAAGACATCAAAACTATGAAATAACACATGGAATCATGTAGTAACCAAACAAGTGTTAAATCTAAATATATTTGAGGTTCTTCAAATAGCCACCCTTTGCCGTGATGACAGCTTTGCACACTCATGGCATTCTCTCAACCAGCTTCACCTGGAATGCTTTTCCAACAGTCTTGAAGGAGTTCCCACGTATGCTGAGCCCTTGTTGGCTGCTTTTCCTTCACTCTGCTGTCCGACTCATCCCAAACCATCTCAGTTGGGTTGAGGTCGGGGGATTGTGGAGGCCAGGTCATCTGATGCAGCACTCCATCACTCTCTTTCTTGGTAAAATAGCCCTTACACAGCCTGGAAGTGTGTTGGGTCATTGTCCTGTTGAAAAACAAAGGATAGTGCCACTAAGCCCAAACCAGATGGGATGGTGTATCGCTGTGGTAGCCTTGCTGGTTAAGTGTGCCTTGAATTCTAAATAAATCAGACAGTGTCACCAGCAAAGCACCCCCACACCATAACACCTCCTCCTCCATGCTTTACGGTGGGAACTATACATGCAGAGATAATCCATTCACCCACACCGCGTCTCACAAAGACATGGCGGTTTGAACCAAAAATCTCAAATTTGGACTCCAGACCAAAGGACAATTTTCCACCGGTCTAATGTCCATTGCTCGTGTTTCTTGGCCCAAGTAGGTCTCTTCTTCTTATTGGTGTCCTTTAGTGGTGGTTTCTTTGCTGAAATTTCGACCATGAAGGCCTGATTCACACAGTCCCTTCTGAACAGTTGATGTTGAGATGTGTCTGTTACTTGAACTCTGGGAAGAATTTATTTGGGCTGCAATTTCGGAGGTTGGTAACTCTAATGAACTTATCCTCTGCAGCAGAGGTAACTCTGGGTCTTCCATTTCTGTGGCGGTCCTCATGAGAGCCAGTTTCATCATAGCGCTTGATGGTTTTTGCGTCTGCACTTGAAGAAACTTTCAAAGTTCTTGACATTTTCCGTATTGACTGACCTTCATGTCTTAAAGTAATGATGGACTGTCGTTTCTCTTTGCTTATTTTAGCTGTTCTTGCCATAATATGGACTTGGTCTTTTACCAAATAGGGCTATCTTCTGTATACCCCCCTACCTTGTCACAATCCAACTGATTGGCTCAAACGCATTAAGAAGGAAAGAAATTACACAAATCAACTTTTAACAAGGCACACCTGTGAATTTAAATGCATTTCAGGTGACTACCTCATGAAGCTGGAGAATGCCAAGAATGTGCAAAGCTGTCACCAAGGCAAAGGGTGGCTATTTGAAGAATCTCAAATGTAAAATTTATTTTGATTTGTTTAACACTTTTTTGGTTACTAAATGATTCCATATGTGTTATTTCATAGTTTTGATGTCTTCACTATTATTCTACAATGTAAGAAATTGTAAAAATAAAATAAAAAATAAAAACCCTTGAATGAGTAGGTGTGTCCAAACTTTTGACTGGTAGTGTATATGCATTGGAGCTGGGGCATGGTGGGGAAGATGGCCAAAGACAGACAGAAGATGGCCAAAGACCGACAGAAGATGGCCAGAGACTGACAGAAGATGGCCAAAGACCGACAGAAGATGGCCAGAGACTGACAGAAGATGGCCAAAGACCGACAGAAGATGGCCAGAGACTGACAGAAGATGGCCAAAGACCGACAGAAGATGGCCAGAGACTGACAGAAGATGGCCAGAGACTGACAGAAGTGGATAGCCTTGTTTGTGCCCCATGAGCCATCCAGCGGGTCAGGGATGAGTGAGTGAAATATGTATTGCTGTCAGGGCCATGGGGGATGATTGATACTTATGTTGAATTTTATGCATAAGCCTAGAATGTTACTTTCCTGGCTAAATTGACAGCTCGAGTTCTGCCACGTGGTCTGGTGTCAACCAAGCTAAAATGTTGCCACAGCAACTCTATTAAATTCCATCAATTATTGAATATGGCTAGTCAAGAAGTTGGGGACAAAAGAGATCAAACTAATGGAGAATGATGCAAATTCACTGAATAAGTCTTAAACAACATATATTTACAGATAGTTTCCCCAGCCTGTTGAGGCACTAAATAATGTAGGCCCATGTAATGTAAGAGTCAGTGTCCTTTTTTGCGTTCTACACCACCACTTTATACCACAAGATGGCGCCACAGATCCCATTGACTCCCTGACATCCTCAGCTTCATAGTTGCTACAATGATAAACCCAATGTTGGCTTGACAGCTATTGAGCACATCCTTTTTACAAAAGGCTTCAGATTTTTGTCAATTTGAAAGAACGTTACACTGTACTGTTGGACATGTACTGACTGCCATGGTAGCTAAAATCATCATTATGCTGCTGGACTCCATCTCTTAGTCCCTGACAGTTGTTTGTGTTGCAGGTTCATAACAAATTATACGTAAATTGTATTTAATCAGATCATAAAGTAAATGTTATGTTAACTTTAAGCCAGGTAATGCATCATTCAACTATGGGCTATGCACAACACACGTCAGTTTCCCTTCAGAGGATTCTGGGCTAGGCAAGTTACATTCTGATAATATCATCCCAACACCATTTTTGAAGTCATATCTCCCATAACATACTTTTCCAAGTTTTTACCCCACATTGGTTTAAAGATACCCATTTAGCCTTGCTCCCGTTAAAAGGTGTTTTAGGAACCCCGTGGTGGTCCTGCCACGACTTGAATTAACGGGGTGGGGAGTCGTTTGCTGGAGCGAGACATTTGCTCTAATTACAGAGGCAGGCAAGCGGACCAGGCGACCAGATGTTGACCGGAAGAATCTCATTCAAACCGCACTGGTAGCACTGCGCTCGAGCAAAGGGGGCGTGTCCCCGCTCACATAAAGCGCGCACCCCCCGCAGCTCCGGTCTCCATTCCTATTTCAATGAAAAGTGGATAGAGCACAGCGGCGACCGCATTGTGCACCGTCCCCCGCAATTAATATCCAGCGGAGAAAGACCATTGCCCCTTCATTGCCCTCCTGCAGAGGATTTAACCAGCATGAATAATGAGCCTGAAAACGGCGCACAGCAAAGGTCTGCAAACCAATATTCCTCCACCAAACCTCACCCTCTGAAATCCCTCAATTTAAGACGGGCACAGCAAATAAATAAAGTAGCTATTCATAGAATGGAACACAGTTAAGGCGTACGCTACATTAAACGTTAGGCTAAAACATTATAGTACGTCATTTGAATTCAAGGACACTTTTACGCACCAGTTTAGCCAAGTCATTCTTGTAGAAAATTGTGAATAATTATTCTATGATAGCCCACATGAAAATTGTGAATAATTATTCTATGATAGCCCACATGACAGCATATAGGGACCTCGTTCACCAGACACTTCCTCCCAATCCAGCCTGCGGACGAGGTAAACCTATAGACCTACCAATCCTCACTGAAGAATCATCTCTCTGCATCCTTGGCACCGCAGCAGCATATAATATCATTGATGTCATGGCTAAGGATCTCAGACTAACCCATGACCACAAGTAGGCCTAGTAACAACAGGTGAACATCATTCTCGTGCAAGATCCCTCGGTTTGGTTCACTTTACTTTTCCCTTGGCGGTAAATCTGGCAAACCTGCGCCATACGCGCCTTGGATAACATTCGCACTTTAGTTGCAGCAAAGAGACTGTCAAACTACCAGTCGAGAAAATACGAACGATGTCACTTTTACAAGTGCAAATGTAACTCCCGCTATAGAGATTCCCATGGGAAAGGAAAAGAAAGGTGAAACTGTACCACACCAACCATCGAATTACGCATAGCTTAGGCTACTCATTTCAAGAGGTTCAGATGAGAATGAACCCACTGGGCACAAATGTCAGTTCAACGTCTAGTTTTGATTTACATTTGGTTGAGTTGTTAACTAACGTGAATTCAACACAAAATGTCACCATGTCTTTGGATTTAGGTAAAAAGTTGGGTGAAAAAAAGACTAAATTCCCTTACATTGATGCCTTTTTTCAAATCCAATCAGTTTTCCACGTTGTTTCAACGTCAGCACATAGATCTTTCTGACCTGTAAACAACGTTGATTGAACCAGTTTTTGCCCGGTGGGAAGTGTCTCCATGGGGAATTAAAATTCTCAATCTTAGTCTAATTCATTTCATGAAACTTCCACTTCTCCAATAAGACCCATATTGCTTCAATTTATTCTGCTGGTAAAAAATGTGTGTGTGTGTGTGCTACTCACCTTTTTTGCAGTTAAAACTTTTTTTCAAATCAAGAAAGTACAAAAAATTATGAATCAAGACACAGATGCAAATACACAAGACTGAGGTGATTTGACATTTGTATTTTATTTGTAAGACTATAAAAATATTAGAATACATTGGATCTCAGTTGTCAAAGAGAAAAATATTTTCAATAAATAAATTAGGCCTATACATTTCACTGCAAGATATCCATGATTCTTATCATTTTTGTGGATATGGATGAGGGCTCTTGCATTGTGTGGATACTGATAAGGGCTCTTGCATTGTGTGAGTAATTTTAACAATTAAATCAACAACAAAAAATTGTCTTGACAGTCATCTAAATATATATGTTATCTTTCATTCATCTGAAAATATATTATCTTTCATTCATCTGAATATATGTTTTCTTTCAGTCATTTAATATACAGTACCAGTCAAAAGTTTGGACACACCTACTTATTCAAGGGTTTTTCTTTATTTTTACCATTTTCTACATTGTAGAATAATAGTGAAGACATAAAAACTATGAAATAACAGACATGGAATCATGTAGTAACCAAAAAAGTGTTAAACAAGTCAAAATATATTTTATATTTGAGATTCTTCAAATAGCCACCCTTTGCCTTGATGACAGCATTCTCTTAACCAGCTTCACCTGGAATGCTTTTCCAACAGTCTTGAAGGAGTTCCCACATATGCTGAGCACTTATTGGCTGCTTTTCCTTCACTCTGCCGTCCGACTCATCCCAAACCATCTCAATTGGGTTGAGGTCGGGGAATTGTGGAGGCCAGGTCATCTGATGCAGCATTCCATCACTCTCCTTCTTGGTAAAATAGCCCTTACACAGCCTGGAGGTGTGTTGGGTCATTGTCCTGTTGAAAAACAAATGATAGTCCCACTAAGCCCAAACCAGATGGGATGGCATATATTGCTGCAGAATGCTGTGGTAGCCATGCTGGTTAAGTGTGCCTTGAATTCTAAATAAATCACAGACAGTGTCACCAGCAAAGCACGCCTACACCATAAGACCTCCTCCTCCATGCTTTATGGTGGGAACTACACATGCGGAGATAATCCATTCACTCACACCGCATCTCACAAAGACACGGCAGTTGTAACCAAAAATCTCCAATTTGGAATCCAGACCAAAGGACACATTTCCACCGTTCTAATGTCCATTGCTCGTGTTTCTTGGACCAAGCAGGTCTCTTCTTCTTATTGGTGTCCTTTAGTAGTGGTTTATTTTCAGCAATTCGACCATGAAGGCCTGATTCACATAGTCAGTCCTCCCCTCCAGCTCCGTGGCTTGATGACTCATTGCGAGCTCACAGAACAGAGCTCCGGGCAGCTGAGCGAAAATGGAAGAAAACTAGACTCCCTGCGGACCTGGCATCTTTTCACTCCCTCCTCTCTACATTTTCTTCATATGTTTCTGCTGCTAAGGCCACTTTCTACCACTCTAAATTCCAAGCATCTGCCTCTAACCCTAGGAAGCTCTTTGCCACATTCTCCTCCCTGCTGAATCCCCCCCCCCCCCCCCCCCCTCTCTGTGGATGACTTCGTCAACCACTTTGAAAAGAAGGTTGACGACATCCGATCCTCGTTTGTTAAGACAAATGACACTGCTGGTCCTGCTCACACTGCCCTACCCTATGCTTTGACTTCTTTCTCCCCTCTCTCTCCAGATAAAATCTTGTGACTTGTGACTGCAGGCCGCCCAACAACCTGCCCGCTTGACCCTATCCCCTCCTCTCTACTCCAGACCATCTCCGGTGACCTTCTCCCCTACCTCACCTCGCTGATCAACTCATCCTTGACCGCTGGCTATGTCCCTTCCATCTTCAAGAGAGCGAGAGTTGCACCCCTTCTCAAAAAACCAACACTCGATCCCTCTGATGTCAACAACTACAGACCAGTATCCCTTCTTTCTTTTCTTTCCAAAACTATTGAGCGTGCCGTCTTTAGCCAACTCTCTTGCTATCGCTCTCAGAATGACCTTCTTGATCCAAACCAGTCAGGTTTCAAGACTGGTCATTCAACTGAGACTGCTCTTCTCTGTGTCACGGAGGCTCTCCGCACTGCTAAAGCTAACTCTCTCTCCTCTGCTCTTGTCCTTCTAGACCTGTCTGCTGCCTTTGATACTGTGAACCATCAGATCCTCCTCTCCACCCTCTCCGAGCTGGGCATCTCCGGCGCGGCTCACTCTTGGATTGCGTCCTACCTGACCGGTCGCTCCTACCAAGTGGCGTGGCGAGAAGCTGTCTCCGCACCACGTGCTCTCACCACTGGTGTCCCCCAGGGCTCAGTTCTAGGCCCTCTCCTATTCTCGCTATGCACCAAGTCACTTGGCTCTGTCATATCCTCACATGGCCTCTCCTATCATTGCTACGCTGACGATACACAACTAATCTTCTCCTTTCCCCCTTCTGATAACCAGGTGGCGAATCGCATCTCTGCATGTCTGGCAGACATATCAGTATGGATGACGGATCACCACCTCAAGCTGAACCTTGGCAAGACGGAGCTGCTCTTCCTCCCGGGGAAGGACTGCCCGTTCCATGATTTCGCCATCACGGTTGACAACTCCGTTGTGTCCTCCCAGAGTGCGAAGAGCCTTGGCGTGACCCTGGACAACACCCTGTCGTTCTCCGCTAACATCAAGGCGGTGACCCGATCCTGTAGGTTCATGCTCTACAACATTCGGAGAGTACGACCCTGCCTTACACAGGAAGCGGCACAGGTCCTAATCCAGGCACTTGTCATCTCCCGTCTGGATTACTGCAACTCGCTGTTGGCTGGGCTCCCTGCCTGTGCCATTAAACCCCTACAACTCATCCAGAATGCCGCAGCCCGTCTGGTGTTCAACCTTCCCAAGTTCTCTCACGTCACCCCGCTCCTCCGCACACTCCACTGGCTTCCAGTTGAAGCTCGCATCTGTTACAAGACCATGGTGCTTGCCTATGGAGCTGTGAGGGGAACGGCACCTCCATACCTTCAGGCTCTGATCAGTCCCTACACCCAAACGAGGGCATTGCGTTCATCCACCTCTGGCCTGCTGGCTCCCCTTCCTCTGCGGAAGCATAGTTCCCGCTCAGCCCAGTCAAAACTGTTCGCTGCTCTGGCACCCCAATGGTGGAACAAGCTCCCTCACGACGCCAGGACAGCGGAGTCACTCACCACCTTCCGGAGACATTTGAAACCCCACCTCTTTAAGGAATATCTGGGATAGGATAAAGTAATCCTTCTTGAATGAGTAGGTGTGTCCAAACTTTTGACTGGTAATGTTTATGTTATCTTTCATTCAGCTGAAAATATGTTATCTTTCATTAATCTGAAAATACATAACTTTCAATATACACTGAGAATACCAAACATTAGGAACACCTTCCTAATATTGAGTTGCATTTTGATACACCCGCAAGAACATCTGCTAAATATGTTTATGTGACCAATAAAATGTGATTTTGATTTGAACAGCCTCAATTTGTCAAGGCATGGACTCCACAAGCGTTCCACAGGGATGCTGGCCCATGTTGACTCCAATGCTTCCTACAATTGTGTCAAGTTGGTTGGATGTCCTTTGGGTGCTGGACCATTTTTGATACACACAGGAAACTATTGAGCGTGAAAAACCCAGCAGCGTTGTTGTTCGTGACACAAACCAGTGCGCCTGGCACCTACTACCATACCCTGTTCAAAGTCTCTTAAATCTTTTGTCTTGCCCATTCACCCTCTGAATGGTACACATACACAAGTTCTTAATGTTTTGTACACTCAGTGTATACATATATTACATGGTGAGTCCTATTGGATTTTCAGTGCACCAACATATTAAAAATAAATAAATAAATATATTTTAAATGACAGCTTGCAATAATATATAATATACTCTGTCAGTCTATTTACAGAATATGTACATATAATATTTTCAGACACAAATTCAGTAAAGTCAGTCTATCTACCCAACGGTATTTAGGGCCATGGTCTCCACACAGGGTGGATCTGTATGGCGGGAGGGGACTGGTGTCATACAGAAACTGGTCTATGGGGTCTCTTTGTGCCGGTGATATCTTGTCCTGGGGAGATGATGTCTTGTCCTGGGGAGATTATGCATCTCCAAGACCAACACAGAGGCTCTGCCTGTTATGATGCTGGTTCTGCTCATGTGATGGCACTGGAAGCATCCTGAATTGGGTCTGGGCTGGAGTGGCTGAGGATCTGTAGTTCTGACTGGGGACCTGGGCCAGTTGATGATGGGAGAGCACTGTGGCTAAATCCCTGTCCACCCTTAGGTGCTCCCCCTTAATCTTTAGGAACTGACTAGCCCTCTGCATGCAGGCTGAGAAGCCCTCCTGAAACTGACTAGGCCTCTGCACACAGTATCTCTGCTCTTCAGGAAAAGGACTGTGTGTTCCAGTTCCTCTGCTCTTCAGGAAAAGGACTGTGTGTTCCAACATCTCTGCCTGGCTTCTCCATGCGACAGCTGGCCAAACTCTGGAGATCAGAAAATATAATGTTAGGGGATATGTTGTCCATACCTGATGCTGTGGCCCCTGCAGAAGAAGGGGAGATGTTGTCCATACCTGATGCTGTGGCCCCTACAGAAGAAGGGGAGATGTTGACCATACCTGAAGGGGAGATGTTGACCATACCCAGTCAAAGCTATTCACTGCTCTGGCACCCCAATGGTGGAACAAGCTCGCCCACGACGCCAGGACAGCGGAGTCACTGACCACCTTCCGGAGACACTTGAAACCCTACCTCTTTAAGGAATACCTGGAATAGTCTAACAGTAATCCTTCTACACCCCCCCCCCCTCCCCCAGTGGTGGTTGTCCCACTGGCTATCCTAAGTTGAATGCACCAATTTGTAAGTCCCTCTGGAAAAGAGCGTCTGCTAAATGACTTAAATGTTAAATGTTAAATGCTGTGGCCCCTGCAGAAGAAGGGTTCTTAGGGTCTCCAAGCTTCTGATCATTCTCTCTCTGCAATGATTCTCCACTTGTGGCTTGAGAAACTGTCAAGAATAATACAATCTGACTAATGAGAGAGAGGGTCGTTTCAACAACATCAAAGACACATTTAAGATATAGAATCAAACATGGGGAAAATGAAAAGTTTAAAATCACATATTGTACCTTTCTAGCAGGAATTGTGGTGTCAGATTAAGTTACTGATTAAGGTTTCATCTTGCAAATCCACTCGTTTTGTCTTTTTACAATAGTAGCCTATTGTGTGTCTGACACTGAGTCCTCTCTAGTCTCTTCCAGACCACAAATCAGAAGTGGTATATGGGTTCGTCAGGGCAGTAGATTGTTCAGACCATGCCCTGTTCTATGAAGGCTCGTTTGTTGCTTAATCGTACAATCTATTTTTTATTTCAAAGACTAAAATAGGACAATGAGAGAAAATCCGCAATTTTTATTTAAAAACTTTAAAGGAGAAATCCGCCCGTTTCGGTAAAAAGCTTAGCGATGGGTGTGGAGAAATGTAACCTCTCAAATTCATAGACAGAGATATGGATGCAAGAACTGACCATCCATGATGTCATAATAACAGTTTGAACCATGCTTTGAGGCTATATAGTGTTTGTTTACATTTACTTTGTTTACAAACATTGGAGTATAACAAGCTTAGATTTTGGGTTCGACAGTTGAACTAAGCTCACGAGGCATTTATAAGTTATATTATTAAAGAATCAAGTAAAATAAATGGATGTAGCACCTGCAGATTGCCCCTCTAAACACTTTGATTAAAACCCATTACATTTGGGCAACATTCTGGCCTACTGCAAATGGTTTGATAAAGTCTGGTAGACAGCGGGAGTAGCCGACAGAGACGAGTTGGCGTTTTGTTATTCATGTTCCATGGGGTGCGTGGAAGCCGTTTTCAGCGCACGAGCCTACTTTTTATGTAGGCTATTCCAAGAGCACCTTTTTGGTTCGTGGGTGCATGCAAACGTTTTAACACCTCAGGTGCTATAACACGTGGCAGAAATGATGGTGGCAAATCCTTTGTGCCAAGGTATTAAATGCTAACTTTTCCTTTCCCTTCTATCGAAGTGTTACTATTTTCTCAGGCATTTAGCCTAGTCAATTAAAATATATGCCTATTGGAATTCTCTATTCGTCTGCCTTCTGTTCTTCATTATGATTGTGATCAATTATCATGATCATTGATTGTAAGGGAGTGGACTTTGGTTATTATATAGGCTACTGTATGAAGATGCCAAGAATGCAAACAGAAAGATCTCTATTTTCAGTCAACAATCTGGACAAAGGGACATATTTGGGATGAATTAATCGACAATTATGCATTCGTTTTATAACGGTTGAAAAAAAAAGATTCGAATTAGAGGAAGGTCTAAAATTGACCAGATTACTCTCGTTTGCGCTGTTTGTGTGTGGGATTCGGTTCATGCATTGCGAGAGACAACAGCCAAATGGTTTGATACCTGATGAAATTTACTCCCGTTGGCAAAAACAAAAAGGTGCCATTTACTTCGCTATTTTCTCTCCTTACGTACTTCACACGTGCATGCATGGGGCCGTGGGAATGGCCTGTATGCTTCGCTCACATCATGTATCTTTTATCATCTCTTCGAGGTCAATGGGTCAGCAAATTAGTGCGAACGCTGGTTCTCATATGGCAATACATTTGACACACTGGCATATTCAATAACAAATCTTAATAAAGGCCTATTAAGAACTTTCCTCCATATGTAGCCTACCCACGCGGGAAATTAATAATAGTATTTTATGAAGCTGGAGTTGTTGTTAATTAAAAAATAACTTCCCAAATACTTTCCAAAGACTGAGCTGAGGCTAAGGTACATGGATTTTGACTCAAATCTTTGCCAATACTTGCCCTGAGATTCAGGTAGCCTACTCATGGTTTTAAAATGAGAAAGGTTTCACCTTGATATGTTGTGCATAATGCTACTGCAATGTGGTGTGTAGGCCTAATTGTCTTGCATAATATCATCCTATTGACAAATAAGTAATAATTTTGACCTTCGTAGAAACGCAACTATTTACTACACCATCTGTGTAGTTTGAGGTAAAGATTAACTATATTTGACAGCTAGATGGTTTGAAACATCTCAGGTAGGCTACTGAACGCGTGGCTCTCGTGCCAACACGAGACCGGAACGTGGGCGCTGAACAGATGACAATCTACTAATTTCTGTGGCAGAAAAAAAACATTATACAACGATGGGTTTTGATTTAACAATATGTCAAAAAGTATCGTTCTCTAAACACTAATTTACTGACTCGTCTTCAAATCATAATTAGCCTACATATGTGGTCATGTAAATGTAACGTGAAGTTATAACATCAAACTAACATGTTTCGTTTATTTTTATTTGTTGTGTGGATAGACTAAATGCTCTTTACTATTTATCGGTGTCTTATTCTTTAGTGCGCTTTGACCAACACATCCTCAGTGGGAAATTCTAGGCTAGAAAATAAGTCCTCTGCCTCATTTAATCCATTTACCACAGAGCTGGTAAATGCGTTTTAGTGATGGATTCCGACAATAATAACCATTTAACACGCTATTCTAGTCAGCTTGGAGAAAGATCCCCTTCAAATGAATCCTTAATCTGATTTTCGCTTTTAACCCGTTTATTTATGGGTTTATCCATGGGTGTCAAAGCAGTCCAAAGCTCCATTCAATAGCGCGTCCTGTTCAGGGCGCGACATAGCGGGACTAACTCCTCTTTTGATGTAAGGTATAACTATAGACACAAGTGAGGCCTTGGAGAATGTAGGAGTTGTAATATGCAATTGTGGACACACTGATAATCCAATGAGGCGAAAAAAAAATTATACTTACAAATAGCAAGCTCATGTTTAGCTATAACAATATTTTAATATTGTACTCTATGGAATGCTATACAACATTAATATTGCTACTGTTGGATTTGACATATGCAAAATATATTCACTGATGACAACTTTCTAATAGGCCTTTTACGCACAAAGCTCCTTCAAATCCAATTGGAGACTACAGTGAGGTCCAAAAGTATTTGCACAGTGACACATTTGTTGTTGTTTTGGCTCTTAACTCCAGCAATTTACACGTTTAGTATTTGGTCCCATATTCCTAGAACGCAATGACTACATCAAGCTTGTGACCCTACAAACTTGTTGGATGCATTTGCAGTTTGTTTTGGTTGTGTTTAGGTTGTGTAGATTATTTTGTACCCAATAGAAATTAATGTTGAATAATGTATTGTGTCATTTTGGAGTCACTTTTATTGTAAATAAGAATATAATATGTTTCTAAACACTTTTACATTAAGGTGGATGCTACCATGATTAGGGATAATCGTTAATGAATCGTGAATAATGAATCGAGAAAGTTACAGAGGCATAAATACACTATGTATACAAAAGTATGTGGACACCCCGTCAAATTAGTGGATTCGGCTATTTCAGCCACACCCGTTGCTGACAGGTGTATAAACTCGAGCACACAGCCATGCAATCTCCATACACAAACATTGGCAGTAGAATGGCCCTACTGAAGAGCTCAGTGACGTTTAACATGGCACCGTCATCGGATGCCACCTTTCCAACAAGTCAGTTCGTCAAATTTCTGCCCTGCTAGAGTGGAAACGTCTAGGAGCAACAACGGCTCAGCTGCGAAGTGGTAGGTCACACAAGCTCACAGAACGGGACCGCAGAGTGCTAAATTGCGTAGCACGTAAAAATTGTCTGTCCTCAGTTGCAACACTCACTACTGAGTTCCAAACTGCCTCTGGAAGCAACGTCAGCATAAGAACTGTTCATCGGGAGCTTCATGAAATGGGTTTCCATGGCCGAGCAGCCGCACACAAGTCTAAGATCACCATGTGCAATGCCAAGCTTCGGCTGGAGTGGTGTAAAGCTTGCTGCCATTGGACTCTGGAGCTGTGGAAAATCTGGGTTTGGCGGATGCCAGGAGAACGCTACCTGCCCCAATGCATAGTGCCAACTGTAAAGTTTGGTGGAGGAGGAATAATTGTCTGGGGCTGTTATTCATGGTTCAGGCCCCTTAGTTCCAGTGAAGGGAAAACGCTACAGCATACAATGACATTCTAGACGATTCTATGCTTCCAAGTTTCTGGCAACAGTTTGGGGAAGGCCCTTTCCTGTTTCAGCATTACAATGCTCCCTGTGCACAAAGCGAGGTCCATACAGAAACAGTTTGTCGAGATCTGTGTGGAAGAACTTGACTGGCCTACACAGAGCCCTGACCTCAACCCCATTGAACACCTTTGGGATAAAATGGAACGCCGACTGCGAGCCAGGTCACTGTCCACTGTCCAAATACTTTTGGACCTCACTGTATTTTAACATAAATTGATAAGTCAATCTTCATCAGTTTCCACACAAAAATATGACGTGAATAATATGTGATTTGACTGCAGAGCTATGAGGTCTAATGTAACTTCATGGTACCTATAGTGCTCTATACAAGGTGCAAGTCTTATCGTATGTATCTTGTATGGCAGACATGTTCACCAGGTATCTCTTGGTGAAGAAGCCTTCCAACCTCTATAGGACCAACTTGTTTAAATAAATAGATCTTAATGATTGACTTTTCAATTATTGGACCGTGTGGCTCATTTGGTAGAGCATGGTGCTTGCAACACCAGGGTTGTGGGTTCGATTCCCACAGGGGACCAGTACGAAAAATGTATGCACTCACTACTGTAAGTTGCTCTGGATAAGAGTGTCTGCTAAATGACTAAATTGTAATATAAGAGTCTGGCCTACTACCCTTGAATATTTTCTATTCAATGAATGTGGACAAGCTGCGAATGACCCCTGATCTACCTCTCCACGCCTGAGACTTGAGATCAGAGCAGGTTGGATGCTCACTCCTCTGCATCTCAATGTCTGCCCATACCAGCGTAAAGTGCACCGTTTGTTTTAATGGTGGTCTTGTCTGACATATATGGTCTTGTCACCTAAAAAATGTCAGGACTGTTCTCAAATCCAGGTCCAGGCCATTCACACTAACAATGTGGGACAATGTTGTCTGATGGTTCAGGAAGTTGAACATTTAGAGCAAACAGACGTAGCAGTCAACAAGGAGCCAACTTTCATTCAATTTTAATATAAAAATATATATAGGACAACATTGTTTTACCATGTTTAACATAAACAGGATGTCAGTATTTCTCACGTGGACAAAACACCTTTTAGCAAGACTTGCACAATGTTAAACCAGCAAGACTAGCAAAATGTTAAACCACTCATCAAAAACCAAAATATAGTTGAATGCAGTTTGTTATCTTATATGCCCTTAAAACAATAAGAACATTTTTATTTTAATCAAGGTTAATATGAGAATATATTGTCTAATAATATATCACCACACAAAGTCTTGTGCCATAGCAAGGCAACAGCAACAAAGGTATTTTTAAAGATACTTTAGCAAGCATCGTCAAGGTCATATCAAATCATCTCAGTTAGACTTCAGACTCAAACAACACCTTTCCACAGCCGGCATTCCACCCAAATACAAAACACTTCTAATCTGCAGACATGCCTGGAGAATATAATCAGCAGACATGCTGAGAAAAAGTCTGAACCCAAAAGGAGAAAAATACACACAATGGGTTACATGCCTGGTTATCTGATCCCTTTTGTATTTTCAAATACACACAAAAAAATGTTTCAACATAAATTCAGTTTGCCATATTTCCCTTGTTGATATATAGTAGACATATGGAAACAATTGACATATCTGCATTTCCACAACAGTATTTGTTCATATCGTGAACATATAAAGTCATCCATATATACAAGATGTACATTTAAACAAATCACAGTCAGTCTACCCGAGTCACACAGGTAACAGTCAGCTCCCACCGTTTCTCACCTTGAACTGTCCACTCCACTTCCCATCACCGTCCACTCCACTCCCAATCACTACCTATTGCCAATCAACCTTCTCCATCCCATTCCTGCTGGGCAGTTGATGAGTGGGCAGCTGTTAGAAGTTCTACAACCATATCTTCGGTGCCGAACTGGGACCCCAACTGTGCAGACCATTGGAGGCTGTCTATCACTGCTGTGGCCATGGCCTCCACACAGAGTCACTGTGCTCCATGTACGACTTGGAGGGGGAAGGACTCTCTCTGTTACCGAGGCCAGTTCTCTGGGATGGCCTGGTCAGACCTGGGCCCGGGTGAGGCTGTGGCAGCTGCTGCCCAAGCAGAGGAGTTTGGTCGGGGGTGGAAGGTGATGTACCATGGAGCTGGGCAGATGATGGAGGATGGGTGAGCCCCATGGGGGACCTCTGAGGTAGGGCATCAGCATCGTGGCTGGGCTCATCCAACTCCTGGCTCTTGGTGGCTATAAAGTGGCTGACTCTTAGTAGGCATGACCTCATGCCCTCACGGTAGTTCTGCTGCTTCCTCTTGCAGGGGGACCTCTGCTCTTCCCCACCATCTTTGGAGTGGCCTCTTTTCATTGGCTGATGCTGTTGTTCTCCTTCCTGCTCTGTCCTCAGGAAGTTGACCACACTCTCCAAAATCTCTGCCTTTTCCAC
Source organism: Coregonus lavaretus (assembly GCF_964263955.1). Taxonomy (NCBI): domain Eukaryota; kingdom Metazoa; phylum Chordata; class Actinopteri; order Salmoniformes; family Salmonidae; genus Coregonus; species Coregonus lavaretus. The sequence goes on from NC_140016.1 coordinate 10,650,166, forward strand.
CTTGGGATTCTTCAGTTTCTGAATAAACAAGTACAAAATAAATACATCTGAAAATACTCCGAAAAAAGACACAGATGTGACATAAAATGTGAAATCTCACTCAGTTATGACCATATATAATATATGAATGGTTAAGATTGAATTAATAATACATTTATATTAGGGAAAATAGACCATCTTCATGTGACTCACCTCATTACGTGTGTTCTCCAACAACAGAAGTCGCAAGGTTTCCAGACTGTGGTTGATACGATCTCTCCTCCGTTTCTCCATGAGAGGTTTGGGGACCTGAACGTATAAATCCCTGAGTTAGGCCTATTCGTTTATTAACGTATAAGGTTGAATGACAAAAACAGGATATCCCCTGAGACTATGTGCGTGATGTAAAAAAGAAAAAACACTTCACTAAGTAGCCTAAGACCATCGGATTCAATTATAAAATAATTTCCCAACCCAAGCTGCTAAAAAAATATGTAAAATCACTAAGCTTTACTTTAATAATAATATGCCATTTAGCAGACGCTTTTATCCAAAGCGACTTACAGTCATGCGTGCATACATTTTTGTGTATGGGTGGTCCCGGGGATCGAACCCACTACCCTGGTTTGGCTTGATGAAAATCAGAAGGAGTTTTGTGGCAATAAACAGCCTATCATGCATGCACCTAATTTGTATTCAACAGAAATGCCAAATAATGAACTCTGAATGAAAATGAAAAAGCTTTACTTACCCTTCTTACGTCTTTTTGATCTGGGAGCACAGTCTCCATTGTTTTCCTGACAAAATAATGTCGAGATGTTGTCTAAAATCAGTGAAGTAAATGGCGCTTCACATCTATAAAAGCAGTAGAATACAACCACGCCCATTCGCGCCCTCCCTTCTACTTAATTTCGATTACAGGTATCGCCCACCACGACGTGTACAATCAATACATCTAGGCATATCTATTGGTTTATACAAGAAGGGCACCACCCCTGATCCCAGATGCGCACGCCCTTGGCATCGAATAACACTATTGAGAAAGTAGGCCTAGGCCTAATCCTGTACCCTAATTTCATTTGAGAAATGGCCCACTGGGCACAAAAATCAATTCAATTTCTAGGCTATTCCACGTTGGTTCAACGTAATTTCGTTGAAATGACGTGGAAATGTTGATTCAACCAGTGTGTGCCCAGTGGGAAGGCTTATCATGTAATTTGATAAATTAATGATGATGATGTCTTTATCGACAGAGTAGGCTAATAGCCGGAAAGTTGAAAAGTGCAAGTCCAAGAGGTTCTAAGTTTTCATAAAAGAATACATTCCGACCAAAGTGAATGTCTGAATCTATAATATATGGCCTTTGTTTTACAAACATGTTTATGTCTGTGTGAGCAATGAGGACAGTTAAACATTGTTAGGGGGCTATGACATTGGATCATATAGCGTAGGCTATAATTCATATTAAAAACAGAGTTATCTTTATTCTAATGTTACTTTTGTAGTGTAGCTCAGTGTAGCTCAGTTGGTAGAGCATGGCGCTTGCAACGCCAGGGTTGTGAGTTCAAGTCCCACGGAGGCCAATATGAAAAATAAAATAAAAAGTGTATGCACTCACTAACTGTAAGTCGCTCTGGATAAGAGTGTCTGCTAAATGACAAAAATGTAGTGTATGCCTGTTGCTGGCCTTAAACACACACATGCCATTATACACAGCCATCATTGGTTGTCTTAAAATGTCTGATATTTTTTAAATGATTTCATCCCCCACAATCTAGCAACATCCATGCTGATGTTGGTGTGATGGCCTGGAGTCTGGGATGATGATAGGCCACTTCTTAGATTTGCATTTGGATGGGACTCTAATGTCCCATTCAGGTGTCCCACAGATGCTAAAACGTTGTCTTACAACAATAGGGTCGACAATTCAGATCAAGGACACGTTCGATTTCTAACTATGAATACATTGATAGTAGGATAAGGACCATTAGAAGGTGATGGAAGACATTAACCACAAAGATGTGTTCACCTATCTCAATTCAAGACCCAATTGGATTATACGTATTGGACCATTCGAAATCTTCTAATTTGAATAGCCTATATATTTTGTCTTACAGTAACGTCATAAACTACTATGCTATTATATTCAGTTCTGTCATGTATAATACTATCATTAGCCTATGTGATCTTGCAGACATTGATTCAGCTTTGATCTAACTTTATTAAAAGAGCACCATTCTCCATTCATCAGTGAAATTCGCCAGAGTAGCCTGTTCTCTGGGCAGCGGAATGAGTAGAGCAGAGACTCTGCGTAAAGGTCGGATATCTCGCACACGCGAAGACGCTTCGGACATCGGAGCTGCAGCCACTCTGCAACACACATTTAACTCGTCATTCGGGCCCATGTTTAGTCAGACATTTTACTTAATAAACGCTTTGAAAGTATGGGAAAAGTAGAAACACTGCGTATGGCTCACCTTGGAGACCACTAGCCTAACAGCCTATCAAGGTCTAGTCTAGGCCTACTTATTGATATATTATATTGACATTTAAAGCTATCATTGACACCCTGCCCACTGCATTAACGCGTGGTGATATAAACTCTGTAAACCCCTGGTAGCACAACAAATCTCAACCTCTGCACAAGTCAGCCGTTGCGCACAGCACCTGGCCGCCTTCGTGCCAATGGTGATTTCACGTAGAGGTGATACCTTTATGGGAGGACACCTCCATTAAACGAAATCTGGCGTTGTGGTGAATCCGCACAGAAACGTTGATTCTGTTAAACTGCTTTATTTGACCATCTTAGGCTAGGCAACTAGGCCCCATGGCTATATATCCAATTAAACTGATCATATAGGGGCTAGGCCGTTAGTATTTGTCCTACAGACAACAATGAAAAATAGTAGTGCTTAGTCAAACCGTGTTTCATAGAGAGTTCCCTAAACATTTGTGGCCCTGGCCCTGATCCCACCATTATAATGGGGACATGTGGAGATAACAACGGAATGATCCGTTCAGGGACATCCCGTAGAGATTAACTGGATTTAAAGAGGCACTGATAGTTCCGTTTAACAAAAAAGAGAGAGCTTCTTTCTTACGGCTTAGTCACTGGTGAGTGCTCGGTGTAATCATGAATTCTGTTTAATCCTGTGTGTGCGAGCGCCGTGCGCGAGATAGGTGTAGGCTGTAGCCACGCCTTTATAAAGGAATAGCCTAATTATGTGCTATAAAATGTAGCCTAAATATCAACCAAAATGTCAATAATATAGACAATCTATGAATTATAAATTAATTTAAAATGGCAGATGATTTAAACAAATGCGTTTGGCATTATCAAACACCATCAGCTTGTTTGGCTATAGTCTGCCAACATGTCCTTGAAGTTAATCCTTTATTTATAATCGGTTAAAAGAGCATCTTTCTGCTCAGTGTGCACCTGCACTAGAAAGGACAAGAAAACAAAAGTGGTATCGATAATTTCAAGGCACGTCCCATAAACCCACCCCATAAACGAGCTGGAGTGATGGACACAGCGCGCTTGCTTGCGCCACTGAAGGAATGCAATTAGCGACATCTGGCCTTTATTAATAGGGTCTCGAGACCCCTGGACACTTTGAGAAAGTCCCAACCAATATAGAAACTGGTCATGCGCGTCGGCTCTGCAGACAAAGGAGGCAACATGGCTCGGATTCAAAGGTGCAAGCTAAAATATCAACAAAATCTCACACTCAATTCGTGCATATATGTACAAAAAGTATTTCAGCAGCTTTCGTGTGTTTTTGTGTAGCTTAATTCGTGTGAAAATACACACATTTTTGTGCAACTTAATTAATAGGAAAATACACACATTTTGTGCAACTTCATTCATAGGAAAATATATTTTTGGGGGGCAAATTTCGGAACAATCTTTTGAACAATTATTAGAGCAATGCATGATGGGCAATAGTGTTCTACAATGCCTTTCTTTGTGTCCCACATTTATTTATATAAATATACAAACGTGTTAACAACCCAATATTGTTAATCAACCAGGTTGTCACCGAAATGATTATAATATAATAGTAGCCTTACGTTGTTTTTTAAATGTATTAAAGCCAATACTGTTTTCTATGCTTGTTTTCGCTTAATACTTTGGGATAATAATAATATAATAATATGCCATTTAGCAGACACTGGTGCATTTGTAGTCAGAGACACTGGTGCATTTGTAGTCAGAAATACAATTTTCTCCTGTAGGCAACAGTAGGCTTACACGATTTTCTTCATAACACAGTTCATATTTAATGGAGCCTACATTACACCATTTTCTTAATAATGTATTTAATACAGGGCTCCATTTTTTCGTGTACATTACACCATTTCTTTCATAATGCATTTTATACAAGGCTATGTCAACTTTTATGAGGGTTGCCAGATTGGAGAAAAAAATACAGATTATTTCTTTTTTGGTATCGATGAAGGTATTTGATTGGGGAATGGGGATATATTTTTATGATAGGAAATTATAATACACACCAGAATACACACGTACGCACACATACAAACATAAACACACACTCACTTTGTTTGTACTCATGTTATAGCCAACTCTTGACTTTTGTATGAATTATTTTTAATGAAATATTTGTATCTAGTTGTCATGTATTCATTATATTTAACTGGTTAAATGTTTGTAGTTGGCATGTTTCAGTAATAATTAACATGGTTAAATAGTCGTAAATCTCTGTTTGATTTAGCTTTGATATATTTGGCATTTTTATACATATTCTGTATTTCCACTGAAGAAAGCAATAACTAATCAACACACTACTGTAAATAAATGGACACTACCTGTTATAAAACGAAAATTGGTCTCTGTAAATAAATGGTGAGAAATGCTCAGTCTGAAGCAAATCGGCAATGGGTTTCACAGCCCTATAATATTGATACAAGTTATATCAGCTTAAAATGGGTTTATTTACAACCTATGGGGTATAAGATATTGTGAATAGTGGCATGAAATACCCTAACCCTAAACTATGTTCAATGTCAGCATCAATTTCCATTGAGAAATGCTCAATCTGAAGCCATTCGGCTATGGGTTTCAAAGCCCTATAAAAATGATACAAGTTATATCACCTTAAAAATGGTTTATTTACAACCTTTGGGGTATAACGTGTTGGGCAAAATGGTGTAGGAGAGTCTGACATATAACCCCTAACTTGAGTTCAGTCTCTGCCAATGAGAATCATTGGGGCCTAGCTTTGTCGTTCAGGACTGGGAAAGGCCTTGATTCTAGGCCGTAGAAAATCCTACATCCATCTCATTAGATCAGAACAGGATGGATCAACAGCGACTCATATTACTGGTTTGTATCCTAAAAAAGGATAGTTCTGTTTTTCTGCATAAGACGTTTACATTATTTGTCTACCCATATGATGTGGATCATTGTCAGGTTATTTGATATATAAGCTTCAATAACAAAATAATACCATGGTTGTAATAACACTTTATACAGGTAGTTTGTAGATGTGTAGAATGTGTTTGTTTTGGGTCCACACTGGTAAGTTAACTTATGTAAATGTCTAGTCATAGACGATTTTCTTCTGAATAACTGGTCAGGGCATAGCAAAAGCCATTCAGCTTAAGGCAACTTTGATGTAAGGCTTGATCCCACCTGTAGTGAGTACTTCTATCCGTCACGCCCATTGTTGCTTATCCATTGTTCACTAGATATATCAATTTAATTACACGCAACACAATGTTGAAAAACAGAATGCTTCCCACCACTAGATCACATAACTAGACGTGACTGGACGTGATCCCAACGCTGCCACCAACGTAGCGTAAGAAAGTGAAAGCTGCAATAGGGACTCTAACCAGGGCTCATATGTGGCAAAGTGAGCAATTTTTTTTATATATAAATAAATGTGGGACACAAAAAAAGACGTGTAGAATACTGTTGCCCAAAATGCATTGCTCCAATAACTTTTAAACATTGTTCTGAAGTTTGCCCCCCAAAAATGTATTTTCCTATGAATGAAACACTGTTGCCCAAAATGCATTGCTCCAATAACTTTTAAACATTGTTCTGAAGTTTGCCCCCAAAAAATTTATTTTCCTATGAATTAAGTCACACAATTTTTGTGTCTTTTCCTACGAATTAAGTTGCACAAAAATGTGTGTGTTTTCACACAAATTAAGCCACACAAAAATGCACGAAATCTGCTGAGATACTTTTTGTACATATTTGTACGAATTGAGTGTGAGATTGTATTTTTCAACTAAGGAAGATGGAGCCAAGCAAGGTCTTCAATGTTCACGTACTCACATATTCAACTTCTTATAGCCTACAATTGATCGACATCATTGTAGACCGACCTCTATGCACACCTGGAACCAAAATGACCCTGAACCACTTCTACCCCCAAGCCATAAGACTGCTAAATAGTTAACCAAATAACTACTATCTGCATTTACCCTTTTTGCACTAACTTTTTTTGACTCATCACATACGCTGCTGCTGCTACTGTTTACTACCCTATCTGTCACTTTATTCCTGGTTAGGCCTATATGTACATATATGTATATATATATAACTCAATTACCTCTTACCCCTGGACATCGACTCAGTACTGGTACCCCCAAGTTATGGTTACTCATTGGGTATCTATTATTACTTTTATCATTACGTGTTTTACTTTTCTATTATTTCACTATTTTATTTATCTCTGCCTTGTTGGGAAGGGCCCGTAAGTTAGCATTTCACTGTTAGTTCACATGTGACGAATACAATTGGATTTGACCTTCTCATTGTTTAGAATGTGCATAAAAGCGGCACACTTGTTCCAAAAGATGGCTCATGGCACCCACACACCCGCCCACTCCTGCAAATACACACGCTCACGCTTAACACCTAGGTGCAACCTTACCTTGACACTCCATTAGCTATTAACCAAACCCGACCGCCCCACCCACCCTACCACACACACACAATCACACCTGCATCATTAGGGAGTGAATTGTTCTTTACCTTTTTACGCACATCCTTTGGCCTTTGTTAACCTTGAAACTACACTTGCAATAATTTTGTTAGCCTACACTTGAAATAGTATAAATAGCACATTACCCACTGGACTCAGACGTCAGTTCAAAGTCCAGTTTTGATTTACATTTGATTTTAACTGTCAACTAAAATGAATTCAACGAGAAATCAACACACATGTGAACCATGTCATTGGATAGGTTAAAAGTTGGGTGAAAATAGACAAAAATTAATTCCCGAAATTGCAAATGAAATTGCAATCAGTTTTCCACGTTGATTCAACATTGCATTTTTTGTTTAAATGACATGGGAAACAACGTTTATTCAACCAGTGTGTGCCCAGTGGGTATTGTAGTGACTTCAATAAATATTATTGTGATAGTGGGCCTATGGTTAATTGGGTAAGCTGGGTTGTGTATTGAATTCACCACCCTCTCTCCTGGAACAGTCCTGTTCTCACTTGGCCTGTAAGTATAACGACACTTTACGGAGTGTGCCGATATATCACACATCATAAAACATAACGATTCACCTGTTTGTCACTTCTTCACTGTTCCCATGAGAAAGTATATTTTCCCATAGGCACACTTCCATGGTGCCAGATGCACACACAACGAAATGGCATTTGTAGACAGGAGAAAATGCAACCTACAATTGTGACCCTTTAAACAACAAACTGGGTCGCCATAATATACTAGTGTTGTTTAACATAATAGCATTTTATTTTCTTCATTGCTGCATCTGCTGCTTAGCATTATTATAACCCTGATATAGTCTATAGGCTAATAATAATTCGTTATTCGACAACGTGATCAGTAAAAAACAGAGCCAAATGTGATTTCCTAGGTGTTAAACATTTGCTATGGTCTTCCCGTACAGTATGTATCCAAGAGGTGTTAACTCATCACCATGCTCTCTCCATCGCTCTCTGATTTCCGACTATTTTACATTTTTTTTTGTTGCTTTCGAGCAAATCTAACTCTAAAAACAAGAACTAATCCTACTGTTGATAATTATTTAGTATGGTGACGGGTGTTTATCAGATTAGCCTAGTTTTAAATAGAATTTGAATTAGAAATACAAAATTAAAATCGAAATTAATGACAAATATGGCCTCATATGTTATTCAGCAAGAGAGCTTTGAAATAGTGGATTTTCCCATTAGTTTAGCATTTCGTATTTTATTAGGATCCACATTAGCTGTTGCCAAGGCAGCAGCTACTCTTCCTGGGGTCCTGACAGAGATAAAACATTACATCAAACAAAATATTGTGCATTATACAAATGTACATTGCTCCATTATTACATTACAATATTACAATACTACATGACATTAAAACTTCCCACCCATAAACACTATCTTAATTTATCTAATTTTATTTAAATTACAATGAAGTTGCAGGAGAGAATTTTCGGAGTTTTAAGTTACGTCACCGTCACCTCTACACCAATCTCTGTGGCCTCTGTGATATATAAACTGGTTTAGCACTGCGCACCCCCATTCAGTCAACACCCGTGACCCGAACTGCAAGGATCTCACCAGTCCGTGCCATTTTTCATCTGGACATTTTTTCTTAAAAAATGGGCACAATGATGAAGAAGAAAATTCGAAATTCAAACCTGAATAATACCAAAAGTATAAAAAGGGTGAGTAGGAACGGGTATTTTTAAACTCTGATGTTGGTATGTTTTCAGATGTGTCATGTGTAGGCTATGGGAAATGCATGGAAACATTGAATTATAATAGCCTTATGCTTTTCAGAATGGTATTATGGCTGTACCTAAATTAAGGTAAACTAGGCCTATACAAACATAAATCAGTTTGATTACAATTTGCACCTCGCCCCCCCCCCCCCCCCCCTCTTGTCTCGATGCAGTTGTTAAAGCCGGTTATAGAGAAGAAAAGACGAGACCGAATAAATCAGAGTCTTAGCGAGCTAAGGACTTTGTTGCTGAACTATACATTAGATTCGGTGAGTTTTTCAATCCTATCTAGCATTCATTGTTGTAGTCTGTGAGTCTATAGGGCCATCCAAATCAGTCTATTCACTCTATTAATCTTGACCACTCACAGCGTTTACAGAACCCCAAACTGGAGAAAGCAGAGATTCTAGACCTGGCTGTAGAATATCTTCAAAAAAGGACAGACAAACGAAGCATGAGCAAAGGTAGGTCTATCTAATTAGCTCTATACCTATGTGTGTTGTGAATGATCATCTGCAATGCATGAAATTGTCTGCAAAAATTCACAATAAATAAAAAATGTCCCTCTCCTCTCCCACCCGTTCACTTTTTTTAAATAGATTGTTCCACCCAGGCTGTGTGTGGGCCGAAGGAGGTGCAACAGGATATTCACAGTGAGGTTTCCATGGCAGGCGTCCCCATTCCCCCAGCAGCAGCAGCATACTCCAGGTCTGCTCTCCCTGCCATCTACACCGCAGGCTTCCAGCAGTGTGTTTCTCACCTGGCTGGCTTCATGGGCAGCAGCAGCCCCTTGGAGAGAGAGGGCTTCATCCTCCTCCAAGGGCTGAAAAGCTACATAGACAGTCAGTACCCAACCACAAACCCCAGTACAGCCATGTACCCATCCAGTCAGTACCCAACCACAAACCCCAGTACAGCCATGTACCCATCCAGTCAGTACCCAACCACAAACCCCAGTACAGGACAGCTGCAGTGCCCATCCTCTTCCTCAACAACAGACTTCCATCTGAGGTCGGGTGGGAAGGAGATGGCTCATTGGGCAGACATGGTGCCTGTGAGAGAAGGATGCCGTCACTCTAAACAGGGGGCTGTTCTCTGTCTCTGCAAATCCACTTTGTCGACCACCCACCATTCTTCCTGCCAACCTGGTGGCCACTCGTACCTCTTGACGCCTGACTACCTCTCCCCACCTCTGTCTCCCTGCCTTTCTTGTTCTCCTTCAGCTTTCACCACCCCTCCTCCCTATTCCTCATTTCCCTGTCACTTTCTTTTCCCTCCCAGCCTGTCACCTATTTCCTCCGACCCCTCCTGCTCTGGATCCCTGTCGCTACATAACATCCCACCTCCTCCAGTTGGTTTTTCACCCACCCTCCCTCTCTCAAGTCCTCCCACCCTCCCTCTCCCGAGCCCCCCTCTCCTCTCATTTCCCTCCCTTACCTCTCAGCTGTCCCCTGGGTCTGCGCCGAGGCGAGAATTATTTATTAACTCCACACACTGGAGACCCTGGTAGAAAGCCAGGTGCGCACAAAGTGACTATGAAACAGTTCAACTGGACCAACGTTAGAGAAACTGACAAGAGGAGAGAGCCAACTGGTGGAGATCATGGAGGTAACCGGAACATGACTCTGCTGCTGCTGACATTTAATGTGGTGCTCTTCTCCTTTAATTGACTCTCCTCATCATTTCTGAAATGTCCCCCATATTTGTAACGTCAATGTTTATCATCTCTCTCTCACTTTTTAGATAAGGCTTGTAAATATGAGTTGCATAAACTGTGTATAAATGAATATATATATATATACAATATATTTACAGGATAATATATATATATTGTCCTGTAAATATATTGTTAGAGAATAAACTGAACTGTACAACGGAAACATAACTCAATCGTTATTTTTCTGATGGTTAGGATGATCCTTACTGTAGGGTTGTCCTTGGCCTGTGCCTGAACGCTCTGTAAATTGAAATTCCCATGTAGGTATGCATAGGTGAGGTGACTTGTTGCACACTCCCACCTAGTGTCTTGATTGGGTACTGCAGTCATTCCATGTGGTTTGAGGGGAGCGTCTATTCAATACCTTGCCAGCAGAAGGCGCCATCAGCTCAAAGAACCAGAGTAGTGCGTTAGAAGGCTCTCTCTCCATCTCTTTGACCCTGTCACAATGAAATCAGTAAGATACGCTGTCAGTTCAATAGAGCACTTCATTGTTTCTGGCTCTTTTACCAGCCCGTGATAAGCCTAAGATGCTTCATACAAGCATCATTATTTTCTCTCTGTCTCTCCCAGGCTCAGATAAATGCTCACCCTTCTCCTAATCTGCTGGTCTAATCTCTTTTACAAGACCTGAATATTTTCTGTACAAGGCACTGAGGGATTTGGCTAGAGAAAACAGACTTTCTGACATGATAGAACATGTCTTTGGATAATGGTTATTTATCCCTCCCTCCCTCCCTCCATCCCTCCCTCCCTCCCCCCTCCCTCCCTCCCTCCCTCCCTCCCTCCCTCTCTCCCTCCCTCCCTCCCTCCCTCCCCCCCTCCCTCCCTCCCTCCCTCCCTCCCTCCCCCCCTCCCTCCCTCCCTCCCTCCCTCCCTCCCCCCCTCCCTCCCTCCCTCCCTTCCTCCCTCTTCATTGAAGAGGCTTTCTCTGTACCATTGCCATTAGTTATGAGGTGGCCATTGTTCATTGTCAGAGATATAAGAAGGCAGACAGGCACATCAGGTTAATTTTCCACACTGTCTTTCTGCAGGTTTGGATCATTCCTGAATGAAAGAGCCATGTGACAGTTAGTAGAAAGGGCCGGCCACCAAGCTAAAAAGGATATTCTACCGCTGCATTACTCATAATTAAAAGGGAAAGTGATGACCTGACAATGGTTGAAATCCCTCTGGCATTTTCTCAGGGTACGCTGATTAGTACTGATCCTGTTACTCTCTGTAATCATCATTTTGTTAGCCATGAATGCACCCCATGCATTCCTGATTAGTCCCAAACTGCCATGGAGGGAGAAACTTATAGGAAACCCACAGGAGGAGGAGGGTGTGTGGAGATGTCATGGTTTGGTCATGGTTTATTGGGTGCGTAGGTAAATACATTGGTGTTGGAAGCAGGGTTAGTGTCGAAGGCTTTCATCATTCATGTGCACGCACGCACACACACACACACACACACACACACACATACACACACACACACACACACACACACACACACACACACACACACACACACACAAATCTTTAGGCTCACACACACACACACACACACACACACACACACACACACACACACACACACACACACACACACACACACACACACACACACACACACACACACACACACACATGCACACACACACACACACACACACACACACACATCACCCCTGGGTTTTAATTGTGTGAAAAGCCCTGTGTTAACTCTGGAAGCCCCGTGGTAACTCTGTAGTAACTCTGTGGAAGCCCTGTGGTAACTCTGTGGAAGCCCTGTGGAAGCTCTGTGGTAACTCTGTGGAAGCCCTGTGGTAACTATGTGGAAGCCCTTTGGTAAATCTGTGGTAACTCTGTGGAAGCTATGTGGTAACTGTGGAAGCCCTGTGGAAGTCTTTGGTAAATCTGTGGTAACTCTGTGGTCTTTTGTCTCACATTTTAAAAGAGATGTGTTCGATTTATTGCCTTGTGTTCTAGCATTTCAGGTGGTGTGTGGTCCAGCAACAGTGTTCCAGTTCAGGTGGTGTGTGGTCCAGCTACAGTGTTCCATTTCAGATGGTGTGTAGTCCAGCAACAGTGTTCCATTTCAGGTGGTGTGTGGTCCAGCAACAGCATTTCATTTCAGGTGGTGTGTGGTCCATCAACAGTGTTCCAGTTCAGGTGGTGTGTGGTCCAGCAACAGTGTTCCAGTTCAGGTGGTGCGTGGTCCAGCAACAGTGTTCCATTTCAGGTGGTGTGTGGTCCAGCAACAGTGTTCCATTTCAGGTGGTGTGTGGTCCAGCAACAGTGTTCCATTTCAGGTGGTGTGTGGTCCAGCAACAGCATTTCATTTCAGGTGGTGTGTGGTCCATCAACAGTGTTCCAGTTCAGGTGGTGTGTGGTCCAGCAACAGTGGTCCAGTTCAAGTGGTGCGTGGTCCAGCAACAGTGTTCCAGTTCAGGTGGTGTGTGGTCCAGCAACAGTGTTCCATTTCAGGTGGTGCGTGGTCCAGCAACAGTGTTCCAGTTCAGGTGGTGTGTGGTCCAGCAACAGTGTTCCATTTCAGGTGGTGTGTGGTCCAGCAACAGTGTTCCATTTCAGGTGGTGTGTGGTCCAGCAACAGTGTTCCATTTCAGGTGGTGTGTGGTCCAGCAACAGTGCTCCATTTCAGGTGGTGCGTGGTCCAGCAACAGTGTTCCATTTAAGGTGGTGTGTTCCAATTAGGCCAAGGTTTTGAGGGCTGGGTGTGAGATATCCGTCATGTTCATGGGGATTCACTTAACTGAATACCACTGGTTTAGTCACATTCAATAGCACTTATGATGTAAACCAGGTATGCATCCCAAATGGCACCCTATTCCCTATACATAGTACACTACGTTTAACCAGAGCCCTATGGGGCTATATAGGGAAAAGGGTGCCATTTGGGACGCAGGCCAGTTCTTTATAGATCTACATTACTCATTGAAAGTTCCTCATTAGGCTGCCAAGACTGGAATTAATTGAACTGACATTTCTGTTTTCGTTTCCTCATTCCAGAGGTACAAATCATTTGAAGTGCAACACCAACGGATTATCTACCTGACATAAAATAACTAACATCCTGTTCCAGCATTACAATAAAAGGGCTGACTGGATGTAGAGAGAGAAAGAGAGAGATAAAGAGAGAGAGATATACACTAGCAGTCAAAAGTTTGGACACACCTACTCATTCAAGGGTTTTTCTTTATTTTTACTATTTTCTACATTGTAGAATAATAGTGAAGACATCAAAACTATGAAATAACACATATGGAATCATGTAGTAACCAAAAAAGTGTTAAACAAATCAGAATATATTTTATATCTGAGATTCTTCAAATAGCCACCCTTTGCCTTGATGACAGCTTTGCACACTCTTGGCATTCTCTCAACCAGCTTCATGAGGTAGTCACCTGGAATTTATTTCTGTTTGAGCCAATCAGTTGTGTTGTGACAAGGTATTTGGTAAAAGACCAAGTCCATATTATGGCAAGAACAGCTCAAATAAGCAAAGAGAAATGACAGTCCATAATTACTTTAAGACATGAAGGTCAGTCAATACGGAACATTTCAAGAACTTTGAAAGTTTCTCCAAGTGCAGTCACAAAAACCATCAAGCGCTATGATGAAACTGGCTCTTATGAGGACTGCCACAGGAATGGAAGACCCAGAGTTACCTCTGCTGCAGAGGATACGTTCATTAGAGTTACCAGCCTCAGAAATTGCAGCCCAAATAAATGCTTCACAGAGTTCAAGTAACAGACACATCTCAACATCAACTGTTCAGAGGGGACTATGTGAATCAGGCCTTCATGGTCGAATTGCTGCAAAGAAACCACTACTAAAGGACACCAATAAGAAGAAGAGACCTGCTTGGGTCAAGAAACACGCGCAGTGGACATTAGACCGGTGGAAATTTGTCCTTTGGTCTGGAGTCCAAATTTGAGATTTTTGGTTCAAAACGCTGTGTCTTTGTGAGGCGCGTGTGGATGAACGGATGATCTCCGCATGTGTAGTTCCCACCGTAAAGCATGGAGGAGGAGGTGTTATGGTTGGGGGTGCTTTGCTGGTGACACTGTGATTTATTTAGAATTCAAGGCACACTTAACCAGCATGGCTACCACAGCATTCTGCCGCGATATGCCATCCCATCTGGTTTGGGCTTAGTGGGACTATCATTTGTTTTTCAACAGGACAATGACCCAACACACCTCCAGGCTGTGTAAGGGCTATTTTACCAAGAAGGAGAGTGATGGAGTGCTGCATCAGATAACCTGGCCTCCACAATCCCCCGACCTCAACCCAATTGAGATGGTTTGGAATGAATCGGACTGCAGAGTGAAGGAAAAGAAACCAACAAGTGCTCAGCATATGTGGGAACTCCTTCAAGACTGTTGGAAAAGCATTCCAGGTGAAGCTGGTTGAGGGAATGCGAAGAGTGTGCAAAGCTGTCATCAAAGCAAATGGTGGCTACTTTGAAGAATCTCAAATATTAAATATATTTTGATTTATTAAACACTTTTTTGGTTACTACATGATTCCATATGTGTTATTTCATAGTTTTGATGTCTTCACTATTAATGTAAAAAATTGTAAAAAATAAAGAAAAACTCTTGAATGACTAGGTGTGTCCAAACTTTTGACTGGTACTGTATATATATATATATATATATATATATATATATATACAGTGGGGGAAGAAAGTATTTAGTCAGCCACCAATTGTGCAAGTTCTCCCACTTAAAAAGATGAGAGAGGCCTGTAATTTTCATCATAGGTACACGTCAACTATGACAGACAAATTGAGAGAAAAAAACCCTGAAAATCACATTGTAGGATTTTTTATGAATTTATTTGCAAATTATGGTGGAAAATAAGTATTTGGTCACCTACAAACAAGCAAGATTTCTGGCTCTCACAGACCTGTAACTTCTTCTTTAAGAGGCTCCTCTGTCCTCCACTCGTTACCTGTATTAATGGCACCTGTTTGAACTTGTTATCAGTATAAAAGACACCTGTCCACAACCTCAAACAGTCACACTCCAAACTCCACCATGGCCAAGACCAAAGAGCTGTCAAAGGACACCAGAAACAACATTGTAGACCTGCACCAGGCTGGGAAGACTGAATCTGCAATAGGTAAGCAGCTTGGTTTGAAGAAATCAACTGTGGGAGCAATTATTAGGAAATGGAAGACATACAAGACCACTGATAATCTCCCTTGATCTGGGGTTCCACGCAAGATCTCACCCCGTGGGGTCAAAATGATCACAAGAACGGTGAGCAAAAATCCCAGAACCACACGGGGGGACCTAGTGAATGACCTGCAGAGAGCTGGGACCAAAGTAACAAAGCCTACCATCAGTAACACACTACGCCGCCAGGGACTCAAATCCTGCAGTGCAAAACGTGTCCCCCTGCTTAAGCCAGTACATGTCCAGGCCCGTCTGAAGATTGCTAGAGTGCATTTGGATGATCCAGAAGAGGATTGGGAGAATGTCATATGGTCAGATGAAACCAAAATATAACTTTTTGGTAAAAACTCAACTCGTCGTGTTTGGAGGACAAAGAATGCTGAGTTGCATCCAAAGAACACAATACCTACTGTGAAGCATGGGGGTGGAAACATCATGCTTTGGGGCTGTTTTTCTGCAAAGGGACCAGGACGACTGATCCGTGTAAAGGAAAGAATGAATGGGGCCATTTATCGTGAGATTTTGAGTGAAAACCTCCTTCCATCAGCAAGGGCATTGAAGATGAAACGTGGCTGGGTCTTTCAGCATGACAATGATCCCAAACACACCGCCCGGGCAACGAAGGAGTGGCTTCGTAAGAAGCATTTCAAGGTCCTGGAGTGGCCTAGCCAGTCTCCAGATCTCAACCCCATAGATCTTTGGAGGGAGTTGAAAGTCCGTGTTGCCCAGCGACAGCCCCAAAACATCACTGCTCTAGAGGAGATCTGCATGGAGGAATGGGCCAAAATACCAGCAACAGTGTGTGAAAACCTTGTGAAGACTTACAGAAAACGTTTGACCTGTGTCATTGCCAACAAAGGGTATATAACAAAGTATTGAGAAACTTTTGTTATTGACCAAATACTTATTTTCCACCATAATTTGCAAATAAATTCATTAAAAATCCTACAATGTGATTTTCTGGAAAAAAAAATCTAATTTTGTCTGTCATAGTTTGTCACGCCCTGGCTCTGGGGACACTTGTATGTTGAGCCAGGGTGTGCATTTCATTTTGTTTATCTAGTATGTGTATTTCTATGTTGGCCTGAGTGGCTCCCAATCAGAGGCAACGAGTGTCAGCTGTCGTTGGTTGTCTCTGATTGGGAGCCATATTTAAACTGTCTGTTTCCCATTTGTGTTTGTGGGATCTTGTTTCAAGTCTGTTTATGTTAGACCGTGAACTGTCATGTATCGTTTGTTGTTTTTGATCGTGTCTCTAATTAAAGAGTATGTTTGCCTGCAACGCTGCGCCTTGGTCCTCATCTTTGGTAGACGATCGTGACAGAAGATCCCACCTCGACTGGATCAAGCAGCGTGACGAGGAGAGAGGATGGACTTGGGAGGAGATGAGTGCGAGTCTGGCAAGAGGGATGGAGGCCTTGGCCACGGGTAGGAGTGAAGCCCATACATTTTTTAGGGGGGGGCTAACGCCGTGGACGACGGGGCAGCAGGAGGCCGCCAGGTTACGGGAGTCACTGGTCACCAGGGGGAAGAAGGATGTAGAGGCACGGCGAGAGGTACTGGCGTGTGTTGCCAGTCCGGTCCGGCCTGTTCCTGATCCCCACGTAGGGCCAGTGGTGTGTGTTCCCAGTACGGTCCGGCCTGTTCCTGCCACTCGCACCAAGTCAGTGGTGCGCTTCGTCAGCCCGGCACGGCCCGTTCCTGCTCCCCGCACCAAGTCAGTGGTGCGCGTCGTCAGCCCGGTCCGGCCCATTCCTGCTCCCCGCACCAAGTCAGTGGTGCGTTTCGTCAGCCCAGCTCGGCCCGTTCCTGCTCCCCGCACCAAGTCAGTGGTGCGCGTCGTCAGCCCGGTTCGGCCCATTCCTGCTCCCCGCACCAAGTCAGTGGTGCGTTTCGTCAGCCCAGCTCGGCCCGTTCCTGCTCCCCGCACCAAGTCAGTGGTGCGTTTCGTCAGCCCAGCTCGGCCCGTTCCTGCTCCCCGCACCAAGTCAGTGGTGCGCTTCGTCAGCCCGGCGCAGCCCGTTCCTGCTCCCCGCACCAAGTCAGTGGTGCGCTTCGTCGGCCCGGTCTGGCCTGCTCCTGCTCCCCGCACCAAGTCAGTGGTGCGTTTCGTCAGCCCGGCGCGGCCCGCTCCTGCTCCCCACACCAAGCCAGTGGTGTGCGTCGTCAGTCCGGCACGGCCCGTGCCTGTTCCACCGGTGGCTGGTCCGGCACCGGTCAGATGCTTCACGCCAGAGCTAGAGCAATCCGCTCCACCAGTGTGCAGTCCAGCTCCGGCCAGCGGGGCCAGACCGGACCAGGGGTACGTTGGGGGGTTGGAGAGGGAGCGGGGATCAGGCCCGGAGCCGGATCCGCCGCCTAAGCGGAGTGCCCACCCGGTCCCTCCCCTGTGGTGTTTGGTGGGCGCGGTCGGAGTCCGCGCATTTAGGGGGCGGTACTGTCACGCCCTGGCTCTGGGGACACTTGTATGTTGAGCCAGGGTGTGCATTTCATTTTGTTTATCTAGTATGTGTATTTCTATGTTGGCCTGAGTGGCTCCCAATCAGAGGCAACGAGTGTCAGCTGTCGTTGGTTGTCTCTGATTGGGAGCCATATTTAAACTGTCTGTTTCCCATTTGTGTTTGTGGGATCTTGTTTCAAGTCTGTTTATGTTAGACCGTGAACTGTCACGTATCGTTTGTTGTTTTTGATCGTGTCTCTAATTAAAGAGTATGTTTGCCTGCAACGCTGCGCCTTGGTCCTCATCTTTGGTAGACGATCGTGACATAGTTGACGTGTACCTATGATGAAAATTACAGGCCTCTCATCTTTTTAAGTGGGAGAACTTGCACAATTGGTGGCTGACTAAATACTTTTTTCCCCCACTGTATATATATATATAGAGAGAGAGAGAGACACTTTGGACTGATCAGTTTGTTTACCTAGCTTCAGATAAAGGGTGATGGTAACAAATTAGACTGAAGAAAATAATAGATTCTTCTTCTTACAGATAAAAAGGGAAAAAATACTACTTGGCTCCTGTCTGTGCTGTTTGTCCCTGCTACTGTCTGGGCTGTGTGTCCCTGCTCCTGTCTGGGCTGTGTCCCTGCTCCTGTCTGGGCTGTGTCCCTGCTCCTGTCTGGGCTGTGTCCCTGCTCCTGTCTGGGCTGTGTCCCTGCTCCTGTCTGGGCCGTGTCCATGCTCCTGTCTGGGCTATGTATCCCTGCTCCTGTCTGGGCCTGCTCCTGTCTGGACTGTGTCCCTGCTCCTGTCTGGGCTGTGTGTCCCTGCTCCTGCCTGGGCTGAGTCTGCAGTTGCCCTTGTCCTGTCTCTGACTGTGTCCGTCACTGCTGCCCTGGAAGCGTGTCCAGCTGTCCCATCACGCTGTCAGCGCCGCTGTCTTCCACAGCCCCAGATTAAATACGTCCAAAGGGACCGCCAGGAAAAGTGGCTCGCCCAGTCTCTCAGGACTTCTGTCAAAAATGTTTCAGTCCTCAGGTAATTTGCTACAGTCGGGGATCCTTTCACTATTTACTTTAAAGATCCTTGCGATGAGAGGGAGAGAGAGAGAGAGAGGGAGAGAGAGAGAGAGAGAGAGAGAGGGAGAGAGGGAGAGGGAGAGAGGGAGAGGGAGAGAGGGAGAGAGGGAGAGAGAGAGGGAGAGGGAGAGAGGGAGAGAGAGAGGGAGAGGGAGAGAGAGAGAGGGAGAGAGAGAGAGAGAGGGAGAGGGAGAGGGAGAGGCAGAGGCAGAGGTAGAGGGAGAGGGAGAGGGAGAGGGAGAGAGAGGGAGAGGGGGAAAAGCTAAATGAAAGAGAGGAAAGATGGTATTTAGTTGTGGGTAGCGAAATATCTACATTCTTGAGGATTGACATGTTCTCTGAGAGAGGTGTCTTCCTCCCAGACCAGCGAGGCTGTCTATCTGTTCTCTGAGAGAGGTGTCTTCCTCCCAGACCAGCGAAGCTGACTATCTGTTCTCTGAGAGATGTGTTTTCCTCCCAGACCAGCGAGGCTGACTATCTGTTCTCTGAGAGAGGTGTCTTCCTCCCAGACCAGCGAGGCTGACTATCTGAAAACCATGTCTGGAGGTGATTGGTCATATAGCACACTCAGTCAGAAGAAACTGGGATTGCTTCCCAAATGGCACCCTATTCCCTATGTAGTGCACTAATTTTGACCAAAGCCCATTGGGCTATTTGGGAAGCATCCACAGACAGGGTCGGGCTGTGTGACAAGTGTCCACTTTAGACATCCTTTGGACTATGACATACATGACTCTTTGTAATCCTGAATCGCAAATAGGTCACTAATGTCAGTGGTTTGATATGGTTGTACCATATTATGGTGGGTTGTGAATAATTTGTTTCTGTAGTGCTTTTTTTGTTACAACATTTTGTTGTACATTTTTATTTTTGTTGCATTGTTTGTTGTCTCTGAAACGAAGCAGAGAAAACAAAAGACAGGAAAATGATGGGTCATTAAATTCTAGTCCTGGGTGGGGGCATTAAAGCATCCCAAGACCTACCCAGAAGATCATTGTCAAGGCAACATCTCAAAAGCTAGACAGGAAGTAATTTGAGCCAAACAGGAGGGAATCAAATCAGACATCGCTGGCTTGTTTTTCAGGCCAGGACAATTACGTTTGACATAAGGCGCTTTTCACTCATGCATCAGTGGTGTCCTCTTTCAGGGCCCTGCTATCATATGGGTCCAGTGGTTAACCTTTCTTCCTCTTAATAGTACAAAGTCATTTGCAGCCAGGAGATGATGAACAATGACTGCCTTTTCAGAGATCCCATAACCTTCATTCACGGGGACATCAGTCAATGCAAATTAAGTATGCTCGATCATCCTGCAGCAAGTCATTCTGCTGATGCTGTCCAAAACGGACTTCCCTGTGGACTTCTAAGAGATTATATTATATTGAAATAATGTGTACTCATCAATTTAATGGTTTAACAGGGAAATGTGCCAGTCTGCCCTCACTGTGCTGTGGTTGCCAAGGCATCATCCAGAGAATGTTGATAATTGCAGTTCTATGTAATATCCCTATAGCCTGGCCAAGCTGCCTGACCGCTGCGCTCATGTGAAGTGAATTAGAATATGAGCTATTGCGAAATACATTTTAACCGAAATATTACTAGTATTAGAAGGAGCTTGTCTGTGGAGCTTTATGGTTAGTGTAGGGTTTGTAATCTTCTCCAGGCCCCTTGTGACCCTGTCTCCCCCCTCCTTTTCCCCCATGGGTGGGCCGTGACCAAGCTAGCCTGCAGCCACCGCGGGTTACGTCTCCTGCTCCGGAACACTTGTAATCCTGGTGATGTACTTTAGCACACTCTGCTCTCTGTACTCCTTGAAAAAAATCAGGAAGAATTTAGCAGGTTAGAGGTCGTAAACTTTTTTTTGCAAGTGATTCATAGGTCGTTTAAATGTACTGGTTGTTGTCCATTCTAGTTCACTGAATGCTGCCCTTTTGGGGGGACTTTTGATGTCAGTGCTGATTGGGGCCAGACACCAGAGTAAAGACGCTTGTTTGTCCTCAAAGCAACAAAAAGCAGTTAGGTATTGCAGAAGTCTCTTTTTTTTGTATGTAACCTCATACTGCTGAGAAAACGTCAGTGCGCATATGTCTTGGGAGTTGGGACCTTAAAGAGCCCCTTGCTCTGACTAACATAATAGTTTATCCTTATCTCTCTCTCTAGTAAGAATTCCACAAATGCTTTGGACTTCAGCATCTGAAGCCAAGATTTGAAATAAGAGCATAGAACGGACCTTTTAGTATGTGGTCTTATTTTGGTTCAAATAGGCAGGTTTCACACAGGCAGCCCAATCCTGATCTTTTTTTCCACTAATTGGTCTTTTGACCAATCAGATCAGCTCTGAAATAGATCTGATGTGAAAAGATCTGATGTGATTGGTCAAAAGACCAATTAGTGGAAAAAAGATCAGAATTGGCCTGCTTATGTAGATACAGCCATAACAGCATTTGGTCATATTTGTCTAATTTATAGAGACCATTGTTAAATCATGTATTGATTTTATTTAAATGACACTCAATATGATGATTACTTTGCCTTGTGGGGAATACATAGCAGAGATGAACCATGAGTAGATAGATGACAAACCTAATCAAGCCTTCATTCATGCTATATTTTTATAGAGCTTACCGACATTGGCATTACCAGCATGGAAAAAATGTATTATTTTACTGTGGAGTCACAAGCTGACACCTGGCAGGTAGGGAAGTTTGGATCTGAGCAGTATTATACAATTTGTCTGCATACCAAATGGCCACCTATTCCCCTAGTGCACTACCATATGGGCCCTGGTCAAAAGTAGTGCACTATTATTGGAAAGAGGGTGTCATTTGGGATGTAGCCATACACTTTGATACAGCAGCAGTGAGTCTGTCTCTGGCTGGGATCTGGGGTTTCCCAGCGCTGCAGGAACAGGAACAGACACTGAACTAGAGTCAAGAGGATATTACAGGCTGGCACAAGGCCAAATATCTGCACCTTACTTTCTTTCATCATGTTGTTTTAGTCAGCACAGATTATTAGGAGCAGTATTGTACTGTGTATGAGGGGCTTATGGGTCCTGTGTTGGTGAATGACTAGCCATCCAGGGCCAGCAGTCATTTTGGCACAAATGCTTTGTAAAGACAGTTTTGCTGACATCACATATTTTCTCCAATTGTACAGTTGATTTCGTGGCGTCTCACACAAAATGACTGTAATTTCTCAATTTATTCTTACTGATTTTAGATAAGGGTAATCATCGTCTTAGAATTTACAGAACTTGTTATAGTAATATAATTTAGATCTTATTGGCATACGCTCTGTAGCTGTACAGTGCATTCGGAAAGTATTCAGAACCCTTCCCTTTTTCCACATTTTGTTACGTTAGTCTTATTCTAAAATGGTTGAAATATATTTTTTCCCCCATCAATCTACACACAATACCCCATAATGATAAAGTGAAAACAGGTTTGTAGAAAATTTGCTAATTTATTAAAAGTAAAAAACAGAAATACCTTATTTATATAAGTATTCAGACCCTTTGCCATGAGACTCAAAATTGAGCTCAGGTGCATCCTGTTTCCATTGATCATCCTTGAGATGGTTCTACAACTTGATTGGAGTCCACCTGTAGATAATTATATTGATTGGACATGATTTGGAAAGCCACACACCTGTCTATATAAGGTCCCACAGTTGACAGTGCATGTCAGAGCAAAAACCAAGCCATGAGGTCGAAGGAATTGTCCGTAGAGCTCCAAGACAGGATTGTGTTGAGGCACAGATCTGGGGAAGGGTACCAAAACATTTCTGTAGCATTGAAGGTCCCCAAGAACACAGTGGCCTCCATCATTCTTAAATGGAAGAAATTTGGAACCACCAAGACTCTTCCTAGAGCTGGCCGCCCGGCCAAACTGAGCAATTCGGGGAGAAGGGCCTTGGTCAGGGAGGTGACCAAGAACTCCATGATCACTCTGACAGAGCTCCAGAGTTCCTCTGCGGAGATGGGAGATCCTTGATGAAAACCTGCTCCAGAGCGCTCAGGACCTCAGACTGGGGGCGAACGACCCAACAGGACAACGACCCCACGCACACAGCCAAGACAACGCAGTAGTGGCTTCGGGACAAGTTTCTGAATGTCCTTGAGTGATCCAGCCAGATCCCGGACTTGAACTTGATCTAACATCTCTGGAGAGACCTGAAAAAAGCTGTGCATCAAAGCTCCCCATCCAACCTGACAGAGCTTGAGAGGATATGCAGAGAAGAATGGGAGAAACTCCCCAAATACAGGTGTGCCAAGCTGTCACGCCCTGACTCTGGGGACTCTTATTTGTTGAGTCAGGGTGTGTATTTTCTATGTGGTGATTGTCTATGTTGTATATTCTAGGATTTGTATTTCTATGTTGGCCGGTGTGGTTCCCAATCAGAGGCAGCTGTCGCTCGTTGTCTCTGATTGGGGACCATACTTAGGCAGCCTATTGGCACTAGTGTGTTGTGGGATCTTGTTCCGTGAAAGGTATGTTGTTTGTGTCTACCTTGGACGTTTCGTTTAGTTTGTTGTTTTGTCGTTGTGTTTATTCGGTTCAAATAAACATGTATGCATATCACGCTGCGCCTTGGTCTGACCCGTCGATGAACGAGCGTGACAGAAGATCCCACCAAACGAGGACCAAGCAGCGTGTTCAGGAGCAAACGCCGGGAATTCAATAGGAGGTTACATTAGTAGATGTCCTCCTCGGTTGGGGGAGAATTACGGAGGAGGAGGCCGTCCGTTATCGGAAGGCGATGAAGGAGGATGCCCAGGTAGGAGAGGAGAAACGGCGGCAACAGTGCCGACGACGGAGACCCGAGAGGCAACCCCAATACATTTTTTTGGGGGGGCACACGGTGTGGACGACGAGGCAGCAGGAGGCCGTTAAAGGGCGGATCTGCAGGTTAGGAGAGGAGGCCACCATGTTACAGGGGCTATTGGTTCAGAGGGAGCAGGAGTTATTCAGTCAGAGGGAGGTGCTACAGGAGGCTAAAAGGGAGAAGGAAAGTGTAGAAGCACGGCGAGAGGAGCTGGTTAGGCAGCAGAAGGAGCGGGGGTTAATAAAGGAACCCAGTCCCGCTCCTCGCACCAAGCAAGTGGTGCGTGTCGCCAGTCCGGTGCGGCCCGTTCCTGCTTTCCGCACTAAGCCAGTGATGCGTGATCCCAGTACGGCCCGACCCATCCCTGCCCTCGCACCAAGCCAGTGGTGCGCGTCGCCAGCCCGGTCCGGCCTGTTCCTGCCCCTCGCACCAAGCCAGTGGTGCGCGTCGCCAGCCCGGTCCGGCCTGTTCCTGTCCCTCGCACCAAGCCAGTGGTGCGCGCCGCTAGCCCGGCCCGGCCTGTTCCTGCCTCTCGCACCAAGCCAGTGGTGCGCGTCGCCGGTCCGACCTGTTCCTGCCCCTCGCACCAAGCCAGTGGTGCGCGTCGCCAGCCCGGTCCGGCCTGTTCCTGCCCCTCGCACCAAGCCAGTGGTGCGCGTCGCCAGCCTGGCCCGGCCTGTTCCTGCCCCTTGCACCAAGCCAGCTTGTAATGTCATACCCAATAAGACTCAAGGCTGTAATCACTGCCAAAGGTGCTTCAACAAAGTACTGAGTAAAGGGTCTGAATACTTATGTAAATGTGATATTTCAGTTTTGTTTTTCTGAACACTGTATGTCAACTAAACATTGACTGTTAGCATAGAAATAATAGTCCTAAGAGGTCTCAGCAGCACTAAAAGTCATAGAGCCCTAACCCATACCTCCCTAACCCATACCTCCCTAACCCATACCTCCCTAACCCATACCTTCCTAACCTATACCTTGCTGACCCTGACCCATACCTCCCTAACCCATACCTCCCTAACACATACCTTCCTAACCCATACCACCCTAACCCTAACCCATACCTCCCTAATCCATACCTCCCTAACCCTAACCCATAACTCCCTAATTTGCTACTAACAGATACATTCATATTCTGACAATCTCAGAAACTCACTTACATAATACCTTTGATTATACAGAGCTAGCAATACATGGTTATAACATCTACAGAAAATATATCAATGTCAAAGGTGGAGGTGTTTCCATTTATATTTAGAACCACATTCCTGTAAAGCTTAGAAAGGATCTCATGTTAAATACTGTTGAAGTAATATGATTACAGGTTCATCTGCCTCACCTAAAGGCCATTCTGGTGGGAAGCTGCTATAGACCAACAAGTGCTAACAGTCAGTATCTGAATAACGTGTGAAATGCGTGATAATGTATGTGATATCAACAGAGAGGTATATTTTCTGGGTGATTTAAATATTGACTGGCTTTCATCAAGCTGCCCACTCAAGAAAAAGCTTCAAACTGTAACTAGTGCCTGCAACCTGGTTCAGGTTATCAGTCACCCTACCAGGGCATTTACAAACAGCACAGGAATGAAATCATCAACATGTATTGATCACATCTTCACTAATGCTGCAGAAATTTGCTTTAAAGCAGTATCCAAATCCATCGGATGTAGTGATCACAATATAGTAGCCATATCTAGGAAAACCAAAGTTCCAAAGGCTGGGCCTAATATAATGTATAAGAGGTAATACAATAAGTTTTGTAGTGATTCCTATGTTGTTGATGTAAATAATATTTGTTGGTCTGTGGTGTGTAATGAGGAGCAACCAGACGCTGCACTTGACACATTTATGAAATTGCTTATTCCAGTTACTAATAAGCATGCAACCACTAAGAAAATGACTGTAAAAACTGTTAAATCCCCGTGGCTTGATGAGGAATTGAAAAATGGTATGGTTGAGAGAGAGGAGGCAAAAGGAATGGCAAATAAGTCTGGCTGCACAACTGATGGGCAAACGTACTGCTAATGAGAAATCATGTGACTAAACTGAATAAAAAGAAGAAGAAACTACACTATGAAACAAAGAAAAATGACACAAAGAATGATAGTAAAAAGCTTTGGAGCACCTTAAATGACGATTTGGGCAAAAAGGCAAACTCAGCTCCATCATTCATTGAATCAGATGGCTAATTTATCACAAAACCCACTGATATTGCCAATTACTGTAATGATTTTTTAATTGGCAAGATTAGCAAACTTAGACATGACATGCCAACAACAAACGCTGACACTACACATCCAAGTATAACTGATCAAATTATGAAAGACAAGCATTGTAATTTTGAATTTCGTAAAGTGACTGTGGAAGAAGTAAAAAAATTAACAATGACAAGCCACCGGGGTCTGACAACTTGGATGGAAAATTACTGAGGGTAATAGTGGACAATATTGCCACTCCTATTTGCCATATCTTCAATCTAAGCCTACTAGAAAGTGTGTACCCTCAGGCCTGGAGGGAAGCAAAAGTAATTCTGCTACCCAAGAATAGTAAAGCCCCTTTTACTGGCTCAAATAGCTAATCAATCAACCTGTTACCAACCCTTAGTAAACTTTTGTAAATAATTGTTTTTGACCAGATACAATGCTATTTTACTGTAAACAAAATTGACAACAGACTTTCAGCACGCTTATAGGAAAGGACATTCAACAAGGATGGCACTTACACAAATGACTGATGATTGGCTGAGAGAAATTGATGATACGAATATTGTGGGAGCTGTTTTGTTATACTTCAGCGCGGCTTTTGACATTATGGATTATAGTTTACACCCCCTGCTATATTGTGGATAAAGAGTTATCTGTCTGACAGAACACAGAGGTGTTCTTTAACGCAAGCCTCTCCAACATAATCCAGGTAGAATCAGGAATTCCCCAGGGCAGCTGTCTAGGCCCCTTACTATTTTCAATCTTTGCAAATGACATGCCACTGGCCTTGAGTAAAGCCAATGTGTCTATGTATGCGAATTACTCAACAATATACACGTCAGCTACTACAGCAAGTGAAATAACTGCAACACTTAACAAAGAGCTGCTGTTAGTTTCAGAATGGGTGGCAAGGAATAAGCTAGTCCTAAATATTTCAAAAACTAAAAGTATTGTATGTATTTGGGACAAATCATTCACTAAACTCTAAACCTCAATTAAATTGTGTAATAAATAATGTGGAAATTGAACAAGTTGAGGTGACTAAACTGCTTGGAGTAACCCTGGATTGTAAACTGTCATGGTCAAAACATGTTGATACAACAGTAGCTAAGATGGGGAGAAGTCTGTCCATAATAAAGCGCTGCTCTGCCTTTTTAACAACACTATCAACAAGGTAGGTCCTAGAGGCTCTAGTTTTGTCGCATCTGGACTAGTGCTCAGTCTTGTGGTCAGGTGCCACAAAGAGGGACCTCTGACAATTACAATTGGCTCAGAGCAGGGCAGCACGGCTGGCCCTTAAATGTACACGGAGAGCTAACATTAATAATATGCATGTAAATCTCCCATGGCTCAAAGTGGAGGAGAGATTGATTTCATCACCACTTGTTTTTTTAAGAAGTGTTGACATGCTGAACGCACCGAGGTGTCTGTTTAAACCACTAGCACACAGCTCGAACACCCATGCATACCCCACAAGACATACCACCAAAGGTCTCTTCACAATCCCCAAGTCAAGAACAGACTATGGTAGGCGCACAGTACTACTTAGAGCCATGGCTACATGGAACTTTATTCCACATCAGTTAACTGATGCCATCAGTAGAATCAGATTGATTAAAATACACCTTATGGAACAGCAGGGACTGTGAAGAGACACACACACGTACACATGGATGTTGTATTGTAAATATGTAATAGTGGCCTGAGGGAACACACTAACTGTATTGGGTAAAGTGTTATTGGGTCAAATGTAATATTTTAAACTGTATTTAACTGCCTTAATGTTGCTGGACCCCAGGAAGAGTAGCTGCTAACCATATCTCCCTAACCCATACCTCCCTAACCCTACCTCCCTAACCCTAACCCTTACCCATACCTCCCTAACCCATACCTCCCTAACCCATACCTCTCTAAGCCTAACCCATATCTCCCTAACCCCTAACCCATACCTCCCTAAACCTAACCCATACCTCCCTAACCATACCTCCCTAAACCTAACCCATACCTCCCTAACCCATACCTCCCTAACCCTAAACCATACCTCCCTAACCCATACCTCCCTAACCCTAACCCATACCTCCCTAACCATACCTCCCTAACCCATACCTTCCTAACCCCAACCCATACCTCCCAAACCCATACCTCCCTAACCATACCCCCCTAACCCATACCTTCCTAATCCTAACCCATATACCTCCCTAACCCATACCTCCGTAACCCTAACCCATACCTCCCTAACCATACCTCCCTAAACCTAACCCATACCTCACTAACCCATACCTCCCTAACCCATACCTCACTAACCCATACCTCCCTAACCCATACCTACCTAACCCATACCTCCCTAACCCATAAAACCCTAACCCATACCTCCCTAACACTAACTCATACCTCCCTAACCCTAACCCTTACCCATACCTCCCTAACTCATACCTCTCTAATCCATACCTCTCTAAGCCTAACCCATACCTCCCTAACCATACATCCCTAACCATAACCCATACCTCCCTAACCCTAACCCATACCTCCCTAACCCTAACCCTTACCCATATCTCCCTAAACCATACCTCCCTAACCCATACCTCTCTAAGTCTAACCCATACCTCCCTAACCCCTAACCCATACCTCCCTAACCCATACCTCCCTAAACCTAACCCATACCTCCCTAACCATACCTCCCTAAACCTAACCCATACCTCACTAACCCATATCTCCCTAACCATACCTCCCTAACCCATACCTCCCTAACCCATACCTAATTTTTTTATTTTATTTATTTCACCTTTATTTAAAAAGGTAAGCCAGTTGAGAACAAGTTCTCATTTACAACTGCGACCTGGCCAAGATAAAGCAAAGCAGTGCGATAAAAACAACAACACAGAGTTACATATGGGGTAAACAGAACATAAAGTCAAAAATACAACAGAAAATATATATACAGTGTGTGCGAATGTAGTAAGTTATGGAGGTAAGGCAATAAATAGGCCATAGTGCAAAATAGTTACAATTTCGTATTAACACTGAAATGATAGATGTGCAAAAGATGATGTGCAAATAGAGATACTGGGGTGCAAATGAGCAAAATAAATAACAATATGGGGATGAGGTAGTTGGGTAAGCTAATTTCAGAATGGCTGTGTACAGGTGCAGTGATCGGTAAGCTGCTCTGACAACTGATGCTTAAAGATAGTGAGGGAGATAAGAGTCTCCAGCTTCAAAGATTTTTGCAGTTCATTCCAGTCATTGGCAGCAGAGAACTGGAAGGAATGGCGGCCAAAGGAGGTGTTGGCTTTGGGGATGACCAGTGAGATATACCTGCTGGAGAGCAGACTACGGGTGGGTGTTGCTATGGTGACCAGTGAGCTAAGATAAGGCGGGGATTTGCCTAGCAGTGATTTATAAAAAGACCTGGAGCCAGTGGGTTTGGCGACTAATATGTAGTGAGGGCCAGCCAACAAGAGCGTACAGGTCACAATGATGGGTAGTATATGGGGCTTTGGTGACAAAACGGATGGCACTGTGATAGACTACATCCAATTTGCTGAGTAGAGTGTTGGAGGCTATTTTGTAAATGACATCGCCAAAGTCAAGGATCGGTAGGATAGTCAGTTTTACGAGGGCATGTTTGGCAGCATGAGTGAAGGAGGCTTTGTTGCGAAATAGGAAGCCGATTCTAGATCTAACTTTTGATTGGAGATGCTTAATGTGAGTCTGGAAGGAGAGTTTACAGTCTAACCAGACACCTAGGTATTTGTAGTTGTCCACATACTCTAGGTCAGACCCGCCGAGAGTAGTGATTCTAGTCGGGTGGGCGGGTGCAAGCAGCGTTTGATTGAAGAGCATGCATTTAGTTTTACTAGTGTTTAAGAGCAGTTGGAGGCTACGGAAGGAGTGTTGTATGGCGTTGAAGCTCGTTTGGAGGTTTGTTAACACAGTGTCCAATGAAGGGCCAGATGTATACAAAATGGTGTCGTCCGCATAGAGGTGGATCCGAGCGTCACCAGCAGCAAGAGCGACATCATTGATATACACAGAGAATAGAGTCGGCCCGAGAATTGAACCCTGTGGCACCCCCATAGAGACTGCCAGAGGTCCAGACAACAGGCCCTCCGATTTGACACATTGAACTCTATCTGGGAAGTAGTTGGTGAACCAGGCGAGGCAGTCATTTGAGAAACCAAGGCTATTTAGTCTGCCAATAAGAATGCGGTGGTTGACAGAGTCAAAAGCCTTGGCCAGGTCGATGAAGACGGCTGCGCAGTACTGTCTTTTATCGATCGCGGTTATAATATCGTTTAGGACCTTGAGCGTGGCAGAGGTGCACCCATGACCAGCTCGGAAACCGGATTGCATAGCGGAGAAGGTACGGTGGGATTCGAAATGGTCGGTGATCTGTTTGTTAACTTGGCTTTCAAATACTTTCGAAAGGCAGGGCAGGATGGATATAGGTCTGTAACAGTTTGGATCTAGAGTGTCACCCCCTTTGAAGATGGGGATGACCGCGGCAGCTTTCCAATCTCTGGGGATCTCAGACGTTACGAAAGAGAGGTTGAACAGGCTAGTAATAGGGGTTGCGACAATTTTGGCTGCTAATTTTAGAAAGAAAGGGCCCAGATTGTCTAGCCCAGCTGATTTGTAGGGGTCCAGATTTTTCAGCTCTTTCAGAACATCAGCTGTTTGAATTTGTGTGAAGGAGAAGCAGGGGGGCATGGGCAAGTTGCAGCGGAGGGTGCAGAGCTGGTGGCCAGGGTAGTGGTAGCCAGATGGAAAGCTTGGCCAGCCGTAGCAAAATGATTGTTGAAATTCTCGATTATTGTAGATTTATCGGTGGTGACAGTGTTTCCTAGCATCAGTGCAGTGGGCAGTTGGGAGGAGGTGCTCTTATTCTCCATGGACTTTACAGTGTTCCAAAACTTTTTGGAGTTAGTGCTACAGTATGCAAATTTCTGTTTGAAAAAGCTAGCCTTTGGTTTCCTAACTGATTGTGTATATTGCTTCCTGACTTCCCTGAAAAGTTGCATATCACTGGGGTGGTTCGATGCTAATGCAATACGCCACAGGATGTTTTTGTGCTGGTCAAGGGCAGTCAAGTCTGAGGAGAACCAGGGGCTTATTTAAGATTGAGAGGAAAGCACTTTTAAAGAACAACCAGGCATCCTCTACTGACGGAATGAGGTCAATATCCATCTAGGATACCCGGGCCAGGTCAATTAGAAAGGTCTGCTCGCTAAAGTGTTTTAGGGAGCGTTTGACAGTGATGCAGACCCATTACGGACGCAGGCAATAAGGCAGTGATCGCTGAGATCCTGGTTGAAGACAGCGGAGGTGTATTTAGAGGGTACATTTGTCAGGATGATATCTATGAGGGTGCCCATGTTTAAAGATTTAGGGTTGTACCTAGTAGGTTCGTTGATAATTTGTGTGAGATTGAGGGCATCTAGTTTAGATTGTAGGTTGGCCGGGGTGTTAAGCATATCCCAGTTTAGGTCAGCAAGCAGTACAAACTCTGAGGATAGATGGGGGGCAATCAGTTCACATATGGTGTCCAGGGCACAGCTAGGGGCTGAGGGGGGTCTGTAGCAAGCAGCAACAGTGAGAGACTTATTTCTGGAAAGGTGGATTTTTAGAAGTAGAAGCTCAAACTGTTTGGTCACAGACCTGTATAGGATGATAGAGCTCTGCAGGCTGTCTCTACAGTAGATTGCAACCCCACCCCATTTGGCAGTTCTATCGAGACGGAAAATGTTGTAGTTGGGGATGGACATTTCTGAATTTTTGGTGGCCTTCCTAAGCCAGGATTCAGACACTGCTAGAACATCAGGGTTGGCGGAGTGTGCTAACGCAGGGAATAACAAAAAACTTAGGGAGGAGGCTTCTGATGTTAACGTGCAAGAAACCAAGGCTTTTAAGGTTACAGAAGTCAACAAATGATAACGCCTGGGGAGTAGGAGTGATACTGGGGGCTACAGGGCCTGGGTTAACCTCTACATCACCAGAGGAACAGAGGAGGAGTAGAATAAGGATACGGCTAAAGGCTTTAAGAACTGGTCTTCTAGTGCGTTGGGTACAGAGAAAAAAAGGGGCAGAGTCCGGGCGTTGTAGAATAGATTCAGGGCATTATGTACAGACAAGGATATGGAAAGATATGAGTACAGTGGAGGTAAACCTAAGCGTTGGGTAACGATGAAAGAGATAGCATCACTGGAGGCACCGATTGAGTCGGTCTCCGCGTGTATGGGGGGGTGGGACAAAGGAGCTATCTAAGGAAGGTAGAGCTGGACTGGGGGCTCTACAGTGAAATAGTACAATAAGAAATAACCGAAACAGCAATAAGCAAGGCATATTGACATGGAAGAGAGGCATAAAGCAATCACAGGTGTTATTCGAGAGAGCTTAGGCAACTGCTGGTAATGGCGACAAAGTTTGGGCTGAGGCTAAACATAAACAGGATGCGGTACCGTATAAAGGAACAGTCCAGCAGGCATCAGCTGTATAGCTGAGTTATCATAAGGTCCGGTGAACAGCAATAGGAGAGTTCGGAGGTAGTTCGGGGGCTGCTACAGCAGCTCCAACCATACCTCCCTAACCCTAACCCTTACCCATACCTCCCTAAACCTAACCCATACCTCCCTAACCATACCTCCCTAAACCTAACCCATAACTCCCTAACCCATACCTCCCTAACCATACCTCCCTAACCCTAAACCATGCCTCCCTAACCCCTACTTCCCTAACCATACCTCCCTAACCATAACCCATTCCTCCCTAACCCATACCTCCCTAACCATACCTCCCTAACCCATACCTCCCTAACCCATACCTCCCTAACCCATACCTACATAACCCATACCTCCCTAACCCATACATCCCTTACCCTAACCCATACCTCCCTAACCCTAACCCGTACCTCCCTAACCCTAACCCATACCTCCTTAACCCTAACCCATACCTCCCTTACCCATACCTCCCTAACCATACCTCCCTAACCCTAAACCAAACCTCCTTAACCCATACCTCCCTAACCCATACATCCCTAACCCTAACCCATACCTCCCTAACCCTAACCCGTACCCATACCTCTCTAACCCATACCCCCCTAACCCTTACCTCCCTAAACCTAACCCATACTTCCCTAACCCATACCTCCCTAACCATACCTCCCTAACCCGAAACCATACCTCCCTAACCCATACCTCCCTTACCATACCTCACTAACCCTAACCCATACCTCCCTAACCCTAACCCATATCTCCTAACCCATACCTCCCTAACCCTAACCCATACCTCCCTAACCATACCTCCCTAACCCATACCTTCCTAACCCTAACCCATATACCTCCCTATCCCATACCTACCTAACCCATACCTCCCTAACCCATACATCCCTAACCCTAACCCATACCTCCCTAACCCATACCTCCTTAACCCATTCCTCACTAACCCATACCTCTCTAACCAATATCTCCCTGCCCTCAATCACCGCCATCTTGTCCTCTTTGTTCATGAGGGTCTGGGAAGATCAATGGCACATTCTGGAGGATTGTCGCTGCTCCAAAAAGCCTTGAGGAGAGGTGGGGAACTGGGTGGCTAGATGGGAATGGGAATTATATAAATGAACAGCGACATGACATCTGGGGGTGGGCTCTCACTGACACAGAGGATTTATCATAAAGGGTTGGCTAGTCAGTAGTACACCACCATTAAATGTCTGTGTCCCAAATGGCACCTTATAGGCACCCCATGTTTTGCTCTGATCAAAAGTGGTGCCCTATATAAGCAATAAGGTGACATTTGGGACGCAGACATATTTATCAGAGTATGTGGTCTTGTGGGGTTTTGGGTGGTTCTGGAGTTGTATGTGGTCCTGTGTTTTTTTGGGGTGGTTCTGTGGGTTTTCTGGGTGGTTCTGGAGTTGTATGTGGGTCTGTTGGGGTTTTGGATGGTTCTGTGGGGTTTTTGGGTGGTTCTGGAGTTGTATGTGGTTCTGTGAGGGTTTTGGGTGGTTCTGGAGTTGTATGTGGTTCTGTGGGATTTTGAGTGATTCTGCAGTTGTATGTGGTCCTGAGGGGGTTTTGGGTGGTTCTGTGGGGTTTTGGGTGGTTCTGGAGTTGTATGTGGTTCTGTGGGGTTTTGGGTGGTTCTGGAGTTGTATGTGGTTCTGTGGGGTTTTGGGAGGTTCTGGAGTTGTATGTGGTTCTGTGGGGTTTTGGGAGGTTCTGGAGTTGTCTTTGAGATACAGCCATCTTGGTGGTTCTATTGATGCTGCAATGGAAACGTTGTATGTTCCAAGAGCCTTTTTTAAGAGCAACAGTCCTTCAGATGAATTAATAGTTGTTTTGACGTTTTAATCCCAATATCGTGACAGGAACAATGGACGACAAATGATCTCTACGATGATATTCTATAATCTGTACATCATTCACAAGTCCTTTTTGAGGACTTTTGTGGCTCAGAGGAGAAATGCTGTTTTATCCGCAATATCACGCTGTCTGGACTTTGACTGGCAGGTCACTATATTTAGCTCCCGCTTGTTCTCTCAAAGGAGGGTTTGAAGGTTATAGAGTCCGCATTACTATAATACATTCAAAGATTGCTTCTTCCATAGGAAACACCCTTATCTTTTGTCCCTCCATAGTTGTGAACCAATCTGCAAACAGCGACATCTCAATAAAGGCAAAACTCATCATGTGTTATTCAGTCTCTCCTTTTCTCTCTGGGGTCGACCTGAGTGGAGGACCACCAAGCTCTGATCTCTCCACAACAGTCAAGGCTGGGCCATGTGTATGCTCATCTCTCTGGTTACGTCCCAAATGGCACCCTATTCCCTATATAGTGCACTACTTTTGACCAGGGCCCATAGTGAATTGGGTGCCATTTGGTTGAAATAGATACAACTGTGGTCCGCTGTGGCTCAATTGGTAGAGCATGGCGCTTGTAATGCCAGGGTAGTGGGTTCGATTCCCGGGACCACCCATACGTAAAAATGTATGCACACATGACTGTAAGTTGCTTTGGATAAAAGCGTCTGCTAAATGGCATATTATATTATTATATTATAACTGTGCTGTAAGGAAGGGGGCCTGGTGGCATCTTGTCTGGCCCATCTATAGATCTGGTTGATAGTGTCTCATGATCAGTAACATGAAAGGGTCCTGTCATCAGCCTTTGGGTTTTATTGTTTATCTTCTTCTTCTTCTTCTTCTTCTTCTTCTTCTTCTTCTTCTTCTTCTTCTTCTTCTTCTTCTTCTTCTTCTTCTTCTTCTTCTTCTTCTTCTTCTTCTTCTTCTTCTTCTTCTTCTTCTTCTTCTTCTTCTTCTGCCCTGCTGAACCACGATATTACAGCAGGGAAAGCTTTACAGGTCTGGAGAGTTGGTAGCAACAACAACTCTCTATATCCTGTCAGAGATCTACAGGTCTACATTAAATATGCGTACGTTTTTTTCAGACAAGAGAGAATCTCATTTTCTTCCTTGCTGGTAAAAGCAGAATGACATACAAGTGTCTCTGAAATGCAGCCGTGAGCTACACCTAAACCATATCCTATTAAAAATAGTTTCCTGTTAGAAATTATCACTTATTTTGTTTATAATCTAACCCTGCGGTAAGATTATTTTACTCCTGCAACAAAGCTGGTCAAATTAAGATCCCACAACTGTATATGGTGTGTGTACTCTGAGCAACACAATTGCTTAAGAAAATCTATCTGAGCTCCAAGCTATTTATAGATTTGCTTTCCCATTAATGTGATCCAGTTGATGGGCACTGGTCAAAAGTACTGCTCTATAAAGGGAATAGGGTGCCATTTGGGATGAAGTCTTGGAACCTGCCTTGATTAATCCCTTAATATAGATTTCACTGGTGAGCACAGCATTAATACCCTCTAACCTTTATAGCATTTCTCCAAAGTAGGCTAATCTTACGTTATCTGTCCAAAATAGCAGTGGACATCACTGTCAGACTGAAAGGGCTATTTCCTCTAACCTAGTGTGTTAGCTATCCCCATACATAGAGGCCAGTATTGCAGCTGTCATCTCCCTCAGAGATGCCCTTCAATGAAGGCATCTTTTGTTTGGACCGATAAGTCTGACATTGTTCCGCTCTCAGGTGCACGAACCATGGCGGATAATGGAACACAATATGTCTTCTTTTAGTACGGCTAGTCGGCTACCACTACCTTTCCCCACGAGCCAGGCACAACCATTTCCTGTTGCAGAGCTTCCATTTTCCCCCCAGCTTTTTATTTTATTTTTCTACTTCTACAGCTTTCATTTTCTATGTGGTTTTATCTCTTACTCAGAAAACTTTTGACAGTTTTATATGCATATTAAGCAGTGAGTAGGAGTGAACCCTCACTCTAAATATTATCATTTAATTAAATATGAGAATGCACATTGTGCAGTAGTATATGAGATTTTTTTGGTATGTGTGTGTCTGTCAATGAAGAGACAGGAGAGAACATTCCTGTTCATAGGATAACAACAAACATGAAAACAGCACTCACTGACACAACAGGTACATCTAAATAACAATATTAAAAAGCAAAGCCTGCCAATCCAACATACTATGCATTGCATACATCTGTGTATGTTTGTGTGAGTTATGATTCCACACAGCACCTTTATATGTCAGCCTAAAGGAATGAGGTGGTGGTGCCTGTGAAAATAAACATTAGCTGTGAGATGTACAACAGGAGATTGTAAAGCCTCCAGCAGTGACAACATAAACCCTTCTCTCTCTCCCCCTCAGGGTTTGGGATTGTGTCTACTATTGTGATTGGTCACCACAGGTGAGGCATGTTATAGAAAAGCCTCTCTCCTCCCAGAGAGAAATGTCTTTGTTTGCTTCTGACAGGGGGAATGCATAGCTAAGCATCTCTGCGGCACTTTGAGCACTCAAAATGAGTCCCTGCATTTTCCTAATGTGCACTGAGATCTACTTTGATCTGCCCAAGCAGGTAAGGAGCATCTCTATCTGAGGGTAGGGGGCTGAACCCATTCTACTGCATTGCATACCAGTATAAAGATAACCTCAGTCAGTGAATCCCTCAGCCACAGCAGCAGTCTTAACTCACAGTGCTTTCAAATAAGAACAAGAAGTCTCAAAGTAAACTTTTATAAATGTTCATTGCTCCTTCAATTATGATGGTTTCTTCAGGTTGTATTACCCTCTGTCTGACATTATTCCACAGCAACACAACACAGCATTCTATACTGAACAGAAATATAAATGCAACATGCAACAATTTCAAAGATTTTACTGAGTTACAGTTCATATAAGGAAATCAGTCAATTTAAATAAATTCATTAGGCCCTAATCAATGGATTTCACATGACTGGGAATACAGATATGAATCTATTGGCCACAGATACCTTAAACGCTTAAGGATCGGACCCTTTTTTTCAAATTTCGCCATAAATGACATACCCAAATCGAACTGCCTGTAGCTCAGGACCTGAAGCAAGGATAACCATATTCTTGATACCATTTGAAAGGAAGCACTTTGAAGTTTGTGGAAATGTGAAATTAATATAGGAGAATATAACACATTAGATCTGGTAAAAGATAATACAAACAAAAAAACGTTTTTTTTGTGTTTTTTTTGTTCCATCATCTTTGAAATGCAAGAGAAAGGCCACAATATAATATTGCAGTTTAGGTGCAATTTAGATTTTGTCCACTAGATGGCAGCAGTGTGTGTGCAACGTTTCAGATTGATCCAGTGAAGCATTGCAATACTGGACTATTTTGTATCAAGTCTGCCCAAATGTGGCGAATTGGTCAATTGATAAATTTTCAAGTACATAACTATACATAACAAAAATTATATGGTAATACAAAATGTACGTTTTCAACACTCCCAGGAATGTCATACATGATGGATAATTAGCTCATACACTAACTTTCACACATCTAGCCATCTAGCCAGAGACAGCAGGGGTTCAAACTGTAGAACCCAGTTCCTACATTTGAATATAAAAATTGATTTTATAAAACAAAACTATGCTACATTTTATCTCTGGGACCCTTAGGATGACAAATCAGAGCAAGATTACTGAATGTAAGTACATTATTTACCTTCAGAGGTGAATGTATCAAACCAGTTGCCGTGATAAGTTTCTTGTTGTTGTGCACTCTCCTCAAACAATAGCATGGTATTTCTTCACTGTAATAGCTACTGTAAATTGGACAGTGCAGTTTGATTAACAAGAATTTAAGTCTATGTCCTGGAAAGTTTGCTGTTACTTACAACAGTCATGCTAATCACATCAGCGCACGTTAGCTCAACCGTCCCGTATACGGGACACCGATCCTGTAGAGGTAAAAAAAAAAAGTAGGGGCGGGACCACCATTTGCCTCATGCAGCGCGACACATCTCCTTCACATAGAGTTGATTGTGGCCTGTGTATTGTTGTCCCACTCCTCTTCACTCGCTGTGCGAAGTTGCTGGATATTGGCGAGAACTGGAGCAAGCTGTCATAGACGTCGATCCAGAGCATCCCAAACATGCTCAATGGGTGACATGTCTGATGGCTATGCAGGCCATGGAAGAATTGGGACATTTTCAACTTCCAGGAATTGTGTACTGATCCTTGTGACATGGGGCCGTACATTATCATGCTGAAACATGAGGTGATGGCGGCGGATGAATGGCACGACAATGGGCCTCAGGATCTCGTCACAGTATCTCTGTGCATTCAAATTGCCATAGATAAAATGCAATTGTGTTCATTGTCCGTAGCTTATGCCTGCCCATACCATAACCCCACCGCCACCATGGGGCACTCTGTTCACAATGTTGACATCAGCAAACCGCTCACCCACATGACGCAATACACATGGTCTGTGGTTGTGAGGCCGGTTGGACGTACTGACAAATTCTCTAAAATGATGTTGGAGGCGGCTTATGGTAGAGAAATTAACATTAAATTATCTGGCAACAGTTCTGGTGGACATTCTTGCAGTCAGCATGCCAATTGCACGCTCCCTCAAAACTTGATACATCTGTGGCATTGTGTTGTGTTACAAAACTGCACATTTAAAGTGGCCTTTTATTGTCCCCAGCACAAGGTGCACCTTTGTAATGATCATGCTGTTTAATCGTCTTCTTGATATGCCACACCTGTCAGGTGGATGGATTATCTTGGCAAATGAGAAATGTTCACTAACAGGGATGTTAACAAATTTGTGCACAACATTTGAGAGAAATAAGCTTTTTGTGCGTATGGAACATTTCTGGGATCTTTTATTTCAGCTCATGAAACATGGGACCAACACATGTTGTGTTTACATTTTTGTTCAGTGTATATCGTTAATCAAAATTTATTCTGCAATTTTTCACTCACGTCAGTGTAATCCATGAGACAATGACACAGTGAAAGGGACATTCTGTCTCCAGTCCCACTGTTGGATCTCTCTGAAATTGCAACAAAGACTGAAAAAATGCTCAAGCTAAAGAAGCAAGTGATGTCTGCCAAACCAGCAGCCTCCCTTTGGTGCTAGGGGCCTTTGGTGTGATATTTGATGCTAATCTCACTTTTGAGTCCAATTTTAGAGAATATGAATACATTTCTTTCTTCTGTCCCCAATAGAACACTGCTCTGTCCATCTAGTTTATGAGAAATGTGGTTCCAATTTCATAACAGTGGGAAGATGACCTTGCTCGCTGGCACTCGTTTGCGATCCCCTCACAGATTAGAATGTAGGCAATAAAACACGCACCTGCTAGGAGTTGGTAAAATAACTGAGCCAAATACAGAGAATGACATGGGCAGAGAGAACAAACCCTGAGAAGAAAGAGCTTCACCTTTTACATTACAATGGTTGCCCAGGAAGCCCTCTGAAACTCAGGACTATTTTTTAGAACATTGTAGCTTTACAAGTTCCTGCTGTTGATGTAGGCTATACTTGTGGAGTCTCGCAACTGTTATTAGGCCTACACTAATCAAATTGAATAATTGCCATGAATTAAATTGAAAAAATAAATCATCATATTAAACCCCCAGCTAGGCTCCATCAGGAGGATCATATTAAACCCCTAGCTAGTCTCCATCAGGAGGATCATATTAAACCCCTAGCTAGTCTCCATCAGGAGGATCATATTAAACCCCCAGCTAGTCTCCATCAGGAGGATCATATTAAACCCCCAGCTAGGCTCCATCAGGAGGATCATATTAAACCCCCAGCTAGGCTCCATCAGGAGGATCATATTAAACCCCCAGCTAGTCTCCATCAGGAGGATCATATTAAACCCCCAGCTAGGCTCCATCAGGAGGATCATATTAAACCCCCAGCTAGGCTCCATCAGGAGGATCATATTAAACCCCCAGCTAGCCTCCATCAGGAGGATCATATTAAACCCCCAGCTAGGCTCCATCAGGAGGATCATATTAAACCCCCAGCTAGCCTCCATCAGGAAGAAAAACACTGCAGCAAGCATTCGCCTACATACCAGCCAGTCTGCTTTGATCAATCGCTTTGATCAATCACTTTGTATGCGTCCCAAATGGCACCCTATTCTCTATGTAGTGCAGTACTTTTGACCAGGGCCCATAGGGATCTGGTTAAAAGTAGTGCACTATATAGGGTTATAGGGTGCCATTTGGGATTCAAGCCTTTATCTCCACTGGATCTATAAGGAAGGGTATTAAAAGGTAACTGTAACTTAACCAATGGAATGGGCTTTGATTTGCAGTCCCTATTCAGAGTAAGAGGATGTCATTATAATGGACATCTATCATTGCTGTGCTGACTGACTAGCACCATATCATTTCGAAGGGAAATAACTCCACTTGTATACCAGCGACCTTGCTGCCATTATTCTCATGATGGTCTCAAATGACATCACCCCAGGATTTTTTCTTATGATAAAAAACGTATAATGCAGTAAATACACACACTGTAATCCTGCTTTTCTAAGACCTTTCTTGCCTTGTCCAGTGTAGTTAAAAGCCAGAGACGGCTTCGAAGGCTAGTTCAGTATCTGTCTCCTCCCTCCAGATTCCTTCAACTGTGAGCTGATTCATGATTGCCTCACCAATGGCACCCTATTCCCTACACTATTAAGGCTGTCCCCTTAGGGGAACCCTTTTTGGTTCCAGGTAGAACCCTTTTCGTTGCACTGTAGAACCATTTTTGGTTCCATACAGAACCCTATGTGGAATGGGTTCTATATGGAACCCAAAAAGGTTCTACCTGGAACCAAAAGGGTTCTAGCTGGAACCAAAAAGTGTTCTTCAAAGGGGTTCTACCTGGAAACAAAAGGGTTCTTCAGCCGAAGAACCCATTTAGGTTCTAGATACTACCTTTTTTTCTAAGAGTGTACGGTATCCACTGAGTGTACAAAACATTAGGAACATGACATAGACTGACATAGACTCTTTCCATGACATGCACTGATCAGGTGAATCCAGATGAAAGCTATGATCCCTTATTGATGTCAACTCAATATTAGGAAGTTGTTTCTAATGTTTTGTACACTCAGTGTATATTGTACACCCTGGTCAAAATTAGTGCTCTATATAGGGAATAGGGTTCCATTTGGGATTTAACCCATATATCTGATCCCTTTCTTCAGCATCTTGTTGTGGTGGTTCATGTTGCCTTTGATATCTGAGAGCATGGAGGCTTTGGCAAAATAAAGGTTGCTTTGTGCTCCGCTGATTAACCTCTGTATCAGTGCCTTTTGATGAGGTGTAGAAATCTTCCAGAGTTCATAGCATCCAACCGCACAAGGGTCGGTTGCTGCCGTTGGGTTGCTAACATGCTATGATTTATTGCAATTTATGTATCTGTTTTTTCCTGATAACTTCTAGAATAAAGTTTATTATATAACTCACAGTATCTTTCATCGTTATGTTTTGAAGACCTTGTTTCCACCGCCTGTCTTATTTCATAGTGTGTGCAGTGCAGTTTTAGTGTAGTAGGCTAGTTGAAGCAGGATCTCACCATCGTCTGCCAGTAGTCAATGCCACACCTCATCTAAACCATCTGTAATGTAATGGCTCTAATCGAACAACCTTGTTCTCCCATTCTGTAAATACCCAGACACACTTCTCTGCTGTTGAACAAAAATGTCATACTTGGCAGAAGGACAGTGACAAGGGAAAAGTGTTCCATTGATAAGCTGTTGTTAGTCCGTTTGATCTCTTGCCATTTTAATTTGTCAACGAAGTAAACCTTCAAAATAAATCACACTCCCTTAGGCTGTGGTTATGGCTAAGGATTAGTTAGGATGGGAAGTCACATCAATTCATTAGAAAATAGGGTGTCAAAACTCTGCTGTAGTCTGGGATTAATTTGGTGATAAAATGAGTTTGTAGAGGTGTGTTTAGGTTTGTGAGGATGATGTGTGAAAGTTGGCTGATTAGCACCCTGAATTTAATTCCTCTGCTCTATTGATCACTACATATATTCAGTCTAAACTACCATATAATAAGTTGTTTGTGTGACTTTAAAATGAGGGGTGTTGTACAAAAAAAAATCATCATCAATGGGATTGTCTGTAACCAATCTAACCATTCAAAGTATCAAAATTGATAACATCATCATGTAGTCTGGCTCTGGCCCAACCCATCGGTTTATGGGACCAATCAGAACGGTCAGAATGTGTTCGCATTCTTGAAATTGTACAGGAGGGAGGTAAATCCAGACTCATCCTGATCATTACTAGAGAGGTTATTCAATCCTGATAATTACTAGAGAGGTTATACAATCCTGGTCATTACTAGAGAGGCTATACAATCCTGATCCATACTAGAGAGATCATACAATCCTGATCATTACTAGAGAAGTTATACCATCCTGATCATTACTAGAGAGGTTATACAATCCTGATCATTACTAGAGTGGTTATACAATCCTGATCATTACTAGAGGTTATACAATCCTGATCATTACTAAAGAGGTTTAACAATCCTGATTATTACTAGAGAGGTTATACAATCCTGATCATTACTAAAGAGGTTATACAATCCTGATCATTACTAGAGCGGTTATACAATACTGATCATTACTAAAGAGGTTATACAAACAAATGTCGTAAAAATATTTAATTAGAAACTAGAAGATTGAGACACGCCCTATAGCTCTTGCATTGTTTTCCTAAATGCTTTGTAGTTCTGTTATCCGATATGCTTTTGGTTTTGATCTCTTGCCATTTTAATTTGTCTAGTATGACATTTTTGTTCAACAGCAGAGAAGTGTGTCTGGGTATTTACAGAATGGGAGAACAAGGTTGTTCGATTAGAGCCATTACATTACAGATGGTTTAGATGAGATGTGGCATTGACTACTGGCAGACGATGGTGAGATCCCACAACATTAGGTATTGGTAACCCCACTACATTATGTACTGGTAACCCCACTACATTAGGTATTAGTAACCCCACTACATTATATACTGGTAACCCCACAACATTAGGTACTGTTAATTGGTAACCCCACTACATTAGGTATTTGGTAACCCCACTACATTAGGTATTGGTAAACCCACTACATTAGGTAATGGTAACCCCACAACATTAGGTAATGGTAACCCCACAACATTAGGTACTGTTAATTGGTAACCCCACTACATTAGGTATTGGTAACCCCACGACATTAGGTACTGGTAACCCCACTACATTAGGTACTTTAGGTACTGTTAACCCCACTAAATTGCTTACTGGTAACCCCACAACATTAGGTACTGGTAACCCCATTACCTTATGTACTGGTAACCCCACTACATTATGAACTTGTTACCCCACAACATTAGGTATTGGTAACCCCACTACATTAGGTATTGGTAACCCCACTACATTAGGTACAGGTAACCCCACTACATTAGGTATTGGTAACCCCACTACAATATGTACTGGTAACCCCACTACATTAGGTATTGGTAACCCCACGACATTAGGTATTGGTAACCCCACTACATTAGGTATTGGTTACCCCACTACATTAGGTACTGGTAACCCCACTACATTAGGTATTGGTAACCCCACTATATTAGGTATTGGTAACCCCACGACATTATGTACTGGTAACCCCACTACATTAGGTACTGGTAACCCCACTACATTAGGTACTGGTAACCCCACTACATTAGGTACTTTAGGTACTGGTACGTACTGGTTACTCCACGACATTAGGTATTGGTAACCCCACTACATTAGGTATTGGTAACCCCACTACATTAGGTAATGGTAACCCCACGACATTAGGTACTGGTAACCCCACTACATTATGTACTGGTAACCCCACTACATTATGTACTGGTTACCCCATGACATTAGGTATTGGTAACCTCACTACATTAGGTATTGGTAACCCCACTACATTACGTACTGGTAACCCCACGACATTAGGTACTGGTAACCCCACTACATGTGGTCCTCTGTAGCTCAGCTGGTAGAGCACGGCGCTTGTAACGCCAAGGTAGTGGGTTCGATCCCCGGGACCACCCATACACAAAAAAATGTATGCACGCATGACTGTAAGTCGCTTTGGATAAAAGCGTCTGCTAAATGGCATAAGTTAAGTTATAAGTTATTACGTATTGGTAACCCCACTAAATTATGTACTGGTAACCCCACTACATTAGGTACTGGTAACCCCACTACATTAGGTACTTTAG
This sequence comes from Coregonus lavaretus, assembly GCF_964263955.1. Taxonomy (NCBI): domain Eukaryota; kingdom Metazoa; phylum Chordata; class Actinopteri; order Salmoniformes; family Salmonidae; genus Coregonus; species Coregonus lavaretus. The sequence continues at coordinate 10,694,958 of NC_140016.1, forward strand.
GTACTGGTACGTACTGGTTACTCCACGACATTAGGTATTGGTAACCCCACTACATTATATACTGGTAACCCCACTACATTAGGTACTGTTAATTGGTAACCCCACTACATTAGGTATTGGTAACCCCACTACATTAGGTATTGGTAACCCCACTACATTAGGTAATGGTAACCCCACTACATTAGGTAATGGTAACCCCACAACATTAGGTATTGGTAACCCCACTACATTAGGTAATGGTAACCCCACTACATTAGGTAATGGTAACCCCACTACATTAGGTATTGGTAACCCCACTACATTAGGTACTGCTAATTGGTAACCCCACTACATTAGGTATTGGTAACCCCACTACATTAGGTAATGGTAACCCCACAACATTAGGTAATGGTAACCCCACAACATTAGGTACTGTTAATTGGTAACCCCACTACATTAGGTATTGGTAACCCCACGACATTAGGTACTGGTAACCCCACTACATTAGGTACTTTAGGTACTGTTAACCCCACTAAATTGCTTACTGGTAACCCCACAACATTAGGTACTGGTAACCCCATTACCTTATGTACTGGTAACCCCACTACATTATGAACTTGTTACCCCACAACATTAGGTATTGGTAACCCCACTACATTAGGTATTGGTAACCCCACTACATTAGGTACAGGTAACCCCACTACATTAGGTATTGGTAACCCCACTACAATATGTACTGGTAACCCCACTACATTAGGTATTGGTAACCCCACGACATTAGGTATTGGTAACCCCACTACATTAGGTATTGGTTACCCCACTACATTAGGTACTGGTAACCCCACTACATTAGGTATTGGTAACCCCACTATATTAGGTATTGGTAACCCCACGACATTATGTACTGGTAACCCCACTACATTAGGTACTGGTAACCCCACTACATTAGGTACTGGTAACCCCACTACATTAGGTACTTTAGGTACTGGTACGTACTGGTTACTCCACGACATTAGGTATTGGTAACCCCACTACATTAGGTATTGGTAACCCCACTACATTAGGTAATGGTAACCCCACTACATTAGGTATTGGTAACCCCACTACATTAGGTAATGGTAACCCCACGACATTAGGTACTGGTAACCCCACTACATTATGTACTGGTAACCCCACTACATTATGTACTGGTTACCCCATGACATTAGGTATTGGTAACCTCACTACATTAGGTATTGGTAACCCCACTACATTACGTACTGGTAACCCCACGACATTAGGTACTGGTAACCCCACTACATGTGGTCCTCTGTAGCTCAGCTGGTAGAGCACGGCGCTTGTAACGCCAAGGTAGTGGGTTCGATCCCCGGGACCACCCATACACAAAAAAATGTATGCACGCATGACTGTAAGTCGCTTTGGATAAAAGCGTCTGCTAAATGGCATAAGTTAAGTTATAAGTTATTACGTATTGGTAACCCCACTAAATTATGTACTGGTAACCCCACTACATTAGGTACTGGTAACCCCACTACATTAGGTACTTTAGGTACTGGTACGTACTGGTTACTCCACGACATTAGGTATTGGTAACCCCACTACATTATATACTGGTAACCCCACTACATTAGGTACTGTTAATTGGTAACCCCACTACATTAGGTATTGGTAACCCCACTACATTAGGTATTGGTAACCCCACTACATTAGGTAATGGTAACCCCACTACATTAGGTAATGGTAACCCCACAACATTAGGTATTGGTAACCCCACTACATTAGGTAATGGTAACCCCACTACATTAGGTAATGGTAACCCCACTACATTAGGTATTGGTAACCCCACTACATTAGGTACTGCTAATTGGTAACCCCACTACATTAGGTATTGGTAACTCCACAACATTAGTAATAACAAATAATAATAATATGCCATTTAGCAGACGCTTTTATCCAAAGCGACTTACAGTCAGGTACTGGTAACCCCACTACATTAGGTACTTTAGGTACTGTTAACCCCACTACATTACGTACTGGTAACCCCACGACATTAGGTACTGGTAACCCCATTACCTTATGTACTGGTAACCCATTATATTATGTACTGGTAACCCCACTACATTATGTACTGGTTACCCCACGACATTAGGTATTGGTAACCCCACTACATTAGGTATTGGTAACCCCACTACAGTAGGTAATGGTAACCCCACTACATTAGGTATTGGTAACCCCACTACATTAGGTAATGGTAACCCCACGACATTAGGTACTGGTAACCCCACTACATTATGTACTGGTAACCCCACTACATTATGTACTGGTTACCCCATGACATTAGGTATTGGTAACCTCACTACATTAGGTATTGGTAACCCCACTACATTACGTACTGGTAACCCCACGACATTAGGTACTGGTAACCCCACTACATTATGTACTGGTAACCCCACAACATTACGTACTGGTTACCCCACAACATTAGGTATTGGTAACCCCACTACATTAGGTATTGGTAACCCCACTACATTAGGTACAGGTAACCCCACTACATTAGGTATTGGTAACCCCACTACATTATGTACTGGTAACCCCACTACATTAGGTATTGGTAACCCCACGACATTAGGTATTGGTAACCCCACGACATTAGGTATTGGTAACCCCACTACATTAGGTATTGGTAACCCCACTACATTAGGTATTGGTAACCCCACTATATTAGGTATTGGTAACCCCACTAAATTATGTACTGGTAACCCCACTACATTAGGTATTGGTAACCCCACTACATTAGGTACTTTAGGTACTGGTAACCCCACTACATTACGTACTGGTTACCCCACGACAATAGGTATTGGTAACCCCACTACATTATGTACTGGTAACCCCACTACATTAGGTACTGTTAATTGGTAACCCCACTACATTATGTACTGGTAACCCCACTACATTAGGTACTGTTAATTGGTAACCCCACTACATTATGTACTGGTAACCCCACTACATTACGTACTGGTTACCCCACGACATTAGGTACTGGTAACCCCACTACATTATGTACTGGTAACCCCACTACATTACGTACTGGTTACCCCACGACATTAGGTATTGGTAACCCCACTACATTATGTACTGGTAACCCCACTACATTACGTACTGGTTACCCCACAACATTATATACTGGTAACCCCACTACATTAGGTACTTTAGGTATTGGTAACCCCACTACACTATATACTGGTAACCCCACAACATTGGGTACTGTTAAATGGTAACCCCACTACATTAGGTATTGGTAACCCCACTACATTATGTACTGGTAACCCCGTGACATTAGGGACTGGTAACCACACTACATTAGGTACTTTAGGTACTGCTAACCCCACTACATTAGGTATTGGTAACCCCACGACATTAGGTATTGGTAACCCCACTACATTAGGTATTGGTAACCCCACGACATTAGGTACTGCTAACCCCAATACATTAGGTACTTTAGGTACTGGTAACCCCACAACATTAGGTACTGTTAATTGGTAACCCCACTACATTAGGTATTAGTAACCCCACTACATTAGGTATTGGTAACCCCACTACATTAGGTATTGGTAACCCCACTACATTAGGTAATGGTAACCCCATGACATTAGGTACTGGTAACCCCACTACATTAGGTACTGCTAACCCCACTACATTAGGTACTGTTAATTGGTAACCCCACGACATTAGGTACTGTTAATTGGTAACCCCACGACATTAGGTATTGGTAACCCCACTACATTAGGTACTGGTAACCCCACGACATTAGGTACTGCTAACCCCACTACATTAGGTATTGGTAACCCCACGACATTAGGTACTGCTAACCCCACTACATTAGCTATTGGTAACCCCACGACATTAGGTATTGGTAACCCCACTACATTAGGTATTGGTAACCCCACTACATTAGGTACAGGTAACCCCACTACATTAGGTATTGGTAACCCCACTACATTATGTACTGGTAACCCCACTACATTAGGTATTGGTAACCCCACGACATTAGGAATTGGTAACCCCACGACATTAGGTATTGGTAACCCCACTACATTAGGTATTGGTAACCCCACTACATTAGGTATTGGTAACCCCACTACATTATGTACTGGTAACCCCACTACATTAGGTATTGGTAACCCCACGACATTAGGTATTGGTATCCCCACGACATTAGGTATTGGTAACCCCACTACATTAGGTATTGGTAACCCAACTATATTAGGTATTGGTAACCCCACTAAATTATGTACTGGTAACCCCACTACATTAGGTATTGGTAACCCCACTACATTAGGTACTTTAGGTACTGGTAACCCCACTACATTACGTACTGGTTACCCCACGACATTAGGTATTGGTAACCCCACTACATTATGTACTGGTAACCCCACTACATTAGGTACTGTTAATTGGTAACCCCACTACACTATGTACTGGTAACCCCACTACATTAGGTACTGTTAATTGGTAACCCCACTACATTATGTACTGCTAACCCCACTACATTACGTACTGGTTACCCCACGACATTAGGTACTGGTAACCCCACTACATTATGTACTGGTAACCCCACTACATTACGTACTGGTTACCCCACGACATTAGGTATTGGCAACCCCACTACATTATGTACTGGTAACCCCACTACATTACGTACTGGTTACCCCACAACATTATATACTGGTAACCCCACTACATTAGGTACTTTAGGTATTGGTAACCCCACTACATTATATACTGGTAACCCCACAACATTGGGTACTGTTAATTGGTAACCCCACTACATTAGGTATTGGTAACCCCACTACATTATGTACTGGTAACCCCATGACATTAGGGACTGGTAACCCCACTACATTAGGTATTGGTAACCCCACGACATTAGGTACTGCTAACCCCACTACATTAGGTACTTTAGGTACTGGTAACCCCACAACATTAGGTACTGTTAATTGGTAACCCCACTACATTAGGTATTAGTAACCCCACTACATTAGGTATTGGTAACCCCACTACATTAGGTATTGGTAACCCCACTACATTAGGTAATGGTAACCCCATGACATTAGGTACTGGTAACCCCACTACATTAGGTACTGGTAACCCCATGACATTAGGTACTGCTAACCCCACTACATTATGTATTGGTAACCCCAGTGTTTTTTATAGTTGTGTATTTGTATTTTTGTGTTTCCTGTGCTCACGCCTTGATTGTTGTAATGTTATAAACCCTAGAATGTTATTGCAATGTCAGTAATGCTATCCCCAACCTAACCCTAGCTTCATGTCCACATCCCGGTTCAACCCTAACCCTAACCCTAGTCTCAACCACAATCTTAACCCTAACCCGAGCTTCATTTCCACAACCCGATTCAACCCTAACCCTAGCTTCAACGTAACGCTAACCCTAGCTTCATGTCCACATCCCGGTTCAACCCTAACCTTAGCCTCAACGTAACCCTAACCTTAACCTCAACGTAACCCTAACCCTAGCCTCAATGTAACACTAACCCTAGCCTCAACGTAACGCTAACCCTAACTTCATTTCCACATTCCGGTTCAACCCTAACCCTCAACCGTAACCTTAACCCTAACCCTAAGCCTAGCTTCATTTCCACATCCCGGTTCAACCCTAACCCTAGCCTCAATGTAACACTAACCCTAGCCTCAATGTAACACTAACCCTAGCCTCAACATAACCCTAACCCAATCCTCAACGTAACCCTAACCCAATCCTCAACGTAACCCTAACCCAATCCTCAACGTAACCCTAACCCTTACCCTAGCTTCATGTCCACACCCTTATTGTAACACTTCATCATCTCGTCCGACTACATGGTTTTTCATCATTTTAGGAGAAATTCAGGGCGTGGATGTAGGAGGCTGTTGGGTTTGGAACGCTATTGGAGTTCTATTGATTCCTCATTGATTCCCCTGAAGTCTCTCTTGTCCCCTACATACTGGCTGTGCTCAGAACAACTACAAAAGGGATTCAGGCAGTCCTCTGTGATCCCTGGTTCCTCTGGTGACCAGCTGGGGCTTGTCCATGTTTAGCCCTATGATTTATCCAACACCACAGTGTGACCAAGAGGTAGATTTACACATCGACAACTAGGCCCTTCTGTTTGATATCCCAACTGTGACCTTGTGAAAATATATCACTGTTGAGTCACTGATACAAGGGAAGCACTTGATTTTTGGGTGACACACTTTCAACTTGAATATGATTTATGGCAGGGATTGAATGAAATCCTTTAATCTTCTTTTTGGGTCTTCTTGATATTAGAATTTTCTATAATTACAGTGGCATTTGCGTCCTTTTGCAATCATGAAAAACACTTTAATATTACAAATAGTTACATGTCATACATGTTTTTGTTTCATTACACAACAGTGTTATCATAATGGTAAAAATTATTTAAAGTGATTAAGCTGCCATTTTAGTTGATTTAGAATACATAAAAAAGCCATGCCCAAAAGCCACTCAGGTTAAGAATGACCCTAATATGACCCTCTGATATTTGAGGCAGAGAGAGTCTTGTGGTTGTGAAGTTTGGCATGATTGATTTACATTCTAATCAAAAGACCAATACTGTGGCTAGGGGTGATCATTTAAACAATGTCTTGTACATGACTCTAACTTTGTTTGAGCCCGGCAGCGACAGCTGCTCATTCTCTGTCCAATTCGGTCAATAGCAGGCAGAACAAACGGTAGAAAAACAGTTAAAACAATTTGTCTTTTTAATTTATTTTCATTGATCCTATACAGAGAGAGCTACAGGTAACTGCCAAAATAAAGGAAACACGTAAATAAATTAGGCATACAAAATATATTGAAAGCAGGTGCTTCCACACAGGTGTGGTTCCTGAGTTAAATAAGCAATTAACATCCTATCATGCTTAGGGTCATGTATAAAAACACTGGGCAGGCCATTATTTTGGCTACCATGGCTATGCCCCCATAGGATGACAATGCCCCCATCCACAGGGCATGAGTGGTCACTGAATGGTTTGATGAGCATGAAAACAATGTAAACCATATGCCTTGGCCGTCTCAGTCATCAGATCTCAACCCAATTGAACACTAATGGGAGATTCTGGAGCGTCGCCTGAGACAGCGTTTTCCACCACCATCAACAAAACACCAAATGATGGAATTTCTCGTGGAAGAATGGTGTCACCTTCCTTCCAATATAGTTCCAGACACTTGTAGAATCTATGCCAAGGTGTGATTGAAGCAGTTCTGGCCCGTGGTGGACATACAGCCTATTAAGACAATTTATGTTGGTGTTTCCTTTATTTTGACAGTTACCTGTACATTTACTGTGTTAGCTTTGTATGGTCTGTACACACTCTGGCGCATTGTTGTCATCCATTTAAAAATTCAGACGCAAAGTCCCTCCAGAATCCAAGTATGTTTTATAAGCCATGGAATCACCCCTGAAGTAAGAAACCCATCCAAGAGGATTAGCAAGTCAATCACTAGCTGTTTGTTGAAAACTCAATGCATCCCACCACAGTAAACATGAAAAGAACTACACGTTGTGAAATCAACTAATTCCTGTTTTAACGCAGAAAACAACATACAATTCCATCCTCATGAGCCTACTGTATAATAATGTTTTGTGGTCATCGGCATAATTAATTAATCTGTGGTTTTCTGATTTATTGGTTTGCATGCAATGAACATGCAGGATTACACAGGACATTCTTCTTGCCTATCATTTCCCCCTTCCTCTGTCTTTAATTCTCTCCCTCTCTCTAAGCCCTCTTTTCTCTCTGTCTTCCCTTCATTTTGTTATTTTACCTGGAGGTGCAGGTGTGAAAGGGTGAGGCCATGGAAAAACATTTGACTCCGTAAGCTTGTCATGAAGGAATCCATTGACTGACCTCCACATCTTGGCACACAATGACAAATGGGTTAGCAATTTTCCGCCTGACTTAGGAACAACAAAGCACATTTCCACTTTCACCAGTAGGTATTGAGTGTAGAGTACAGTCTATCTAATCTCATGCCTTCTACAAATAGACTATTTGCTTTTGCCATGAAACTGTTTATTTTGGGCCCATACATATGATGTATCAATACATACATACATACATACATACATACATACATACATACATACATACATACATGTGATTATGTGAAAGCTTGACTTTACATATAGGTGAGGTCATGTGTTTTAGCAGAACAGACTCCTCCAAGCATTACAACGTGTTCTCTCTTGATATCTTATACCAAAAACTATATTTTATTCTGTATGATGTGTGTTTTCATACTTATCCAAAGCAGGAAGTAATGTGTCTGTTTTATGAAGAAAAGCAGGAAGTAATGTGTCTGTTTTATAAAGAAAAGCAGATAGTAATGTGTCTGTTTTATAAAGAAAAGCAGGAAGTAATGTGTCTGTTTTATAAAGAAAGTATAAGCATATCCTATACTCAGATTTCCCCCCAAGAAGAACATTTTATCCACACTGCATGCTCCCCAAGTCAAAGTCATGTGTATTAGAAAAACCATTATCATTACATGGGTCTAATTTCAGCATCCTGCAGAGTGTTTTGCATCCTAAACCACTTCTCCAGGATGTGTACGCTGCGCTGCATCCATCCTTAATGACTGTTGGTAATGCTGGGCTGTTAACCAGTGTTGTTGCTGCTGATTGAATTACTTACAAAACCCAGAAGAATGTTTAAAGTGGAAACTATGGAAATGAACCAATTGACCTTTGTTGTGACCTTAAAGATCTGTGATCCCTTTGGGAGAGAAAACTGTCAGGCAGCTCCACAGCCAGAGAATCAAAGGGATCCAGGGATGGATTGGGACCAAAACTCGGCCCAGGCATTTCTAACACCCCTGCCCCCTTTTTTACTCAAGGCCCCCACACTGGTATTTTTTTTCTTCCTCGAGGCCCCCATTATTAGACAAATAATGATAATTTTGCGCAAAACCCCAAATTTAGACAGGCCCACTGGGCTAAAGATGAACCAACCCATCTGCCGTTTGCCAGAATTGCCCTATGGCCAGTCCACCCCTGAAGGGATCTTTGCAGCTGTTACTACTGCTTCACCCAGAGACCTACTACCAAGCCCCCAGCCCAACTCCCTCCTCTACCCTCATGTATAAATTATCATTACAAATCAATCATTTCATAATGATGATGTATCTTATCGACTACTGGTTGTGTCAGACTGTTTGTGGAAGTCCAACTACAGTACTGAACAAATATTTATCTGATACTGACTACCACATTCAATCAGATTACATTTTAGTTTTGGGGTAAAAAGTTGCTAGCTATGTCCCACAATTTATCATTGAGTGGAGTAATGTCTCTGTGTTTAAATCACTGCAGCTAAGTGAATGATTTGCGCTGGGGCATGAGAGAGCCATAATAGTGTGGTCTGGGTGTATGTGTGTGTGTGTGTGTGTGTGTGTGTGTGTGTGTGTGTGTGTGTGTGTGTGTGTGTGTGTGTGTGTGTGTGTGTGTGTGTGTGTGTGTGTGTGTGTGTGTGTGTGTGTGTGTGTGTGTGTGTGTGTGTGTGTGTGTGTGTGAATGTGCCCTGACAGGGCACTCCAGTCTGGGAGTCCGGCAGGGCGATTATGTCCTGTAGGGATAACCTGTCATGGTGCTGAGAGCCTAATTGATGCCTCATGCTTTTCAGGCGGCAATTATAGCGCCCAAATGTCAAGACCTAATTTGTGGCTTTGTAATGTGGACACATGGGCCGGGCACAGGGGCGGCCGAGGTGTCCACATGGGACATAAAGACAGGTTTGGTCAGCAGATGTGAGGTGGAAGTGTGGGGGGGGGGTGGACGACTGACTCTGGGGAAGGGATATAATGGTTTTTGGTGGGTGGGGAAACTGACAGTGGGGAAAGGCTATGAAAGGTTGTGCTGGGAACTGACTGTGGGGAAAGGCTATGAAGTGTTGTGGTGGGGGGAAACTGACTGTGGGGAAAGACTATGAAGGGTTGTGGTGGGGGGAAACTGACTGTGGGGAAAGACTATGAAGTGTTGTGGTGGGGGTGGTGCAGTGCATTAAAAAACAATACATCACAACTGGGAGCAGACAAGCAGAGATGTGGGTTGAGAGTGGGTAAGAAAAAATAGGTATTTCACAGAATATACTGTATAACGTATAGCTAAAACACAGAATATACTGTATAACGTATAGCTAAAACACAGCATATACTGTATAACGTATAGCTAAAACACAGAATATACTGTATAACGTATAGCTAAAACACAGCATATACTGTATAACGTATAGCTAAAACACAGAATATACTGTATAACGTATAGCTAAAACACAGCATATACTGTATAACGTATAGCTAAAACACAGCATTTATAACGTATAGCTAAAACACAGCATTTATAACGTATAGCTAAAACACAGAATATACTGTATAACGTATAGCTAAAACACAGCATTTATAATGTATAGCTAAATCACAGAATATACTGTATAACGTATAGCTAAAACACTGCATTTATAACATATAGCTAAAACACAGAATATACTGTATAACATATAGCTAAAACACAGCATTTATAATGTATAGCTAAAACACAGAATATACTGTGTAACTTATAGATAACAATCCCAGACATGTATGCAGTCATTCCTTGGGATTTATAGTGATGGGGTATTATCGTGACTAGACGTTTTACTGTGTACTGTATCATCTGAGTCAAGCAGCTGCTGCAGATGCCAGGTGTCAGTCTGTTGTTACGTCCCAAATGGTACCCTAGCACCCTATTCCCTATATAGTGCCCTACTTTTGACCTGGGACGCTGGTCAAAGGTAGGGCACTATATAGGAAATAGGGCACAATAGTAGGGCACTAAATAGGGGATAGGGTGCAACAACAGAGTACTATATAGGGAATAGGGTGCAACAGTAGGGTACTATATAGGGAATAGGGTGCAACAATAGGGTACTATATAGGGAATAGGGTACAATAGTAGGGCACTAAATAGGGGATAGGGTGCAACAATAGGGTCCTATATAGGGAATAGGGTGCAACAGTAGGGTACTATATAGGGAATAGGGTGCAACAGTAGGGTACTATATAGGGAATAGGGTGTAACAGTAGGGTGCTATATAGGGAATAGGGTGCAACAGTAGGGCACTATATATTGAATAGGGTGCAACAGTAGGGTACTATATAGGACATAGGGTGCAACAGTAGGGTACTATATAGGGAATAGGGTGCAACAGTAGGGTACTATATAGGGGATATGGTGCAACAGTAGGGTACTATATAGGGAATAGGGTGCAACAGTAGGGCACTATATAGGGAATAGGGTGCAACAGTAGGGCACTATATAGGGGATAGGGTGCCATTTGGGACACAGTTGGTCTGTTTGTTGTATCAGTACAGTTTTCCTTCTTGGGCCTCCCAGTTCTACTCCCAGTCTCAGATCATCTCTTTAATGCTCTAAGACACAACTCTGTCAGTTACCTGCTGGGAAAACTAGAACTGCAAGCCCTGCTCTAGGTATGTATGTTAAAACTGAAAGACAACATTTGTATGGTGTGTAAATAGCAGTGCTCAAAGGTCTTTTGCAAAGTTGTTTTTTCTCCTAATGTTTCCATGGAGATCTAAACAGAGGAGCATATTTTCCATTGGAGCTGACAGCTCTGGAACTGAAATGACAGTAAATCAAATATGCAGAGCCTAATTGCAGTTTTTGGAAAGTAGACCACAAAACCCTCAAGGATAGCTATGACATAAGAAAAACGATTGTACTTGAAAGGAGTTACAATATAGGAAATATAACACCATGGTCATTCTGCACCTCTCTACCTTGATGTCTTCTGTTGTGGGATGAACCTTTAGTACACCAGTCTTCCCGGATGAGTTATCGCAGAAGCCTAAAATCTTCAGATGATGAAATCTTTTTCTTTCATTCTTCTATTTTGGGGGATTTTCTTCTCGCGCCCCAGGATGTGTGTTGGTTTATACTGTAGATACAATCAAGGTAACTCCGCCAGAGTAGCTCTTTCCTGCAGTCAAATGACCTAGTGGCCTCATGGGTGGAATGTTATTAATAATTTTCCATAATTCCATAATTAATAAACATTATTTCAAAAACCAGCCGAAAATCCAGTGTTTCTATGTCAAACGGTTTTGTTATATTTCAGTCTTCTGTGATGTATATAAAGTGTAATATTGGGATGCAAACTCAAAATGTAATACATTTCAACTCTATATCTGACATGGTACAAGTGTCTTCATTTTTTAAGACTGTGTGTGAGGTGTATACTTTTGTTTCAAAGTAGATTTGTTTAATACTACCAAGAAACACTCTGTGGGACCCTGATTTAGCCCACTGAAGTAAAAGTTGAAGGGATTCAGGAACAAAAATATAAAGTGCTTAAATAGCATACTTTTATCCCAGTCTTAATATGTCGGTAGACTGCCATGTACACAGACTTAAACCATGCACACACCATTGTAACTCATAATTTGGTGAGCATGGCAATTTACTATTGAATCAACAAACACCAAAGAGCCTAAAATCAATAGTTGTAGGATTTCAACAACACAAAGAGACAGTCAGACACCATCCTTAAACAGACAGACAGACAGACACCACTTCTTAGAAGTGACCATGGCTTTACAACAGTAGGTGAGTTAAGCTCTTGGCACTTCCCCTGCTGTGTTCCTCAGGCCAGCCTTTCTAAAGATAGAAATTATGCTCTCTAATAATTGGGGCAGACAACAAAGCTACCTATATTTCCAGTAGGCAGTTATGCTGATGCTAACTCACCTCCCATATCCCCAGCTGACAAACAGGCGACAGAGGATGAGGAGCGGTGGGAACACCTGCACACGCTGTCTGACTGGACTGACTGCAGAGATAGACAGGCATGGATGAACACTGACTTCCATACCTGCTCCGTGGACTCATTCACACACACACACACACACACACACACACACACACACACACACACACACACACACACACACACACACACACACACACACACACACACACACACACACACACACACACACACACACACACACACACACACACACACACACACACACACACACACACAGACAGACAGACAGAGACACACACACACTGAGAAACACACCTGATTGGGCTTCCTGCAGGGGCCTTTGAGGCTGTGGCTGAGGAGGTGATGAAAGTCAGGAAGCATCCATTAAGTAAGAGAGAGCCCCCGAGTGGGATGGATGAGGGGTTTAAGTGTTTTCAGTAAGTAGCCACAGACCACCTGCTGGGGGAACAAAAGTATCTCTCTAAAGGCTAGGGTGACTCCAAAACATCAGTTCAACAAGTGCCAAAGAGCACTTCTGGGCATCAGGTATCACAAGTCAGGGTGGAAACCTGTTTAGAGACATGACCCTCAAAATGTCAAGGGAGAACACTTACATTAACACAAAGTATTTTTCTATGGCCAGAAAGGTAATGGCTAAGTGCCAGTCTTTGTAAATGTTAGGTTACTTTGAATCTTTTGGTTTTTCATGCAGAATGTAACATCCAACAGAGGGAACCACTGAGACTAAGCCGGTCCTTTTCACATGGAAGCAACCTTTGATGACACTCCCCAGGAATGGGAGCTGCCAGTCGTGACATTTCAGCACATTTCAATGATCACTGTTGAATACCATTTTTTAAATAAAACATACATTTTATAGCTGTTATGTTTACAATTGCGCATCTGTTCTGTTTTAAAATAGCAATATTTTAGTTGCAGGACTATGAAGAAACAAAATTGACCTCTTTAAACTGAATATGTAACAGTTAGTAATGCATCTAAAATCAGAATACGTATTTATGGGGTAGATAGCCAGGGAATACGTGTTTATGGGGTAGATAGTCAGGGAATACGTGTTTATGGGGTAGATAGTCAGGGAATATGTGTTTATGGGATAGATAGCCAGGGAATACGTGTTTATGGGGTAGGTTTACCAGGGAATACGTGTTTATGGGGTAGATAGTCAGGGAATATGTGTTTATGGGGTAGATAGCCAGGGAATACATGTTTATGGGGTAGGTTTACCAGGGAATACGTGTTTATGGGGTAGATAGCCAGGGAATATGTGTTTATGGGGTAGATAGCCAGGGAATACGTGTTTATGGGGTAGATAGCCAGGGAATACGTGTTTATGGGGTAGATAGTCAGGGAATACGTGTTTATGGGGTAGACAGCCAGGGAATACGTGTTTATGGGGTAGATAGTGAGGGAATACGTGTTTATGGGGTAGACAGCCAGGGAATATGTGTTTATGGGGTAGATAGCCAGTGAATACATGTTTATGGGATAGATAGCCAGTGAATACGTGTTTATGGGGTAGATAGCCAGGGAATACGTGTTTATGGGGTAGGTTTACCAGAGAATATGTGTTTATGGGGTAGATAGCCAGGGAATATGTGTTTATGGGGTAGATAGCCAGGGAATACGTGTTTATGGGGTAGATAGCCAGGGAATATACACATAAACATAGAGAGCACAGTTCAACAAGGTGCATGATATCATTATGGTGAGAGAAGAGATAGAGGTAGTTGTTGATTATGTAGGTGTTCTGATGGGAAAGTCCCATTGTATCCTACAAGGCTGAGAGTTGGCAACAGAGCAGACTCCCCATGTCAAGACAGCAGTTGGCTTGCCATCACAGAGATGTTGAGATCACAGGCCTTTAGCTTTCATGCTTCAACACAGATATCCTCCCAACCGTTGAGGAAACTGTACAAAGATACCAAAATAGTGGCTTTTAAATAAATATGCCTGTTCAGCCATTGTCCAAAGATCATACGTTTTATATAACGTGTCTAATTCCTGTTTCCTCCAAAACATTGTTTTGGTTACAGTTGGATAGAGAAATGCAGGTACTTAGAGGGCTATATCTCCTCCTTTGAGGACAAGCCCCTATAAATAATTTGTTTATCACTGAAATTGCATGGATATTGTAAAACAATCTCTCTGTGAAACAATTTCACACAAAGAAATATCCATCAACTCAGTGGACACGCTTTCTGCTACGTTAAAGCTGTCAGCAGATGAAAAAAAGGCTACGGTTTTACAAAAAAGAATGGGACACAAAGGTTTTCACTCAGTCTGGAGGCTGGAGAGATTTCTTGGCCACCTTGGCTCTCTTTCATTGTTCAATAATACTATTAATCAGGACTATCATTCTGCAACTGTCAACAGAGCTTACTTAGCCCTTATCGCGCTGACCTCCAGTTTTATACAGCTGCCAAGCCGCTGAACGGACCAGAGGTAAAGGTCATTTTTTATTTGGCCCTGGTCGTTGCATTGTGAGGCCACTACGTGAGCAAGTTCCACAGCATGACTTTGAAGTTTTTATGCATATATGGGAACCTCGCTCTTGTCTCTCAACATAATGGCAATCATAAAAAGAACAACAATGATCTCGTAAATAGGTTTATGTATTTGAACTCACCAATTTCAAAAGACAAAGCTATAGCCAAAATGTATGTCTCTTTAGAAAATGTGAACTTTTAAAACTGAGTTAAACTAGTTAATTTTTTATATATTTTTTGTCAGTTGGTTCATCAAGAAAACCATGTAGGTAATAAACAGTGTGGTCCTCTTAGATTCTGAACCCAAATGTTAAAACATTTACATTTACAATACATCCTTAAATGTTCCAAACAGACAATATAAAAAAGACAAATCCAGTTCACTGACTTTAATAAGGATTCACTGACACAGACGTTAAATGTGATGCATACAACGGAGGGCTTCTTTGGGAAAGATTCAGTAAATTATAGATTTTCCCACACATTATGTTAAGATAATTTCACAATGTGGCCCAAGCTAAGTGAGAAAACAGCTATCCTCAGATTATCTCTATGTAGATACAATTTCTAGTGGTTTCTCTATACAGTACTGTATATTTAACTGTAAAAATATATTCTGAAATAAATAAATATATAACATAAATATTTGTATCTAGAAATGAATAAATAATACATTTTGAAATGATATCTGTGGCAGATATCTTTCTGCTCCTTTCAGCATCATCTAGTCACACGTAAAACGAGAATAAAACAGGTGAATTCCTTCAAAATCCTTCTGGAATAAACAGAGCCCTTCCAACACATCATAGCCCCACCAAATAAAAAACTAGGTTCTTTAACTGTATAGAATCCCATAGATTTTGCCATCCCAACAATAGATAATAGAACAGTTCTATCTCTATGTTCTATCTCTATGATTCCAACTAGATCCTCAGTCCAAAGACACTTCCTGAAGTGTATTGGCCCTCAAACAGAAGAGTGACCCTCCCTCTCTCCCTCCCTCCTGCATCAGCATCTCTTCCTCTGATCCTGTTCCTCTCCTATTCCACACGACAGCTACTCTCGGGGGTCAGTTTGCCCCTGAACAAACAGCCTCCTCATGCCTTGGTGTGCAGGTTGACAATGTCAGACATTCTAGACTGTCTTTGTCACCGCTGAGAGCTGGCCCTGGCATTCCAAGGGGAGGCCCCTGGCTAGTGCCTTTATACCCAGTGTAGGCTACTCCTTCCCTGCTGGCTGGCTGGAGCTGGGGCTGCTGTAGGGCTGGGACTGGGGCTGGGGCTGGGACTGCTGTAGGGCTGGTTGGCTCCACACTGCCTGGACTGCACACATCCCTGCTTCCCACAGCAGGAGGGACTAGAGCTCAATACACAGCTATTCCTGATCTGGGACGGTGGGTGCAGGCCAGTCTCAGCTGTGGCCCAGAATCTCCTTGTACAGCTCCGGTACCCGGTCAGGGTCCACGGGCCTGGGCAGGAAGTGGGTGAACTTCTGGTGTCGCCTGGACTTTGTTCCATCCCGAGCCGTGCCGTCCTTGTTTAACGCCACAAAGTAGCGAGTCCCTTTGTCTCCGTGCTTGTAGAGGTTGGAGGAGTATGTGTTGTACCAGTTCTCCTCAAACTGCTCCCTGAAGACACACTCAGCAGTCAGCTTCTCCTGCAGGATAGAAACCAAGTCAGATCAGATTATGAAGTCAGATCCATTGACAATAAATCAACGGTCTTACCAGGGCAAGGATATATTTGTGGTAAGGCTGCTTGGTTTGTTTGGTTTATTTGGATGCCCATTAGCTTTTGCCAAAGCAGCAGCTATTTTTCCTGGGGTCCACACAAAATCATCAAACATGACAAGTAACAAAACACTGATACACTGATAGACAAGGACAGTCACACAAATGTAAAATACAATGATATACAAACAATACAACTAAAGAATAATGTGTGTGTAGATTGTGTGTGTTAGAGCGTGATAGAGTGTGTCTGTGTGTGTATATTTGTGCGTGTGTCATTTCCCAGTCCCTATTGTGGACTCTGTGTTTACAGATGATAAGAACATAACTAGTTCAGAACTGGATCCTTTATGGCAGTGACAGCAGAACTGGATCCTTTATGGCAGAGTGACAGCAGAACTGGATCCTTTATGGCAGAGTGACAGCAATAATCAAGGAAACCCATTAATGCCACCTGCTGGTATATTATAATGTATATTGGACAACAAAAGACCCAGAGACACTTCTACAACACATATTTAATAAGAGGTGGGACTATAGAAACACCAAAGAGAGTGGTGAGTGTAATACTTACAGAACCATAGAGCTCTCCCTTGTCATTCATCCCCAGGTAGAGAGCACTGTCCACTCCTCGAATGCTTATCAATCCAACAGCAATGCTTATGAATTCCAAAATACCTGGAGAAGAATAAATCTGTTGTTCCAGGTGTATTTCACCAGAGAAACCTTCTATCACAGATTGTGACACACTAGGGTAGAGTATAGCCACATTTTCCATATAGGACTTTCACATTACTTCCACTGATATTTATTGAACAAATTATAACAGTTGCACTATTGCTTTAGGGGTAATATTGGCAACTGATGTTATGGTAGGAAACTGATCTTGTTCTGACAGAAATAATAATAATAATAATATCAATTATTATTATTATTATAACAATAACTTGTTTTATATATAATGATTATTACATATTTGGTAACATTTTTAACCATAAAATATTAATGTGTAATATGAGATCTGTAATAACACACTAATAACTTGATAAATACCGAATCTACTGTGGTCCTTTCTTGTCCCTTGCACAGTGCCATCTGGAAGTATTTCCAGATGAAATCCAGTTCTACAGTATAACTGCCTTCTCCGGAGAATCCCTTTTAAAAGTGTTAAATCTGCCGTGGCGCTCCGGGACAGGCTTTCCCCGGCACCAGGTACGAGGTGTTCACCCTGACCCAGCAGTACCGCTGAACTCTCCCCAAGAGACGTCAGGAGAAAATGGGACCCGACGTGTCCTACACCATCAATGCCGTGCAAGAAGCTTCCAACTTCACCCAGAGCAGCCATCACAGCAGAGCCCTCCCGGGCGTCAGAGTTGGAGCGAGTAAAGTTCAACAGAGAGATCCAGAGTGAGCGCTCTTGCGTAGACAGTTACCAGGTTGCCACTCGGTCGCCTATTGCATGTTTACATTCGCGTCCGTTACTAAGCACATGCTCTGTTGCACTGAAACGGATCAGTCCTTTTTTTCCCCTTGACATGTATACCTTGGATAAATGAGCTCTCGTGGCATATGCGTTATGAGCACAAATTCGTTCCAAAATGTGACCCTACCGCTTGATGTCTTCATCAGTTGAGGTAAGATAATGTTGTTCAATTCTAGTAGTTCCCACGGCTCATGAAGGGTTGGAAAATTTTGAAAATCAAATACAGTAGGAAGTCAGAATCTTTTCCAGAGAGATACCAATGTATCCAACCCCTCTTTCTATGAGAAACACTAGACCACTGCTCTGCAGGTAAGGTAGGCTTGCTGTTGGAGGCTTGCGAACACACTGCCTAAAGACGTGAGGCAGGTGCAAAATGACGAGGATTTTTAGTGGGCGGGGCTGTCGTTCAGACTTGCCTTGGCAGAGATTATTTTCTTCCTAAAGTATAAAATAAGACACCCAGAAAGAGAGAGAGAGAGAGAGAGAGAGAGAGAGAGAGAGAGAGAGAGAGAGAGAGAGAGAGAGAGAGAGAGAGTTTGATCATATATTTGGTAACATTGCAATATTTTGGCCATTGATTGTACTTTTCTACTTACCTATGGCAATGATAGTGACAGTCCAATCGCATTCCCACACTCATTAGCCTCCTTCAGTTTGCACTGCACCAGCCAGCACGAGCAACTACCACAACCAAACACCGTGATCAAAATACTTACACATGAAACAACAGATACAGTAGCCTATGTATTGAGCTATATAATCAATGCAATGTGATGGCTCTATTTCAAGGCTTTATCATATTATCCCGAAAAATTCTTAAGAGAAACTTTGATTCTTGAGTGAGAGCCGCTATAGCACTGGGAAGCGCAAAAACATTCAGGTGAAACGGGGTGAAACGTCACGCGGATTATCTCGCGATGGAAAATAACAGTTTGCCGCGATCTTCTGCTATGACACTTCAATGAACAACAACCATGGCTGCCTTCCGTAGACTTATTTCCACATCGACTAATTTCTCATCTACATCAGGGAGATTTGTATTTTGGAAACAAACACCAAAGAGAACTAAAACATTTAAACGTTGCAACTGGAGTATGTATCGCCACCGGAGCTGGTTTTGCGAATTATTACAATGTCCAAAAGAAACTGTCAACCCAAATCGATAATGGTTTACTTCTCGCATTACCTGCAGTATCTGCGACAAATAAGGTATTGTATAGCCTACTTGTCATGGCATGGGACATTAGTATATATAGCATGTATAATAAATAGCATTTTTATCTGTCTATATAGTAGCCTAGCAGATAGCCTAATATTGATAGGCTACCAGTGAGTGACCCTGTAGCTACACGTCAACATGCCCACTGAACTCACAGCGCGAAGCAGAGCTGAAATTACTCTTATTTTTTGTTTAGATTCAAGGTTGACGTTCCGTAATAGTAAAAAACCCATGGCATAAATCAAATACGATCAAATAGGAATGCATTGTGTAGACAGAAACACCCACGGGCATTTAATTTAAATGGACCTATGTGACTATTTGCCCCATTATGACAAGGGCGCTGTCCACGACATGGGGTGCTGAAATGCGGAAATGTTATGTACAGGTCTATTTAATGTTTTTCTCTTTTAAAAATGATCTTGCAAGTGAATTTAGATTCAAATGACGTTATTATATACTTGTATAGGGCTATTTCCATAGAGCGAGAAGACTTGGACACATACAGGCAAAAAGACAGGCAGTGACAATAATAACAGTGGAAACCAATAAGGCCCAGTGAGGCGTTGCTCTCCCTCCCTCTGTTTAGTTGGCAGGTTTGGTGAGGGTGGGAGTGGTGGTGGGGGGAGGTGGCTTGATGTAACCTTGACTGGGGTTTGAGACACAGGAATCCTGGAATGTAGGAAACTGGACACGAGGACTTGGCGGAGGGGCTGACATTTGATGGTGGGGGTTTACCCGGTGGGGGAGGGGGCAGGGGAGAGGGTGGGGAAGAAGGGGGCACACATTCCCTGAGGTGTTTGCTGTAAGCCCAGTGGGCCTGGCGCTCTGCCACCAGAGAGAGGTCCACTCTGTCCTCACCAGGCCAGGCAGACCTGCCTCCTGATATCGCTGTTTTTAAACATTTGTAGGGAAATGATCTGGTGCACAGGCCTGAATAACTGGCTGACAAAACATGGCACCCATTCTTTGAAGTAGAACATGGGTTCTAGTTGTCATCACCAGCTTCCAATTGGCTCATTCATCCCCCTCCTCTCCCCTGTAACTATTCCCCAGGTCGATGCTGTAAATGAGAATGTGTTCTCAGTCAACTTACCTGGTAAAATAAGGGATAAATAATTGCGTATTAGAATGTGGCTTTTCTAGACATGTGAAGCATGCATTGGCCATAAAACCACACTAATCTTTAACCATGAAGAAATATGTTGTTTTTAAAACTATTCATTTTTCTCACACTTTGCTTAAAAACGTTATCAATTATTTGGGGTATATATGTGTGTGTGTGTGATGCGTGTGTGATGTGTGTGTATTTGTGTGTGTATCTGGGTGTGTTTTGTTTCAGGCCAAGACATTTGATCTGGATGATGGGGATGTGTACATGTCGTCCCATGAGGCCAGGTTTCGGTTGTTCAGCTCAGTGGAATACGAGGGACAGCTCTATATGACCCCACTGAACTTCATTGAGTCTGTCACCATGGGTGAGCCTAAGAGTGAGTACTAACCAACATGCACACACGCACGCACACACACCCACACACACACACACACACACACACACACACACACACACACACACACACACACACACACACACACACACACACACACACACACACACACACACACACACACACACACACACACACACACACACACACACACACACACACACACACACATCCTAAACACCCACCACTCATTGCATCTCCTCATATAGTCGATAAATAGACATCAAACTAAGATGTTGACATATGGTGCTGATCAAATATCAATCTTCAGCAGTTCTATTCTGTACTGTACGTATGATGATGGTAGAGTCTGAGGTGCCAATGTTGTTTGCTCAAGACTCACATCAACATTCTTTATGTAAAGGCCTTGTGAGTGACATAAGAATAGCTGTGTGATTGGCTAGGAGTCAAGTAGATACAGATCTTTACTAGCAGCACCACTGTTACGTCTCCTTTCTGTAGCAACAAACTCTGACGGACAGACAGACGAACAGACAGACGGAGACAAAACAGCATGTCTCAAGTGTTAGGCATTCATGACGTCTTTTGTGAATCATGATGATTTTAGTCACTACATTAGAAACAGTTAAATACATTGTAAATGATCAGATATAAACTCAAAGTATTGGGATTGAATAAAGATCTTGTCTCCGTCCCAAATGACACCCAATTCCCTAGATAGTGCCCTATGTAGGGAATAGGGTGCCATTTGGGACACATCCCTGTATTCTGGGGCCTGTTGATGTGGTGTGTCTTGGTTTCCCTGGCATGTAAGAAGGTTATAAATGGAGCACTAATGTGAATAGCACACATTGCGTCAGCCCTCTCTCCTCACTCTCTCTGATGGCTAATGCGTTACGAAATAGGGATACTGACGTTTTATGGTTTTATGCTGTGGTTGTAAAATTAGATATGTTTTTTCCCTGACTGAGGATGTTTGGAAAAGTCTGGGATATAGGGCCATTATACATCACAGAATATTCTCATAATTTACATACAGTATTTCATATAAATATACCTTTGCTTTGTGTTGCTGTTCAATTAAAATGAGTCCCCTGTTTTCAAATATTGTGGGAGCCTATATGGTATTGTGGTAACCTATGTGGTATTGTGGTAACCTATGTGTTATTGTGGTAACCTATATAGTATTGTAGTAACCTATATGGTATTGTGGTAACCTATGTGGTATTGTGGTAACCTATATGGTATAGTGGTAACCTATATGGTATAGTAGTAACCTATATGGTATTGTGGTAACCTATGTGGTATTGTGGTAACCTATATGGTATTGTGGTAACCTATATAGTATACTAGTAACCTGTATGATATTGTGGTAACCTATATGGTATTGTGGTAACCTATATGGTATAGTAGTAACCTATATGTATTGTGGTAACCTATATGGTATTGTGGTAACCTATATGGTATAGTAGTAACCTATATGGTATTTTGGTAACCTATATGGTATTGTGGTAACTGATATGATATTGTGGTAACCTACAGTATGTGGTATTGTGGTAACCTACAGTATGTGGTATTGTGGAAACCTATGTGGTATTGTGTAACCTATGTGGTATTGTGGAAACCTATATGGTATTGTGGTAACCTATATGGTATTATGGTAACCTATGTGGTATTGTGGTAACCTATATGGTATTGTGGTAATCTATATGGTATTGTGGTAACCTATGTGGTATTGTGGTAACCTATGTGTTATTGTGGTAACCTATATAGTATTGTGGTAACCTATGTGGTATTGTGGAAACCTATATGGTATTGTGGAAACCTATATGGTATTGTAGTAACCTATATGGTATTGTGGTAACCTATGTGGTATTGTGGTAACCTATATGGTATAGTGGTAACCTATATGGTATAGTAGTAACCTATATGGTATTGTGGTAACCTATGTGGTATTGTGGAAACCAATATGGTATTGTGGTAACCTATATGGTATTGTGGTAACCTATGTGGTATTGTGGAAACCTATATGGTATTGTGGTAACCTATATGGTATTGTGGTAACCTATGTGGTATTGTAGTAACCTATATGGTATTGTGGTAACCTATGTGGTATTGTGGTAACCTATATGGTATAGTGGTAACCTATATGGTATAGTAGTAACCTATATGGTATTGTGGTAACCTATGTGGTATTGTGGTAACCTATATGGTATTGTGGTAACCTATATAGTATACTAGTAACCTGTATGATATTGTGGTAACCTATATGGTATTGTGGTAACCTATATGGTATAGTAGTAACCTATATGTATTGTGGTAACCTATATGGTATTGTGGTAACCTATATGGTATAGTAGTAACCTATATGGTATTGTGGTAACCCATATGGTATAGTAGTAACCTATATGGTATTGTGGTAACCTATATGGTATTGCGGTAACCTATGTGGTATTGTGGTAACCTATATGGTATTGTGGTAACTGATATGATATTGTGGTAACCTACAGTATGTGGTATTGTGGAAACCTATGTGGTATTGTGTAACCTATATGGTATTGTGGTAACCTATGTGGTATTGTGGTAACCTATATGGTATTGTGGTAATCTATATGGTATTATGGTAACCTACAGTACCAGTCGAAAGTTTGGACACACCTACTCATTCAAGGGTTTTTCTTTATTTTTTACAATTGTTTACATTGTAGAATAATAGTGAAGACATCAAAACTTTTATATTTGAGATTCTTCAAATAGCCACCCTTTGCCTTGATGAGAGCTTTGCACACTCTTGGCATTCTCTCAACCAGCTTCACCTGGAATGCTTTTCCAACAGTCTTGAATGAGTTCCCACATATGCTGAGCACTTGTTGGTTGCTTTTCCTTCACTCTGCCGTCCGACTCATCCCAAACCATCTCAATTGGGTTGAGGTCAGGGGATTGTGGAGGCCAGGTCATCTGATGCAGCACTCCATCACTCTCCTTCTTGGTAAAAAAGCCCTTAACCAGCCTGGAGGTGTGTTGGGTCATTGTCCTGTTGAAAAACAAATTATAGTTCCACTAAGCCCAAACCAGATGGGATGGCGTATCGCTGCAGAATGCTGTGGTGGCCATGCTGGTTAAGTGTGCCTTGAATTCTAAATAAATCACAGACAGTGTCACCAGCAAAGCACCCCCACACCATAACACCTCCTCCTCCATGCTTTACGGTGGGAACTACACATGTTGAGATCATCCGTTCACCCACACCGCGTCTCACAAAGACACGGCGGTTTGAACCAAAAATCTCCAATTTGGACTCCAGACCAAAGGACAAATTTCCATCTGTCTAATGTCCATTGCTCATGTTTCTTGGCCCAAGCAGGTATCTTCTTCTTATTGGTGTCCTTTAGTAGTGATTTCTTTGCAGCAATTCGACCATGAAGGCTTGATTCAAACAGTCCCCTCTGAACAGTTGATGTTTAGATGTGTCTGTTACCTGAACTCTGTGAAGCATTTATTTGGGCTGCAATTTCTGAGGCTGGTAACTCTAATGAACTTATCCTCTGCATTAGGGGTAACTCTGGGTCTTCCATTCCTGTGGTGGTCCTCATGAGAGCCAGTTTCATCATAGCACTTGATGGTTTTTGCGACTGCACTTGAATAAACTTGAATAAACGTTATTCTGCAATGTAAACATTGCAGAATAACACCCTTGAATGAGTAGGTGTGTCCAAACTTTTGACTGGTAGTGTATATGGTATTGTGGTAACCTACAGTGGCTTCAGAAAGTATTCACACCCCTTTTTCCACATTTTGTTGTGTTACAGCCTGAATTTAAAATTGATTAAATTGAGATGTTGTGTGACTGACCTACACACAATACCCCATAATGTCAAAGTGGAATTTTGTTTGTAGAACGTTTTAGAAATTAATACAAATGTTAAAGCTGGAAATGTCTTGAGTCAATAAGTATTCAACCTCTTTCTTATGGCAAGCCTAAATAAGTTCAGGAGTAAACATATGCTTTACAAATCACATAATTAAGTTTCATGGACTATCCTTGTTCGATAATAGTGTTTAACATGATTTCTGAATAACTACCCCATCTCTATACCCAACACATACAATTATATGTAAGGTCCCTCAGTCGAGCAGTGAATTTCAAACACAGATTCAACCACAAAGACCATGGAGGTTTTTCAATGCCTCGCAATGAATTGGTAGATGGGTAAAAATACAAAAAGCAGACCCTGAATATCTTTTGAGCATGGTGAAGTTCATAATTAGGTTTTGAATGGTGTGTCAATACACCCAGTCACTACAAAGATACAGGTGTCCTTCCTAACTCAGTTGCCGGAGACGAAGAAAACTGCTCAGGGATTTAATGGTTGTGATATGAGAAAACTGAGGATGGATCAACAACATTATACAGTTGAAGTCGGAAGTTTACATACACTTAGGTTGGAGTCATTAAAACTCGTTTTTCAACCACACATTTCTTGTTAACAAACTATAGTTTTGGCAAGTCGGTTAGGACATCTACTTTGTGCATGACACAAGTAATTTTTCCAACAATTGTTTACAGATGATTTCACTTATAATTCACTGTATCACAATTCCAGTGGCTCAGAAGTTGACTGTTCCTGGAAAATTCCAGAAAATGATGTCATGGCTTTAGAAGCTTCTGATAGGCTAATTGACATAATTTGAGTCAATTGGAGGTGTACCTGTGGATGTATTTCAAGGCCTACCTTCAAACTCAGTGACTCTTTGCTTGACATCATGGGAAAATCAAAAGAAATCAGGAAGAAGCCACTGCTCCAAAACCAGCATAAAAAAGCCAGACTACGGTTTGCAACTGCACATGGGGACAAAGATCGTACTTTTTGGAGAAATGTCCTCTGGTCTGATGAAACAAAAATAGAACTGTTTGGCCATAATGACCATCGTTATGTTTGGAGGAAAAAGGGGGTCCCTTACAAGCCGAAGAACACCATCCCAACCGTGAAGCACGGGGGTGGCAGCATCATGCTGTGGAGGTGCTTTGCTGCAGGAGGGACTGGTGCACTTCACAAAATAGATGGCATCATGAGGAAGGAAAATTATGTAGATATATTGAAGCACATCTCAAGACATCCGTCAGGAAGTTAAAGCTTGGTCGCAAATGGGTCTTCCAAATGAACAATGACCCCAAGCATACTTCCAAAGTTGTGGCAAAATGGCTAAGGACAACAAAGTAAAGGTACTGGAATGGCCATCACAAAGCCCTGACCTCAATCCTATAGAACATTTGTGGGCAGAACTGAAAAAGCATGTGCGAGCAAGGAGGCCTACAAACCTGACTCAGTTACACCAGCTCTGTCAGGAGGAATGGGCCAACATTCACCCAACTTATTGTGGGAAGCTTGTGGAAGGCTACCCGAAATGTTTGACCCAAGTTAAACAATTTAAAGGCAATGCTACCAAATACTAATTGAGTGTATGTAAACTTCTGACCTACTGGGAATGTGATGAAAGAAATAAAAGCTGAAATAAATCATTCTCTCTACTATTATTCTGACATTTCACATTCTTAAAATAAAGTGGTGATCCTAACTGACCAATGACATGGAATTTTTACTAGTATTTAATATCAGGAATTGTGAAAAACTGAGTTTAAATGTATTTGGCTAAGGTGTATGTAAACTTCCAACTTCAACTGTAGTTACTCCACAATACTAACCTAAATGACAGAGTGAAAAGAAGGAAGCCTGTACAGAATACAAATATTCCAAGACATGCATCCTGTTTGCAACAAGGCACTTAAGTAATAGTGCAAAATATTTGGCAAAGAAATTAACTTTTTTTTCCTGAATTCAAAGTGTTTGGGGCAAATCCAACACAACACATCACTGAGTACCGCTCTTCATATTTTCAAGCATGGTGCTGGCTACATCATGTTATGGGTATGCTTGTCATCGGCAAGGGAGTTTTTTAAGATAAAAAGAAACAGAATAGAGCTAAGCACAGCCAAAATCCTAGAGGAAAACCTTCTTCAGTCTGCTTTCCAACAGACACTGGGAGACAAATTCACCTTTCAGCAGGACAATAACCTAAAACAAAAGGCCAAAATACACTGGAGTTGCTTACCAAGATGATATTGAATGTTCCTGAGTGGCCTAGTTACAGTTTTGACTTAAATCAGCTTGAAAATCTATGGCAAGACTTGAAAATGGCTGTCTAGCAATGATCAACAATTAACTTGACAGAGATTGAAGAATTTAAAAAAGAATAATGAGCACATTTTGTACAATCCAGCTGTGCAAAGCTATTAGAGATTTACCCAGAAAGACTCACAGCTGTAATCACTGCCAAAGGTGCTTCTAAAAAGTATTGACTCAGGGGTGTAAATACATTTGTAAATGAGATATTTCTGTATTTCATTTTCAGTAAATAAAACATGTTTTCACTTTGTCAAAATCTATTTAATCCATTTTGATTTCAGACTGTAACACAACAAAATGTGGAATAAGTCAAGGGGTATGAATACTTTCTAAATGCACTGTATATGGTATTGTGGGAGCCTATGTGGGTGGTTTCAAACTTGTTCCCATGAGGAAAAGGGAGCATCTCAGGTATTTCTGAGGAATTGCCTGTTTGCTTAGAACAGTATTGGTTTTAATTCTGCCAAGGTAAATGGTCTCTCTTTTCTAGTCATTTTAATGATTTTCTCTCTTCAAAGAACGAGCCAGCCAGCCAGCCAAATAAGCCCTGACCCAATGTATTCCTAGACTGAGGCTAAGATATCTGTTGGGAAAGGCACCAGTATATCTCTGGGCCCCATTGTTCGAGACTGATGGATGTCTAATGAAAGAGTTCATAGTCTGTGTTGATGTGTCTGTTTTACAGTAGAGACATAGTTAGCATTGCTCCACATAGTTTTCTCAGGGTTTTTTCATCAACATTTCAGTCAAAACCGCAAAGATCTTATGCTGGACCATTGGTGACCTTAGTATTTCATGGTATGTACAATGAACAATGTATGCTGAACAAAAATATAAATGCAACATGCAACAATTTCAATGATTTTACTGAGTCACAGTTCATATAAGGAAATCAGTCAACTGAAATACATTCATTAGGCCCTAATCTATGGATTTCACATGACTGGGCAGGGGCGCAGCCATTGGTGGGCCTCGGAAGGCATAGGCCCACCCACTGGGGAGCCAGGCCGAGCCAATCAGAATGAGTTTTTCTCCACAAAAGGGCTTTATTACAGACAGAAATACACCTCAGTTTCATCAGCTGTCCGGTAGGCTGGTCTCAGACGATCCTGCAGGTGAAGAAGCCAGATGTGGAGGTCCTGGGTTGGCGTGGTTATGCGTGGTCTGCGGTTGTGAGGCCGGTTGGACGTACTGCCAAATTCTCTAAAACGACGTTGGAGGCGGCTTATGGTAGAGAAATTAATATTCAATTCTCTGGCAACAGCTCTGGTGTACATTCCTGCAGTCAGCATGCCAATTGCACGCTCCCTCAAAACTTGAGACATTTGTGGCATTGCCAATCTGTGGCATCTGTGGCATTGTGTGGTGTGACAAAACTGCACATTTTGATCATGCTGTTTAATCAGCTTCTTGATATGCCAATCCTGTCAGGTGGATGGATTATTTTGGAAAATATCTGGGATATTTTATTTGACCTCATGAAACCTGGGACCAACACATGTTGCGTTTATATTTTTGTTCAGTGTATTTTTACTGGACCACTGTGCCATGAAACCCCTGGGTCACCCTAATCTTTATACATTTCAGTCCTTGGTGTGAATGTGAATGAACTTTTCAGGGGATTAAATGCACAAAATGAGGATTGCCCCTTCCTGTTATATTTGCTTGTCCACCCAGACACCTCAGTTTGGTGGGAGAGCCCTATAAAGCAAAGGGTCATCATAACTGCTTCCTTCATCAGAAACAGACCTTAAGGTTATTGTCACTGTTATCGTCCCTCTGGGGTGGTAGGGCCATGTGAATCACCTAGCCAGGTGTTTTTATGAAGCCAACGCCTTATCTTATGACCAGGGACCTTTTTATGGAGTATTGGAATGCGTTCCTGGAGATATGGTACTCATGTTTCAGTACAGCCCTGAGTCCAGCTGTCCTTTCATACACATAGCCACTTGTTTTTCAACCATAAAGTACATTCTAGGCTTGTTTATAGCATGTTGTGTGAATAATTGTTATTTTATTGTGTTTTTAAAAAATGAATTCTGAATTTCTTTTTAGAAAAGAGGATTTGGAGGTCTCTAACAAAACAGGTGGGATGTTTGTGATTATAGCACTGCATGCATAGACAAGTGTGAAAATGTATTTGAAATAGAACCCTGCTTTTCTCTTCTTAGAGAAGAATCGATGTACACTGAGTGTACAAAACATTAGGAACACCTTCTTAATATTGAGTTGCACCCCCTTTTGCCCTCCAAACAGCCTCAATTCGTCAGGGTATGGACTCTGCAAGGTGTCCAAAGTGTTCCACAGGGATGCTGGCCCATGTTGACTCCAATGCTTCCCACAGTAGTGTCAAGTTGGCTGGATGTCCTTTGGGTGGTGGACCATTCTTGATACACAAGGGAAACTGTTGAGCATGAAAAACCCAGCAGCGTTGCAGTTCTTGACACAAACCAGTGCAACTGGCAGCTACTACCATACCCCGTTCAAAGGCATGTCAATCTTTTGTCTTGTCCATTGAATGGCACACATACACAATCCATGTCTCAATTGTCCCAAGGCTTAAAGATTATTCTTTAACCTGTCTCCTCCCCTTCATCTACCCTGATTGAAGTGGATTTAACAAGTGACATCAATAAGGGATCATAGCTTTCACCTGGGTTCACCTGGTCAGTCTATGTCATGGAAAGAGAAGGTGTTCCTAATGTTTTGTACACTCAGTGAATAATAATGAATTACCCATGTTTGTGTACTGATTCTTCAATGAGTAAACACTTTGTGATTTTCTTCCATTGTTGAAGGAGTTGGAACAGATACTGGCAGACACCCCTCCTGTTTTTAAAGGATCATCCAATTTATTCAGGAACCTACGTCACCGAGGTGAGACTCCTTAACTCTCTATCATCAAGAATATGGGCCAATGGAATGTTTGCAGTTTCCATATACCAAATCAATCGAGAACAGAGTACAGGCAGTAAACACCATCTTATCTTTCCATCAATCTAGTGATGTTGTAATTTGCTCTCAGGGAACCTTAGATATGAGGGTGAAGGAAATCTACCCTATATAGGATATACCAGTTAACATTGATTAGCGTCGATACCGTTACCAGTTAGAATAAACTACATCCCCATACTGAGAATGAGATGTACTTGTATTTTTGAAATAGTGTAGCGATCCTCGCAGTATGAGCCACGTTACAATTCCCACCAAGTACGTTAAACCTATTGGTGCGATGCATAGTGTTTGCCTTTTACACCAGAGACCAGTGTTCACTTCCCGCTCCCTCCGTTCGCTACAATATTGACAAG
The DNA here is from genome assembly GCF_964263955.1 of Coregonus lavaretus. Lineage (NCBI taxonomy): Eukaryota > Metazoa > Chordata > Actinopteri > Salmoniformes > Salmonidae > Coregonus > Coregonus lavaretus. Next base: position 10,725,686 of record NC_140016.1, read on the forward strand.
CTGAGGAAAGGAGATAATTGTAAGTGTTCTTCAATGTTGCTATTTTCATGGAAACATGCTTCAAGTACCCTGTTCTCACTGCTCCTTGAAGAAGTGAACATCCCTCCCTGCATTTCAAACCCTGTGTTTGGTGTATACGTTCTCCCTGCTCTCTCCTCTGTTGCTTTAGCTAAGTGCCAACGCTGGGATCTGGGGCTTTTAATCCTGCTGTTAAACGTGGCGGCTTTGCCGAGAAAAAAGGGATTGGATTGATCAGCGAACAAAGCCTTGCTTTAGAGAATGAGAGGAGCTGTTTGAACCCGGTTATGTTGAGGCATGTCTCACTGGCTGCCTCCTGATCACCATGGACATGATGAATCCTAAGAATGGAGTAGGATTACATCTCCGGTTCTGCCACTCTGTACGAAGTGTTTCTGAGGAATTATTTCTATTGTCTGACAACATCTACTTGAGCTCAGAGGTTGGAAGGGTTGGGGAGGGAAGGGAAGGGGTGGGTTGGGGAGGGGAGGAAGGTTTCTCTCTCCCTGAGTGAAGGTGTGTGTGGTATTGGTGAGACATGGTTGGAATCTTAAAGATTTCTTCCCTCCAACGTATTTAAGCCTTAAAAGGTATTTGAAGCCAGGGAACTTTAGTCATTTTAAGGCCCTGTACATTTTCAACAGAGAAGTTCTCGAGCAGATCAGTGACTCATGTTTCGATGCACCATTTCATTGGGACTTTTCAACAGAAATTCTCTGTTGACATCCAGTACTTCCCCACCGCATTCAACAATCCAAACGCATACAAACATCAGATATCTGGAGAACATCACTTATATGATAAGGAGTATCAGAAATATAAATAAAGAGGATTTTATTGGATGCACTACCAATGTCCATTCATAGTATATTTTCCTCCCAAGTGTCCTTTTTGTAGGGGAAATCTCCCTGGAGCAAAGGCCATACCTGAATCTTTTTCCCATAACACCCAGAGCTATCTGTGCTGGAGTCACTGTCTTCTCCTGCAAACAAAAGCTTGGGAATGCTTTCAGAGGTAGCAAGACAACCCTCCTCAGTCTACTGAGATGGACCCTGACAGTTACTCTTCTCTTTTCCTCGCAGTCACACAACAAAGGGAGTTCTAGAACAAATAAAGGAACACAAAGCCGAATCAGACATCCACAATCAGTGACAGATCACTTGAGAATGTTTTACACCTTGTTATCCAAACAGAGGTCGCTCCGAAGCCAGCACTGGGGCTTCATTTTTTGGGGGTTTGTGTCCAGATGGGTCACTTACATTGTAAAGCCTCTGTTCGTGGGACGAGAACACCAACCATGAATTAAGAGGCACCTTTTTAAGATGTTATCAATATGAAAGAGAAGATTAGCTGTTGTCTAGAGGTGTGCACTGTTTCATGGGGTATTTCATTCATGTGAAGGGTTAGGGCATGACTTTGAACAACTCTAAATAACTCAAGTGAACTGCTAGACTTTAATGTTCAATTATTTTATGAACTTTCTGAATACAGTTATGACAGTCAAGGTTTTTTTTCAGGCATCATCGGTTACACAGAGTATCTATTCCTGCTTTGCATTTTAACAAGTAAGTATGTTTGATTAGATATTTGATAAAAAAAGAAAACATACGTAAGATGTTAGTTTGAACGTGGTCTCTTGTCTTATCTCTTTTCTCTGTCCTTTCCCAGAGCCTCATGCTGGCTTTAAGATAGCTTTCAACATGTTTGATGCAGATGGAAACCAAATGGTGGACAAACGGGAGTTCTTGGTGGTATGTCATTATTTTAAGATTAAATGAGAAGGATAGTTCCTTTGGTCAGTGAAGGGAGTCTGAAGAACATCTCAACGTCTTCTGTCTTCTTCTAACCAGCTTGAGGAAATCTTCCGTAAGAAAAAGGATCGCAAAGAAGCAGCGGATGGTGCTCCAAGGTCTGACAAGCTGGTAAGGAGAGGCATTTCTTTGGTGTTTCTCCCCCAATTAATATTCTCCACATTTAGGACATGCATTTCACTTATTGCATTTATTCTAGGTATTAATTCCTGTAAGGTGCAGTCAGTTAGATAGAAATTACGAAGACCAACGTTTCCCCATTATTCATTTAAAGTTTGGAACAATACAGACTGTAGACAGACAGTATGGTGGATGTGGTAGACTGTAGACAGACATGGTAGATGTGGTAGACTATAGACAGACAGTATGGTGGATGTGGTAGACTGTAGACAGACATTATGGTGGATGTGGTAGACTAGACAGACAGTATGGTGGATGTGGTAGACTGTAGACAGACAGTATGGTGGATGTGGTAGACTGTGGACAGACAGTATGGTGGATGTGGTAGACTGTATATAGACAGTATGGTGGATGTGGTAGACTGTAGACAGACATTATGGTGGATGTGGTAGACTGTAGACAGACAGTATGGTGGATGTGGTAGACTGTAGACAGACAGTATGGTGGATGTGGTAGACTGTAGACTGGCATTATGGTGGATGTGGTAGACTGTAAACAGACAGTATGGTGGATGTGGTAGACTGTAGACAGACAGTATGGTGGATGTGGTAGACTGTAGACAGACAGTATGGTGGATGTGGTAGACTGTAGACAGACAGTATGGTGGATGTGGTAGACTGTAGACAGACATTATGGTGGATGTGGTAGACTGTAGACAGACAGTATGGTGGATGTGGTAGACTGTATACAGACATTATGGTGGATGTGGTAGACTGTAGACAGACAGTATGGTGGATGTGGTAGACTGTAGACAGGCATTATGGTGGATGTGGTAGACCTTTAGAGAGACATTATGGTGGATGTGGTAGACTAGACAGACATTATGGTGGATGTGGTAGACTGTGGACAGACAGTATGGTGGATGTGGTAGACTGTAGACAGACAGTATGGTGGATGTGGTAGACTGTAGACAGGCATTATGGTGGATGTGGTAGACTGTAGACAGACAGTATGGTGGATGTGGTAGACTGTGGACAGACAATATGGTGGATGTGGTAGACTGTGGACAGACAGTACGGTGGATGTGGTAGACTGTGGACAGACAGTACGGTGGATGTGGTAGACTGTAGACAGACAGTATGGTGGATGTGGTAGACTGTAGACAGACATTATGGTGGATGTGGTAGACTGTAGACAGACAGTATGGTGGATGTCATAGACTGTAGACAGGCATTATGGTGGATGTGGTAGACTGTAGACAGACATTATGGTGGATGTGGTAGACTGTAGACATACATTATGGTGGATGTGGTAGACTGTAGACAGACAGTATGGTGGATGTGGTAGACTGTAGACAGACAGTATGGTGGATGTGGTAGACTGTGGACAGACAGTATGGTGGATGTGGTAGACTGTAGACAGACAGTATGGTGGATGTGGTAGACTGTAGACAGGCATTATTGTGGATGTGGTAGACTGTAGACAGACATTATGGTGGATGTGGTAGACTGTAGACAGACAGTATGGTGGATGTGGTAGACTGTAGACAGACAGTATGGTGGATGTGGTAGAATGTAGACAGGCATTATGGTTGGATGTGGTAGACTGTGGACAGACAGTATGGTGGATGTGGTAGACTGTAGACAGACAGTATGATGGATGTGGTAGACTGTAGACAGGCATTATGGTGGATGTGGTAGACTGTGGACAGACAGTATGGTGGATGGGGTAGACTGTAGACATGCATTATGGTGGATGTGGTAGGCTGTAGACAGGCTTTATGGTGGATGTGGTAGACTGTAGACAGACAGTATGGTGGATGTGGTAGACTGTAGACAGACATTATGGTGGATGTGGTAGACTGTAGACAGACAGTATGGTGGATGTGGTAGACTGTGGACAGGCATTATGGTGGATGTGGTAGACTGTAGACAGACAGTATGGTGCATGTGGTAGACTGTGGACAGACAGTATGGTGGATGTGGTAGACTGTAGACAGACAGTATGGTGGATGTGGTAGACTGTGGGCAGACAGTAGAGTGGATGTGGTAGACTGTGGACAGACAGTATGGTGGATGTGGTAGACTGTAGACAGACATTATGGTGGATGTGGTAGACTGTGGACAGGCATTATGGTGGATGTGGTAGACTGTAGACAGGCATTATGGTGGATGTGGTAGACTTTAGACAGACAGTATGGTGGATGTGGTAGACTGTGGACAGACTATAGGGTGGATGTGGTAGACTTTAGACAGACAGTATGGTGGATGTGGTAGGCTGTGGACAGACAGTATGGTGGATGTGGTAGACTGTAGACAGACAGTATGGTGGATATGGTAGACTGTAGACAGACAGTATGGTGGATGTGGTGGATGTGGTAGGCTGTAGGCAGACATTATGGTGGATGTGGTAGACTGTAGACAGACATTATGGTGGATGTGGTAGACTGTAGACAGACATTATGGTGGATATGGTAGACTGTAGACAGGCATTATGCTGGATGTGGTAGACTGTAGACAAACAGTATGGTGGATATGGTAGACTGTAGACAGTCAGTATGGTGGATGTGGTGGATGTGGTAGGCTGTAGGCAGACATTATGGTGGATGTGGTAGACTGTAGACAGACATTATGGTGGATGTGGTAGACTGTAGACAGACATTATGGTGGATATGGTAGACTGTAGACAGACATTATGGTGGATGTGGTAGACTGTGGACAGAGTATGGTGGATGTGGTGGATGTGGTAGACTGTGGACAGACAGTATGGTGGATGTGGTAGGCTGTAGGCAGACATTATGGTGGATGTGGTAGACTGTAGACAGACAGTATGGTGGATGTGGTAGACTGTAGACAGACATTATGGTGGATATGGTAGACTGTAGACATACATTATGGTGGATGTGGTAGACTGTGGACAGAGTATGGTGGATGTGGTAGACTGTAGACAGGCATTATGGTGGATGTGGTAGACTGTGGACAGACAGTATGGTGGATGTGGTAGACTGTGGACAGACAGTATGGTGGATGTGGTAGACTGTAGACATACATTATGGTGAATGTGGTAGGCTGTAGACAGGAATTATGGTGGATGTGGTAGACTGTAGACAGACAGTATGGTGTATGTGGTAGACTGTAGACAGACAGTATGGTGGATGTGGTAGACTGTAGAAAGACATTATGGTGGATGTAGTGGATTTGGTAGACTGTAGAAAGACATTATGGTTGATGTGGTAGGCTGTATACAGACAGTATGGTGGATGTGGTAGACTGTAGACAGACGTTATTGTGGATGTGGTAGACTGTAGACAGACATTATGGTGGATGTGGTACACTGTAGATCTCTAACATGGTTGTATCTTTACCCTATCACTAACATGGTTATTTCTCTACCCTATCTCTAACATGGTTCTATCTCTACCCTATCTCTAACATGGTTCTATCTCTACCCTATCTCTAACATGGTTCTAACATGGTTCTATCTCTTGCATGCCCGCATCCATCTTTCCCCTGCATTTTACAGAACATGCAACTGTATGGGAACCGGGAGTCCCGTGCACAGAGAGTATGTATTCTCCCTCTCCCCAGAATATCTGAACTTTCTGTTATGTGTTTTCTTCTTGGCTAGCCTGTTGCATGTGGCCTTCTTTGCTTATGAAAAATTCAAGAAATCTACTGTAGTTACTTAGCCAAGTGTGCTAATGGACATAAAAACCACGGAAGCCATTCCATGCTAAATGCATTGCTGGTATTACTGTATCTTGGCCTTCTCATATGCAAGGTTAGCAGAGCGTCATGCGAGCTGCGAGGTAGCCAGGACAATGCCGCCCTAATGGGTCCAGTCCAAACTCTGGCTGTGCCGTTGGACATCCCCAGCAGAGCAGATGATTTATGTACTGGCCTGATGTCTGTCAGAGTGGCTGGCTGAGCGATGGGTTCTATGGGCCCAGAGATCCCTTTTCAAAAGGCCCTTATCTGAAGAATGACAGCATTCCTCCCGGACCCCCATGTTTTATTTTTACAGTTTCTTGAAAAGTGGTATTTGGGCTCGGGTTACCTTTTGTGGTGGGCTTGACCATGCTGATCGCCGTGCCAGTCACTGAGAGCTATTGAGCTAGCACTGCTAGAATGAATGTCTCAACACAGACACATAGAAAAGGGTGCTGCTGCAGCTAGTAGGAAGAAAACCCAGTGCTTTTGAGATGGTTGTTTTAAGAGCTGTTGGGTTAAGGTGTGTCTTGGTTTTGATTTGTTCTGCATCACTCAAGGTATCCTCCCAGTGAATGGTTCAAAAGTCAAATCTTTTCAAACTCTACATGACAGGCATGTCTTGAAACCTGCGGTTGGGCTTTCCCCACCCGTGTATTCTAATTACAAACGTTTCATGCTCTTTTAATGGGCCGTGATGGGGATAGAGCGCCGGTACATTAAAGACTTGTCCGTAATTAGCTGTGAGATTAAGTCCTGAATCTCCCTCTGGTGAAGAGCGACGAAGCGCAGTGGAAGAGATGTTTTATCAGCTGTCTCAACTGTCTCATTCCCCCGCCAGGCATGGAAAAAGAATAAGATAAATAAATATTATGAAATGAAGCATGACACATTTGAGGACATGTGTTATAGGATCTGGCCCTTTATGGTTGGCTGTTCATGGTGCCTTTGAACAAGGCGATGTCGAGACATGAGAGGCATCGAGAACCAGGACAAAAAGGATGAGGTAAAAAAAAACAGCACTTGTTTTGCTCACCTGTGGGTGGAGACAGAAGACAGAGTGTTTTGCTCACCTGTGGGTGGAGGCAGAAGACGGAGTGTTTTGCTCACCTGTGGGTGGAGGCAGAAGATAGAGTGTTTTGCTCACCTGTGGGTGGACGCAGAAGACAGAGTGTTTTGCTCACCTGTGGGTGGAGGCAGAAGACAGAGTGTTTTGCTCACCTGTGGGTGGAGGCAGAAGACAGAGTGTTTTGCTCACCTGTGGGTGGAGGCAGAAGACAGAGTGTTTTGCTCACCTGTGGGTGGACGCAGAAGACAGAGTGTTTTGCTCACCTGTGGGTGGACGCAGAAGACAGAGTGTTTTGCTCACCTGTGGGTGGAGGCAGAAGACAGAGTGTTTTGCTCACCTGTGGGAGGAGACAGAAGACAGAGTGTTTTGCTCACCTGTGGGTGGAGACAGAAGACAGAGTGTTTTGCTCACCTGTGGGTGGAGGCAGAAGACAGAGTATTTTGTTCACCTGTGGGAGGAGGCAGAAGACAAGTATTTTGCTCACCTGTGGGTGGAGGCAGAAGACAGAGTGTTTTGCTCACCTGTGGGTGGAGGCAGAAGACAGAGTATTTTGCTCACCTGTGGGAGGAGGCAGAAGTTGCCCTCTGCAGAAGATGGAAAACTGTTTCACTGGGAATCTTTGTTTCTAGGAAATTCCTAGAGAACGGTGAACAGTGAACAGTACTACATGTAATGTTATCATTCATATACAGTTGAAGTCGGAAGTTTACATACACTTAGGTTGCAGTCATTAAAACTTGTTTTTCAACCACTCCACAAATTTCTTGTTAACAAACTATAGTTTTGGCAAGTCGGTTAGGACATCTACTTTGTGCATGACAAAGTAATTTTTCCAACAATTGTTTACAGACAGATTATTTCACTTATAATTCACTGTATCACAGTTCCAGTGGGTCAGAAGTTTACATACACTAAGTTGACTGTGCCTTTGAACAGCTTGGAAAATTCCAGAAAATGATGCCATGGCTTTAGAAGCTTCTGATAGGCTAATTGACATAATTTGAGTCAATTGGAGGTGTACCTGTGGATGTATTTCAAGGCCTACCTTCAAACTCAGTGCATCTTTGCTTGACATCATGGGAAAATCAAAATAAATCAGCCAAGACCTCAGAAAAAAAATTGTAGACCTCCACAAGTCTGGTTCATCCTTGGGAGCAATTTCCAAATGCCTGAAAGTACCACGTTCATCTGTACAAACAATAGTATGCAAGTAGAAACACCATGGGACCACGCAGCCATCATACCGCTCAGGAAGGAGACGCGTTCTGTCTCCTAGAGATTAACGTACTTTGGTGCTAAAAGTGCAAATCAATCCCAGAACAACAGCAAAGGACCTTGTGAAGATGCTGGAGGAAACAGGTACAAAAGTATCTATATCCACAGTAAAACAAGTCCTATATCGACATAACCTGAAAGGCCGCTCAGCAAGGAAGAAGCCACTGCTCCAAAACCGCCATAAAAAGGCCAGACTACGGTTTGCAACTGCACATGGGGACAAAAATTGTACTTTTTGGAGAAATGTCCTCTGGTCTGATGAAACAAAATAGAACTGTTTTGCCATAATGACCATCGTTATGTTTGGAGGTGTCACGATCGTCAAGCATGGAGGAGGACCAAGGCGCAGCGTGTGCAAAATACATCTCTTTATTTTGGAAGAGAGAAAAACACGAAACCGAACACTATCCAAAACTTACAAAACAACAAACGACCGTGAAGCTAAATAACGTAAGTGCACTGACAAGCAACACACGTTCAACATAGACAATTACCCACAAACACATGATGCCCATGGCTGCCTTAAATATGGCTCCCAATTAGAGACAATAAACCACAGCTGTCTCCAATTGAGAACCAATCCAGGCAGCCATCAACATACAAACACCTAGACAAGACATTACCCCATAAACCTACAAACCCCTAGACAAACCAAAACACATACTTCACCATGTCACACCCTGACCTAACTAAAATATTAATGAAAACAAAGATAACTAAGGCCAGGGTGTGACATAACCCCCCCCTTAAGGTGCGAACTCCGGGCGCACCAGCATAAAGTCTAGGGGAGGGTCTGGGTGGGCGTCTGTCCACAGTGGCGGCTCTGGCACTGGTCGTGGTCCCCACCCCACCATAGTCACTACCCGCTTTCGTAGCCTCCTCCAAATGACCACCCTCCAACTTAACCCCACTGGATTAAGGGGCAGCACCGGACTAAGAGGCAGCACCGGACTAAGGGGCAGCACCGGACTAAGGGGCAGCACCAGGATAAGGGGCAGCACCAGGATATGGGGCAGCACCAGGATAAGGGGCAGCACCAGGATAAGGGGCAGCACCGGGCTAAGGGGCAGCACCGGACTAAGGGGCAGCACCGGACTGAATGGCGGATCCTGGCTGGCTGGCCCTGGCGGATCCTGGCTGGCTGGCGGATCCTGGCTGGACGGCTCTGGCGGATCCCGGCTGGACGGCTCTGGCGGATCCTGGCTGGACGGCTCTGGCGGATCCTGGCTGGACGGCTCTGGCGGATCCTGGCTGGACGGCTCATGGCTGGCTGACGGATCTGGCTGCTCATGGCTGGCTGACGGATCTGGCTGCTCATGGCTGGCTGACGGATCTGGCTGCTCATGGCTGGCTGACGGATCTGGCTGCTCATGGCTGGCGGAAGGCTCTGGCTGATCCTGTCTGGTGGAAGGCTCTGGCTGATCCTGTCTGGCGGAAGGCTCTGGCTGATCCTGTCTGGCGGAAGGCTCTAGCGGCTCCTGTCTGGCGGAAGGCTTTAGCGGCTCCTGTCTGGCGGACGGCTCTGAAGGCTCATGGCAGACGGGCGGCTTAGCAGGCTCAGTACAGACGGGCAGTTCATGCAGCGCTTGGCAGACGGACAGTTCAGACGGCGTTGGGCAGACGGGCAGTGCAGGCGCCGTTAGGCAGAAGGCAGACTCTGGCCGGCCGAGACGCCCTATAGGCCTGGTGCGTGGTGCCGGAACTGGAGGTACCGGGCTGAGGACACGCATCTCAGGTCTAGTGCGGGGAGAAGGAACAGGGCATGCTGGACCCTGGGGACGCACATAAGGCCTAGTGCGTGGTGCCGGAACTGGTGGTCCCGGGCTGAGGACACGCATCTCAGGGCTAGTGCGGGGAGAAGGAACAGGGCATGCTGGACCCTGGGGACGCACATAAGGCCTAGTGCGTGGTGCCGGAACTGGTGGTCCCGGGCTGAGGACACGCATCTCAGGGCTAGTGCGGGGAGCAGCAACAGGACGCACATGACTCCGGGGACACACAGGAGGCTTGGTGCGTGGTGTAGGCACTGGTGGTACTGGGCTGGAGCGGGGAGGTGGCGCCGGAAATACCGGACCGTGCAGGCTTACTGGCTCCCTTGAGCACTGAGCCTGCCCAACCTTACCTGGTTGTATGCTCCCCGTCGCCCGACCAGTACGGGAAGGTGGAATAACCCGCACCGGGCTATGTAGGCGAACCGGGGACACCATGCGTAAGGCTGGTGCCATGTAAGCCGGCCCGAGGAGACGCACCGGTGGCCAGATGCGTTGGGCCGGCTTCATGACATCCGGCTCAACGCTCAATCTAGCCCGGCCGATACGTGGAGCTGGAATGTACCGAACCGGGCTATGCACGCGTACAGGAGACACCATGCGCTCTACTGCGTAACACGGTGTCTGCCCGTACTCTCGCTCTCCACGGTAAGTACAGGGAGTAGGCGCAGGTCTCCTACCTGACTTCGCCACACTCCCTTTAAGGCCCCCCCCAAGAAATTTTTGGCTATTGCTCACGGGCTTCCAGCCTTGCCTCCGTGCTGCCTCCTCATATCGCCTCCTCTCGGCTTTAGCTGCCTCCAGCTCTTCACGAGGGCGGCGAACTTCTCCCGGTTGTGCCCAAGGACCCTTTCCATCCAGTATCTCCTCCCATGTCCATGAATCCTGTGTAGGTGGGTCCTGTTGCCGCTTGACACGCCGCTTGGTCCTAGATTGGTGGGTAATTCTGTCACGATCGTCAAGCATGGAGGAGGACCAAGACGCAGCGTGTGCAAAATACATCTCTTTATTTTGGAAGAGAGAAAAACACGAAACCGAACACTATCCAAAACTTACAAAACAACAAACGACCGTGAAGCTAAATAACGTAAGTGCACTGACAAGCAACACACGTTCAACATAGACAATTACCCACAAACACATGATGCCCATGGCTGCCTTAAATATGGCTCCCAATTAGAGACAATAAACCACAGCTGTCTCCAATTGAGAACCAATCCAGGCAGCCATCAACATACAAACACCTAGACAAGACATTACCCCATAAACCTACAAACCCCTAGACAAACCAAAACACATACTTCACCATGTCACACCCTGACCTAACTAAAATATTAATGAAAACAAAGATAACTAAGGCCAGGGTGTGACAGGAGGAAAAAGGGGAACGCTTGCAAGCCGAAGAACACCATCCCAACCGTGAAGCACGGGGGTGGCAGCATCATGCTGTGGGGGTGCTTTGCTGCAGGCGGGACTGGTGCACTTCACAAAATAGATGGCAACATGAGGAAGGAAAATGATGTGGATATATTGAAGCAACATCTCAAGACATCAGTCAGGAAGTTAAAGCTTGGTCGCAAATGGGTCTTCCAAATGGACAATGACCCCAAGCTTACTTCCAAAGTTGTGGCAAAATGGCTAAGGACAACAAAGTCAAGGTATTGGAGTGGCCATCACAAAGCCCTGACCTCAATCCTATAGAAAATGTGTGGGCAGAACTGAAAAAGCGTGTGCGAGCAAGGAGGCCTACAAACCTGACTCAGTTACACCAGCTCTGTCAGGAGGAATCGGCCAAAATTCACCCAACTTATTGTGGGAAGCTTGTGGAAGGCTACCCGAAACGTTTGACCCAAGTTAAACAATTTAAAGGCAATGCTACCAAATACTAATTGAGTGTATGTAAACTTCTGACCCTCTGGGAATGTGATGAAAGAAATAAAAGCTTAAATAAATAATTATCTCTACTATTATTCTGACATTTCACATTCTTAAAATATAGTGGTGATCCTAACTGACCAATGACAGGGAATTGTTACTAGGATTAAATGTCAGGAATTGTGAAAAACTGAGTTTAAATGTATTTGGCTAAGGTGTATGTAAACTTCCGACTTCAACTGTAACTAGTATTACTAGTACTGTTACCAAACAGTGATAATGCTAGACTGTCCATTATGATGTCAATAGGACTGCAGAAGGAAAGGCATGTGCTGTTGCATGACCTTACTGGGTGAGAGTTTGTCACACTGGTGAGAAGAAGCAGCCTTGTTTATTTGATATCACACTAGTCCAGACACTTCCACAGACACTTTGACTTCCACAGACACTTTGACTTCCACAGACACTTTGACTTCCACAGACACTTTGGGATGCAGCATTTGAAACAATCGTTGTATTCTTGAAATGTATTGGATGGTTTCAATTGCCCATGATTATACAAGAGTGGCAACATTTCCCATTGATAGGGTGTAACCTGCATCCCCCTCTGGGGTACTGTAGGGTGGGCCACTATCTTAAAAACAATGAACAAAGAGAGATATCATTCCAAAATGTTTATTTAATCACAATCTGATCCCATTTCACAAGTGTGGATGAAAAGTACACCGTAACCTGCATTCAGCTCGCACCTATGTTCAAACGGTGATGTATTCAGATTGAGTGGATTCAGTTACACTGTAAACCTGTCATGAATTCACCCTTCACGCCCTGTGTGTCTCGGACATATGCAGCTGTCTTGGCTGAATTCCTCGCCAGAAGGTTGCATGCTCCATTGCAGAGCAGAGCTCACAGCTTCATGGATGGTGGAGTTTTTCAGTCTTTCACAGACTTCCTAGATATGTAGTTACTATACCGGCAGTGAGGACTTTTCAGCACTCCTGTCCTGTCTATGACTGCCTGGCTGGGTGGTTGGATGTCAGAGAGTTATTTTACTGTTGTCACTGCAAGGATGAGTTCAGGAGTGTCTATGAGTAGTTCAAATCAGTTGGCTATTTGAAAGATACTCTGTCTGCCTGTCTGTCTCTCCGTTTGTCCATTCATCTGTCAGTTTCTAGTTCTGTCAGTCTGTCTGTCCATCTGTCTGTCTGTCCAGCTCTACTTCTGTCTGTCCATCAGTCTGTTTGCCTGTTTTTGTATATGTGTTTAATGCTAATGCCTGATGCTAATGCTGTTAATATCTGCCAGATGTGTTCTGTCGTCATCTAACAGCTCTGCCTCCACTACTCTACTACCATCACAGGTCCTTAGAAAAGAGGCTCAGCAGTTAGAGCCCCGGGGCATGTGGGATGTTCTGAGAAAGGGGGCAAGCCAAGCTCTATTTTCTGACCTGGAGGTAGCTACACAAGTCTTGTTTTCAGATGTGTCCCTTTCCTATTTAACCTGTAAATGTTTACGGGTTCCCTTGATTAGGTCTGTGTAATGTTGTGTCTTAAATGTCACATGATATGGATCATACTCAATATATTGATTTATTTTGTTGTTGATGATAAACTATGTTGTTGGCCCAAGTTTTGTTGATGAGGTCAAACTTCATTCGTTGTAAAAAAAAACTTTATTCCTCAAAATACCCCTTTTCCCACCAGTGATGTATCTGAAAGCATCCTGTCCTGGACTGGAAATACCCTGCACCAGTAGGAACTGTTACTGGGGGGTTCATGTTCCCAGGGGACTCTGATATGTCTCAGTACCATGTGTAACTGTCAGGAGAAGGGGAAATGCTGGAACTTCAATGTTGGTCTCCCTGTGTTTCCTAGCCACATATTAACCATTAACATAGTAAATTGTAAAATGACAGGAATGTGCTACGTTTACACATTGATATTAGACAATAAAGGTTGGATAAAAGCATTTGTCTGCATTTGTGTTGTTCAAGAGCTCTGTATGTGGCACTTGGCTGCATGTTTCTACGTACAAGCATGTGTGTGTGTTTGTGTGAGTGAAATGTATTTTGCATGGTTGGGTCCTTGTGGATAAGTCGTCCTCGTGGTCGGCCATAAGTGGTCCATTTCTTTATTTTTTCTTTATTTTTTATGAGTAATGGAAGTCAGACTGAATCACACATTTGTTTTCCCTCCCAGAATATGGATGAAAATATGACCGACACGACCCTGCTGGTTCATTTCTTTGGGAAAAAGGGGAAGGCGGAGTTGGGCTTCGATGATTTTTACAGGCAAGTGGGGAAATGGACAAAAACTCCAACTTACATCTTGCTTTTACAGTGTCAGATATATAATGTACAACAAAGTAATGAGTAAAGGGTCTGAATATTTTCCGAATGCACTGTATATAATGTACAATACACAATTGTCATTTCTACCAATTCTTCACCTCTCTGTCTCCCTTTCCACCTCTCTGTCTCCCTTTCCACCTCTCTGTCTCCCTCTCCACCTCTCTGTCTCCCTCTTCACTTCTCTCTGTCTCCCTCTCCACCTCTCTCTGTCATCTTCTCCACCTCTCTCTGTCTCCCTCTCCACCTCTCTCTGTCATCTTCTCCACCCCTCCCCAGATTCATGGACAACTTGCAGACAGAGGTGCTTGAGATTGAGTTCCTGTCTTACTCCAAAGGCCTGCCTATCATCAGTGAGGAGGACTTTGCCCACATCCTGTTGCGTTTCACCAACGTAGATGACATTGCAGGTTACCTGGACAATGTGCGCAAGAGCATTACAGATGAGAAGGTGATTGTGGAGCACTTGCAATGTAGTCTTTGCCTTATGCTAACATACACAAACACCCTAAGGCCTCGCCTTTCTCCCCTCACCTAAAACTACCTCCATCTCACCTCAAACTACCTCCATCTCACCTCAAGCTACCTCCATCCCCCTTCACCTCAAACTACCTCCATCTCACCTCAAACTACCTCCATCTCCCCTCAAGCTACCTCCATCCCCCTTCACCTCAAACTACCTCCATCTCACCTCAAACTACCTCCATCTCCCCTCAAGCTACCTCCATCCCCCTTCACCTCAAACTACCTCCATCTCACCTCAAGCTACCTCCATCCCCCTTCACCTCAAACTACCTCCATCTCACCTCAAACTACCTCCATCTCACCTCAAGCTACCTCCATCCCCCTTCACCTCAAACTACCTCCATCTCACCTCAAACTACCTCCATCTCACCTCAAACTACCTCCATCCCCCTCACCTCAAACTACCTCCATCTCCCCTCAAGCTACCTCCATCCCCCTTCACCTCAAACTACCTCCATCTCCCCTCAAGCTACCTCCATCCCCCTTCACCTCAAACTACCTCCATCTCACCTCAAACTACCTCCATCCCCCCTCACCTCAAACTACCTCCATCTCCCCTCACCTCAAACGACCTCCATCTCACCTCAAACTACCTCCATCTCACCTCAATCTACCTCCATCCCCCTTCACCTCAAACTACCTCCATCCCCCTTCACCTCAAACTACCTCCATCTCCCCTCACCTCAAACTACCTCCATCTCACCTCAATCTACCTCCATCCCCCTTCACCTCAAACTACCTCCATCCCCCTTCACCTCAAACTACCTCCATCTCCCCTCACCTCAAACTACCTCCATCTCACCTCAATCTACCTCCATCCCCCTTCACCTCAAACTACCTCCATCCCCCTTCACCTCAATCTACCTCCATCCCCCTTCACCTCAAACTACCTCCATCCCCCTTCACCTCAAACTACCTCCATCTCCCCTCACCTCAAACTACCTCCATCTCACCTCAAACTACCTCCATCTCACCTCAAACTACCTCCCTCCCCCTCACCTCAAATACCTCCATCTCACCTCAAACTACCTCCATCCCCTTCACCTCAAACTACCTCCATCTCACCTCAAACTACCTCCCTCCCCTTCACCTCAAACTACCTCCATCCCCCCTCACCTCAAACTACCTCCATCTCCCCTCACCTCAAACGACCTCCATCTCACCTCAAACTACCTCCATCTCACCTCAATCTACCTCCATCCCCCTTCACCTCAAACTACCTCCATCCCCCTTCACCTCAAACTACCTCCATCTCTGTAGGGCGGCAGGTAGCTTAGTGGGTAAGAGCGTTGTGCCAGTAACCGAAAGGTCGCTGGTTCTAATCCCCGAGCCGACTAGGTGAAAAATCTGTCGATGTGCCCTTAAGCAAGGCACTTAACCCTAATTGCTCCTGTAAGTCGCTCTGGATAAGAGCGTCTGCTAAATGACTAAAATGTAAATGTAAATCTCCCCTCACCTCAAACGACCTCCATCTCACCTCAAACGACCTCCATCTCACCTCAAACTACCTCCATCTCCCCTCACCTCAAACTACCTCCATCTCACCTCAATCTACCTCCATCCCCCTTCACCTCAAACTACCTCCATCCCCCTTCACCTCAAACTACCTCCATCTCCCCTCACCTCAAACTACCTCCATCTCACCTCAATCTACCTCCATCCCCCTTCACCTCAAACTACCTCCATCCCCCTTCACCTCAATCTACCTCCATCCCCCTTCACCTCAAACTACCTCCATCCCCCTTCACCTCAAACTACCTCCATCTCCCCTCACCTCAAACTACCTCAATCTCACCTCAAACTACCTCCATCTCACCTCAAACTACCTCCCTCCCCCTCACCTCAAATACCTCCATCTCACCTCAAACTACCTCCATCCCCCCTCACCTCAAACTACCTCCCTCCCCCTCACCTCAAATACCTCCATCTCACCTCAAACTACCTCCATCCCCCCTCACCTCAAACTACCTCCATCCCCCTTCACCTCAATCTACCTCCATCCCCCTTCACCTCAAACTACCTCCATCCCCCCTCACCTCAAACTACCTCCCTCCCCCTCACCTCAAATACCTCCATCTCACCTCAAACTACCTCCATCCCCCCTCACCTCAAACTACCTCCATCCCCCTTCACCTCAAACTACCTCCCTCCCCTTCACCTCAAACTACCTCCATCTCACCTCAAACTACCTCCATCCCCCTCACCTCAAGCTACCTCCCTCCCCCACCCCCTATACCTTTACCTCCCAGAAACCTCCAATCTGCCCCCCTTAACCCCCCCAGATGATCCCCCCTACACACCCTCTCAGCCCTTTGCCCTCTCACCCCCTGGCCCCCAAGGCGACTCAGCCTAAATACCCTCATAGCCTTTTCTTCCAGACACATGCAAGTATGCTTTTCTTAGTTTGGAAGTGTGCGATGGATTTAGTTGACCAGTAATCCACTGGTCATTCTTATGTTTTTCAATCAATCAAATCTTATTTTCTATTTTCAGTTTTGACCAGGACGATTAAATGTTACTTATTTAGCAATAAACTGAGTGGTAATAATGTGTAGAGTGGTATCAGGTAACCAGCTTGCCATAACATAGATAGTGATACACCGAGATGGAATGGAATTTCTTATTGCGTCATTTCTGTTCTGTGGTATTACTGAAATGATTGATGTGGAAATACTATCTAACCAAATACTTGTCTGAAAACGTCTCTGTTGTAGTTTTTCACTTGCGTGAAGGCAACCATGAATAGTTGCTGAGTGAAACTTTCACATTTTAGGTTTTTAGTTTGTTTTTCATTCGACACACTGACCCGCACATAAAGAGGTGAGCAGCTTCTCAGTGGGCTGAGTAGCTTGTTGCTAGATCGCCATTGATAATCAAGTGGGTCTCGTCATTGTGCTAAGAGATAGTTTATGGAGCTTGCTTTGTTAAAATAGCAAAGCATCACAAATTACTCATTACATAATTTGTTAGGCTCAGTGTGTTGGTTGTGTTGGAGGGGCCCCGGAGGGAGGGAGCGAGCTATAGGAGTTTCTAGTAGCAGTGTGTTGGAGGGGCCCCAGAGGGAGGGAGCGAGCTATAGGAGTTTCTAGTAGCAGTGTGTTGGAGGGGCCCCAGAGGGAGCGAGCTATAGGAGTTTCTAGTAGCAGTGGGATGGTTGTGTTGGAGGGGCCCCAGAGGGAGGGAGCAAGCTATAGGAGTTTCTAGTAGCAGTGGGATGGTGGTGTTTGAGGGGCCCCGGAGGGGCCCCGGAGGGAGGAAGCGAGCTATAGGAGTTTCTAGTAGCAGTGGGATGGTTGTGTTGGAGGGGCCCCTGAGGGAGCGAGCTATAGGAGTTTCTAGTAGCAGTGGGATGGTTGAGTGGACATCAATAGGGCCTGTGTTTGACTCATCTGCCAACCCTGAGCTGTTTGGGATTCAGCCCCCTTTTGTTTTTGTTTATGTAAGTGTTAGGTTAATCTGCTTTACAAAAATCTGCAAACATGCTGACCTTTTCCCCAAAAGCTACAATCAACTCATAGTATCCATACCAGGGGGGAACAACCCAGCGATGTATACTCTGTCTGTTTGGTCATTTTCCTGCCTTTGTGTCTGTTATCTATGTGATGTCTTCAAGGTCCCGCGGACACTAAAGGCTTCCCTCTGGTTTAAGTGGAGTAGATTATGTGTCGTGTGAAGTGCTGTTGCATTGTCTGGCTGGCCTTTTGGGTTGGGACATCCAGTCGTTTGCTTTATGTGTCATTCATTCCTGTCTCTCTCACGCTGTTTGAGCCTCAGATATTTATCTTCTTTTTACATTTACACATTTACTCTTTTTACATTTACATTTACACTTTACAATTTATATTATAGTGAATCTTTTTCTGTTTTCATTGATTTGAGTTTAGATGAATTACTGTTTATTCTGCTTTTTATATTGAATTTATTTTAATTGATTTGACTGTCTTGGATTTGACTTTGATTTGAATTTGACTTTGTTCATCTTGTAGGGAATCACCTTTGATGAGTTCAGATCCTTCTTCCAATTCATGAACAACCTGGAGGATTTTGCTATAGCCATGCAAATGTACAACTTTGCCAACCGTTCCATTGGCCAAGGTTAGTTCCAATCGTTCCATTGGCCAAGGTTAGTTCCAATCGTTCCATTGGCCAAGGTTAGTTCCAATCGTTCCATTGATTTGTTTGACTACTGAAATACATGGACGAGGAATAACCACACTGTTTTTACACTGTTACACTGTTCCACTGTTCCACTGTTTCCACTGTTAACACACCATCTATACACTATCACTGTGTCCCAAATGGCACCATAGTCCCTATATAGTGCACTACTTTTTGGCACCATAGTCCCTATATAGTGCACTACTTTTGACCCCATTGGCCCTGGTATAGGGAATACGGTGCCATTTGGGATGGAGACTATAATAGTGGTCCAATTTAGTGACATGGTGGTTCGTCGCCTTGTCCCTCTCAGATGAGTTGGCCCGGGCAGTCTATGTGACGACGGGGCTGAAGCTCACTGATCACCTGGTCAACACTGTGTTCCACATCTTCGACGAGGACCGTGACGGACAGCTCAGTTACAAGGAGTTCATTGGTGTCATGAAGGACCGGCTGCACCGCCGCACGGTAAGGAGAGGGGCAGGCAGGGAGGGAGGGGAGTAGGGTAAGACAGGCAGGGAGGGAGGGAAGGGGGCAGGGAGGGGAGGGAGGAGGCAGGCAGGGAGGTAGGGAGGGTAAGGAGGAGGCAGGCAGGGAAGGGGGCAGGGAGGGTAAGGAGGAGGCAGGGGGGGGGAAAGGGGCAGGGAGGGTAAGGAGGAGGCAGGCAGGGAAGGGGGCAGGGAGGATAAAGAGGAGGCAGGCAGGGAAGGGGGAAGGGAGGGTAAGGAGGAGGCCAGGAGGGAGGGAAAAGGGCAGGGAGGGTAAGGAGGAGGCAGGCAGGGAAGGGGGCAGGGAGGGTAAGGACAGGAGGGAGGGAAAGGGGCAGGGAGGGTAAGGAGGAGGAAGGCAGGGAAGGGGGCAGGGAGGATAAGGAGGAGGCAGGCAGGGAAGGGGGCAGGGAGGGTAAGGAGGAGGCCAGGAGGGAGGGAAAGGGGCAGGGAGGGTAAGGAGGAGGCAGGCAGGGAAGGGGAAGGGAGGGTAAGGACAGGAGGGAGGGAAAGGGGCAGGGAGGGTAAGGAGGAGGAAGGCAGGGAAGGGGGCAGGGAGGATAAGGAGGAGGCAGGCAGGGAAGGGGGCAGGGAGGGTAAGGAGGAGGCCAGGAGGGAGGGAAAGGGGCAGGGAGGGTAAGGAGGAGGCAGGCAGGGAAGGGGACAGGGAGGATAAGGAGGAGGCAGGCAGGGAAGGGGGCAGGGAGGGTAAGGAGGAGGCCAGGAGGGAGGGAAAGGGGCAGGGAGGGTAAGGAGGAGGCAGGCAGGGAAGGGGGCAGGGAGGGTAAGGAGGGGGCAGACAGGGAAGGGCACAGGGAGGGTAAGGAGGAGGCAGGCAGTGAAGGGGGCAGGGAGGGTAAGGAGGGGGCAGACAGAAAGGGGGCAGGGAGGGTAAGGAGGAGAACAGGAGGGAGGGAAAGGGGCAGGGAGGGTAAGGAGGAGGCAGGCAGGGAAGGGGGCAGGGAGGATAAGGAGGAGGCAGGCAGGGAAGGGGGCAGGGAGGGTAAGGAGGAGGCCAGGAGGGAGGGAAAGGGGCAGGGAGGGTAAGGAGGAGGCAGGCAGGGAAGGGGGCAGGGAGGATAAGGAGGAGGCAGGCATGGAAGGGGCAGGGAGGGTAAGGAGGGGGCAGACAGGGAAGGGCACAGGGAGGGTAAGGAGGAGGCAGGCAGTGAAGGGGGCAGGGAGGGTAAGGAGGAGAAAGACAGGAAGGGGGCAGGGAGGGTAAGGAGGAGGCCAGGAGGGAGGGAAGGGGGCAGGGAGGGTAAGGAGGAGGCAGGCAGGGAAGGGGGCAGGGAGGATAAGGAGGAGGCAGGCAGGGAAGGGGGCAGGGAGGGTAAGGAGGAGGCAGGCAGGGAAGGGGGCAGGGAGGGTAAGGAGGAGGCAGGCAGGGAAGGGGGCAGGGAGGGTAAGGAGGGGGCAGACAGGGAAGGGCACAGGGAGGGTAAGGAGTAGGCAGACAGTGAAGGGGGCAGGGAGGGTAAGGAGGAGGCATACAGGAAGGGGGCAGGGAGGGTAAGGAGGAGGCCAGGAGGGAGGGAAAGGGGCAGGGAGGGTAACGAGGAGGCAGGCAGGGAAGGGGGAAGGGAGGGTAAGGAGGAGGCCAGGAGGGAGGGAAGGGATCAGGGAGGGTAAGGAGGGTTAGGCAGGGAAGGGGGCAGGGAGGATAAGGAGGAGGCAGGCAGGGAAGGGGGCAGGGAGGGTAAGGAGGAGGCAGACAGGGAAGGGGGCAGGGAGGGTAAGGAGGAGCCCAGGAGGGAGGGAAAGGGGCAGGGAGGGTAAGGAGGAGGCAGGCAGGGAAGGGGGCAGGGAGGATAAGGAGGAGGCAGGCAGGGAAGGGGGCAGGGAGGGTAAGGAGGAGGCCAGGAGGGAGGGAAAGGAACAGGGAGGGTAAGGAGGAGGCAGGCAGGGAAGGGGGCAGGGAGGATAAGGAGGAGGAAGACAGGGAAGGGTGAAGGGAAGGTAAGGAGGAGGCCAGGAGGGAGGGAAAGGGGCAGGGAGGGTAAGGAGGAGGCAGGCAGGGAAGGGGGCAGGGAGGGTAAGGAGGGGGCAGACATGGAAGGGGGCAGGGAGGGTAAGGAGGAGGCAGGCAGGGAAGGGGGCAGGGAGGATAAGGAGGAGGCAGGCAGGGAAGGGGGCAGGGAGGGTAAGGAGGAGGCAGGCAGGGAAGGGGGCAGGGAGGGTAAGGAGGAGGCAGGCAGGGAAGGGGGCAGGGAGGGTAAGGAGGAGGCGGGCAGGGAAGGGGGCAGGGAGGGTAAGGAGGGGGCAGACAGGGAAGGGCACAGGGAGGGTAAGGAGGAGGCCAGGAGGGAGGGAAAGGGAAAGGGAGGGTAATGAGGAGGCAGGCAGGGAAGGGGGAAGGGAGGGTAAGGAGGAGACCAGGAGGGAGGGAAGGGAGCAGGGAGGGTAAGGAGGGTTAGGCAGGGAAGGGGGCAGGGAGGATAAGGAGGAGGCAGGCAGGGAAGGGGGCAGGGAGGGTAAGGAGGAGGCAGACAGGGAAGGGGGCAGGGAGGGTAAGGAGGAGCCCAGGAGGGAGGGAAAGGGGCAGGGAGGGTAAGGAGGAGGCAGGCAGGGAAGGGGGCAGGGAGGATAAGGAGGAGGCAGGCAGGGAAGGGGGCAGGGAGGGTAAGGAGGAGGCCAGGAGGGAGGGAAAGGAACAGGGAGGGTAAGGAGGAGGCAGGCAGGGAAGGGGGCAGGGAGGATAAGGAGGAGGAAGACAGGGAAGGGGGCAGGGAAGGTAAGGAGGAGGCCAGGAGGGAGGGAAAGGGGCAGGGAGGGTAAGGAGGAGGCAGGCAGGGAAGGGGGCAGGGAGGGTAAGGAGGGGGCAGACATGGAAGGGCACAGGGAGGGTAAGGAGGAGGCCAGGAGGGAGGGAAAGGGGCAGGGAGGGTAAGGAGGAGGTAGGCAGGGTAGGGGGAAGGGAGAGTAAGGAGGAGGCCAGGAGGGAGGGAAGGGGGCAGGGAGGGTAAGGAGGGGCAGGCAGGGAAGGGGGCAGGGGGGATAAGGAGGAGGCAGGCACGGAAGGGGGCAGGGAGGGTAAGGAGGAGTCAGACAGGGAAGGGGTCAGGGAGGGTAAGGAGGAGGCCAGGAGGGAGGGAAAGGGGCAGGGAGGGTAAGGAGGAGGCAGGCAGGGAAGGGGGAAGGGAGGGTAAGGAGTAGGCCAGGAGGGAGGGAAGG
Organism: Coregonus lavaretus; assembly: GCF_964263955.1. Taxonomy (NCBI): domain Eukaryota; kingdom Metazoa; phylum Chordata; class Actinopteri; order Salmoniformes; family Salmonidae; genus Coregonus; species Coregonus lavaretus. The sequence continues at coordinate 10,748,022 of NC_140016.1, forward strand.
GGGCAGGGAGGGTAAGGAGGGGCAGTCAGGGAAGGGGGCAGGGAGGATAAGGAGGAGGTAGGCAGGGAAGGGGGCAGGGGGGTAGGAGGAGGCCAGGAGGGAGGGAAAGGGGCAGGGAGGGTAAGGAGGAGGCAGGCAGGGAAGGGGGCAGGGAGGGTAAGGAGGGGGCAGACAGGGAAGGGCACAGGGAGGGTTAGGAGTAGGCAGGCAGTGAATGGGGCAGGGAGGGTAAGGAGGAGGCATACAGGAAGGGGGCAGGGAGGGTAAGGAGGAGGCCAGGAGGGAGGGAAAGGGGCAGGGAGGGTAACGAGGAGGCAGGCAGGGAAGGGGGAAGGGAGGGTAAGGAGGAGGCCAGGAGGGAGGGAAGGGAGCAGGGAGGGTAAGGAGGGTTAGGCAGGGAAGGGGGCAGGGAGGATAAGGAGGAGGAAGCAAGGGAAGGGGGCAGGGAGGGTAAGGAGGAGGGAGACAGGGAAGGGGGCAGGGAGGGTAAGGAGGAGCCCAGGAGGGAGGGAAAGGGGCAGGGAGGGTAAGGAGGAGGCAGGCAGGGAAGGGGGCAGGGAGGATAAGGAGGAGGCAGGGAAGGGGGCAGGGAGGGTAAGGAGGAGGCCAGGAGGGAGGGAAAGGAACAGGGAGGGTAAGGAGGAGGCAGGCAGGGAAGGGGGCAGGGAGGATAAGGAGGAGGCAGACAGGGAAGGGGGCAGGGAGGATAAGGAAGAGGCCAGGAGGGAGGGAAAGGGGCAGGGAGGGTAAGGAGGAGGAAGGCAGGGAAGGGGGCAGGGAGGGTAAGGAGGGGGAAGACATGGAAGGGCACAGGGAGGGTAAGGAGGAGGCAGGCAGTGAAGGGGGCAGGGAGGGTAAGGAGGAGGCAGACAGGAAGGGGGCAGGGAGGGTAAGGAGGAGGCCAGGAGGGAGGGAAAGGGGCAGGGAGCGTAAGGAGGGGCAGGCAGGGAAGGGGGCAGGGAGGATAAGGAGGAGGTAGGCAGGGAAGGAGGCAGGGAGGGTAGGAGGAGGCCAGGAGGGAGGGAAAGGGGCAGGGAGGGTAAGGAGGAGGCAGGCAGGGTAGGGGGAAGGGAGGGTAAGGAGGAGGCCAGGAGGGGGGGAAGGGGGCAGGGAGGGTAAGGAGGGTCAGGCAGGGAAGGAGGCAGGGGGGATAAGGAGGAGGCAGGCAGGGAAGGGGGCAGGGAGGGTAAGGAGGAGTCAGACAGGGAAGGGGGCAGGGAGGGTAAGGAGGAGGCCAGGAGGGAGGTAAAGGGGCAGGGAGGGTAAGGAGGAGGCAGGCAGGGAAGGGGGAAGGGAGGGTAAGGAGTAGGCCAGGAGGGAGGGAAGGGGGCAGGGAGCGTAAGGAGGGGCAGGCAGGGAAGGGGGCAGGGAGGATAAGGAGGAGGTAGGCAGGGAAGGGGGCAGGGAGGGTAGGAGGAGGCCAGGAGGGAGGGAAAGGGGCAGTGAGGGTAAGGAGGAGGCAGGCAGGGAAGGGGGCAGGGAGGGTAAGGAGGGGGCAGACAGGGAATGGCACAGGGAGGGTAAGGAGGAGACAGGCAGGGAAGGGGGCAGGGAGGGTAAGGAGGAGGCAGACAGGGAAAGGGGCAGGGAGGGTAAGGAGGAGGCCAGGAGGGAGGGAAGGGGGCAGGGAGGGTAAGGAGGAGGCAGGCAGGGAAGGGGGAAGGGAGGGTAAGGAGGAGACCAGGAGGGAGGGAAGGGAGCAGGGAGGGTAAGGAGGGTTAGGCAGGGAAGGGGGCAGGGAGGATAAGGAGGAGGCAGGCAGGGAAGGGGGCAGGGAGGGTAAGGAGGAGGCAGACAGGGAAGGGGGCAGGGAGGGTAAGGAGGAGCCCAGGAGGGAGGGAAAGGGGCAGGGAGGGTAAGGAGGAGGCAGGCAGGGAAGGGGGCAGGGAGGATAAGGAGGAGGCAGGCAGGGAAGGGGGCAGGGAGGGTAAGGAGGAGGCCAGGAGGGAGGGAAAGGAACAGGGAGGGTAAGGAGGAGGCAGGCAGGGAAGGGGGCAGGGAGGATAAGGAGGAGGAAGACAGGGAAGGGGGCAGGGAAGGTAAGGAGGAGGCCAGGAGGGAGGGAAAGGGGCAGGGAGGGTAAGGAGGAGGCAGGCAGGGAAGGGGGCAGGGAGGGTAAGGAGGGGGCAGACATGGAAGGGCACAGGGAGGGTAAGGAGGAGGCCAGGAGGGAGGGAAAGGGGCAGGGAGGGTAAGGAGGAGGCAGGCAGGGTAGGGGGAAGGGAGAGTAAGGAGGAGGCCAGGAGGGAGGGAAGGAAGAAGGGAGGGTAAGGAGGGGCAGGCAGGGAAGGGGGCAGGGGGGATAAGGAGGAGGCAGGCAGGGAAGGGGGCAGGGAGGGTAAGGAGGAGTCAGACAGGGAAGGGGGCAGGGAGGGTAAGGAGGAGGCCAGGAGGGAGGGAAAGGGGCAGGGAGGGTAAGGAGGAGGCAGGCAGGGAAGGGGGAAGGGAGGGTAAGGAGTAGGCCAGGAGGGAGGGAAGGGGGCAGGGAGGGTAAGGAGGGGCAGTCAGGGAAGGGGGCAGGGAGGATAAGGAGGAGGTAGGCAGGGAAGGGGGCAGGGAGGGTAGGAGGAGGCCAGGAGGGAGGGAAAGGGGCAGGGAGGGTAAGGAGGAGGCAGGCAGGGAAGGGGGCAGGGAGGGTAAGGAGGAGGAAGACAGGGAAGGGGGCAGGGAAGGTAAGGAGGAGGCCAGGAGGGAGGGAAAGGGGCAGGGAGGGTAAGGAGGAGGCAGGCAGGGAAGGGGGCAGGGAGGGTAAGGAGGGGGCAGACATGGAAGGGCACAGGGAGGGTAAGGAGGAGGCCAGGAGGGAGGGAAAGGGAGAGGGAGGGTAAGGAGGAGGTAGGCAGGGTAGGGGGAAGGGAGAGTAAGGAGGAGGCCAGGAGGGAGGGAAGGGGGCAGGGAGGGTAAGGAGGGGCAGGCAGGGAAGGGGGCAGGGGGGATAAGGAGGAGGCAGGCAGGGAAGGGGGCAGGGAGGGTAAGGAGGAGTCAGACAGGGAAGGGGTCAGGGAGGGTAAGGAGGAGGCCAGGAGGGAGGGAAAGGGGCAGGGAGGGTAAGGAGGAGGCAGGCAGGGAAGGGGGAAGGGAGGGTAAGGAGTAGGCCAGGAGGGAGGGAAGGGGGCAGGGAGGGTAAGGAGGGGCAGTCAGGGAAGGGGGCAGGGAGGATAAGGAGGAGGTAGGCAGGGAAGGGGGCAGGGGGGTAGGAGGAGGCCAGGAGGGAGGGAAAGGGGCAGGGAGGGTAAGGAGGAGGCAGGCAGGGAAGGGGGCAGGGAGGGTAAGGAGGGGGCAGACAGGGAAGGGCACAGGGAGGGTTAGGAGTAGGCAGGCAGTGAATGGGGCAGGGAGGGTAAGGAGGAGGCATACAGGAAGGGGGCAGGGAGGGTAAGGAGGAGGCCAGGAGGGAGGGAAAGGGGCAGGGAGGGTAACGAGGAGGCAGGCAGGGTAGGGGGAAGGGAGGGTAAGGAGGAGGCCAGGAGGGGGGGAAGGGGGCAGGGAGGGTAAGGAGGGTCAGGCAGGGAAGGAGGCAGGGGGGATAAGGAGGAGGCAGGCAGGGAAGGGGGCAGGGAGGGTAAGGAGGAGTCAGACAGGGAAGGGGGCAGGGAGGGTAAGGAGGAGGCCAGGAGGGAGGTAAAGGGGCAGGGAGGGTAAGGAGGAGGCAGGCAGGGAAGGGGGAAGGGAGGGTAAGGAGTAGGCCAGGAGGGAGGGAAGGGGGCAGGGAGCGTAAGGAGGGGCAGGCAGGGAAGGGGGCAGGGAGGATAAGGAGGAGGTAGGCAGGGAAGGGGGCAGGGAGGGTAGGAGGAGGCCAGGAGGGAGGGAAAGGGGCAGGGAGGGTAAGGAGGAGGCAGGCAGGGAAGGGGGAAGGGAGGGTAAGGAGGAGGCCAGGAGGGAGGGAAGGGAGCAGGGAGGGTAAGGAGGGTTAGGCAGGGAAGGGGGCAGGGAGGATAAGGAGGAGGAAGCAAGGGAAGGGGGCAGGGAGGGTAAGGAGGAGGGAGACAGGGAAGGGGGTAGGGAGGGTAAGGAGGAGCCCAGGAGGGAGGGAAAGGGGCAGGGAGGGTAAGGAGGAGGCAGGCAGGGAAGGGGGCAGGGAGGATAAGGAGGAGGCAGGGAAGGGGGCAGGGAGGGTAAGGAGGAGGCCAGGAGGGAGGGAAAGGAACAGGGAGGGTAAGGAGGAGGCAGGCAGGGAAGGGGGCAGGGAGGATAAGGAGGAGGCAGACAGGGAAGGGGGCAGGGAGGATAAGGAAGAGGCCAGGAGGGAGGGAAAGGGGCAGGGAGGGTAAGGAGGAGGAAGGCAGGGAAGGGGGCAGGGAGGGTAAGGAGGGGGAAGACATGGAAGGGCACAGGGAGGGTAAGGAGGAGGCAGGCAGTGAAGGGGGCAGGGAGGGTAAGGAGGAGGCAGACAGGAAGGGGGCAGGGAGGGTAAGGAGGAGGCCAGGAGGGAGGGAAAGGGGCAGGGAGCGTAAGGAGGGGCAGGCAGGGAAGGGGGCAGGGAGGATAAGGAGGAGGTAGGCAGGGAAGGAGGCAGGGAGGGTAGGAGGAGGCCAGGAGGGAGGGAAAGGGGCAGGGAGGGTAAGGAGGAGGCAGGCAGGGTAGGGGGAAGGGAGGGTAAGGAGGAGGCCAGGAGGGGGGGAAGGGGGCAGGGAGGGTAAGGAGGGTCAGGCAGGGAAGGAGGCAGGGGGGATAAGGAGGAGGCAGGCAGGGAAGGGGGCAGGGAGGGTAAGGAGGAGTCAGACAGGGAAGGGGGCAGGGAGGGTAAGGAGGAGGCCAGGAGGGAGGTAAAGGGGCAGGGAGGGTAAGGAGGAGGCAGGCAGGGAAGGGGGAAGGGAGGGTAAGGAGTAGGCCAGGAGGGAGGGAAGGGGGCAGGGAGCGTAAGGAGGGGCAGGCAGGGAAGGGGGCAGGGAGGATAAGGAGGAGGTAGGCAGGGAAGGGGGCAGGGAGGGTAGGAGGAGGCCAGGAGGGAGGGAAAGGGGCAGGGAGGGTAAGGAGGAGGCAGGCAGGGAAGGGGGCAGGGAGGGTAAGGAGGGGGCAGACAGGGAATGGCACAGGGAGGGTAAGGAGGAGACAGGCAGGGAAGGGGGCAGGGAGGGTAAGGAGGAGGCAGACAGGGAAAGGGGCAGGGAGGGTAAGGAGGAGGCCAGGAGGGAGGGAAGGGGGCAGGGAGGGTAAGGAGGAGGCAGGCAGGGAAGGGGGAAGGGAGGGTAAGGAGGAGACCAGGAGGGAGGGAAGGGAGCAGGGAGGGTAAGGAGGGTTAGGCAGGGAAGGGGGCAGGGAGGATAAGGAGGAGGCAGGCAGGGAAGGGGGCAGGGAGGGAAAGGAGGAGGCAGACAGGGAAGGGGGCAGGGAGGGTAAGGAGGAGCCCAGGAGGGAGGGAAAGGGGCAGGGAGGGTAAGGAGGAGGCAGGCAGGGAAGGGGGCAGGGAGGATAAGGAGGAGGCAGGCAGGGAAGGGGGCAGGGAGGGTAAGGAGGAGGCCAGGAGGGAGGGAAAGGAACAGGGAGGGTAAGGAGGAGGCAGGCAGGGAAGGGGGCAGGGAGGATAAGGAGGAGGAAGACAGGGAAGGGGGCAGGGAAGGTAAGGAGGAGGCCAGGAGGGAGGGAAAGGGGCAGGGAGGGTAAGGAGGAGGCAGGCAGGGAAGGGGGCAGGGAGGGTAAGGAGGGGGCAGACATGGAAGGGCACAGGGAGGGTAAGGAGGAGGCCAGGAGGGAGGGAAAGGGGCAGGGAGGGTAAGGAGGAGGCAGGCAGGGTAGGGGGAAGGGAGAGTAAGGAGGAGGCCAGGAGGGAGGGAAGGGGGCAGGGAGGGTAAGGAGGGGCAGGCAGGGAAGGGGGCAGGGGGGATAAGGAGGAGGCAGGCAGGGAAGGGGGCAGGGAGGGTAAGGAGGAGTCAGACAGGGAAGGGGGCAGGGAGGGTAAGGAGGAGGCCAGGAGGGAGGGAAAGGGGCAGGGAGGGTAAGGAGGAGGCAGGCAGGGAAAGGGGAAGGGAGGGTAAGGAGTAGGCCAGGAGGGAGGGAAGGGGGCAGGGAGGGTAAGGAGGGGCAGTCAGGGAAGGGGGCAGGGAGGATAAGGAGGAGGTAGGCAGGGAAGGGGGCAGGGAGGGTAGGAGGAGGCCAGGAGGGAGGGAAAGGGGCAGGGAGGGTAAGGAGGAGGCAGGCAGGGAAGGGGGCAGGGAGGGTAAGGAGGGGGCAGACAGGGAAGGGCACAGGGAGGGTTAGGAGTAGGCAGGCAGTGAATGGGGCAGGGAGGGTAAGGAGGAGGCATACAGGAAGGGGGCAGGGAGGGTAAGGAGGAGGCCAGGAGGGAGGGAAAGGGGCAGGGAGGGTAACGAGGAGGCAGGCAGGGAAGGGGGAAGGGAGGGTAAGGAGGAGGCCAGGAGGGAGGGAAGGGAGCAGGGAGGGTAAGGAGGGTTAGGCAGGGAAGGGGGCAGGGAGGATAAGGAGGAGGAAGCAAGGGAAGGGGGCAGGGAGGGTAAGGAGGAGGGAGACAGGGAAGGGGGCAGGGAGGGTAAGGAGGAGCCCAGGAGGGAGGGAAAGGGGCAGGGAGGGTAAGGAGGAGGCAGGCAGGGAAGGGGGCAGGGAGGATAAGGAGGAGGCAGGGAAGGGGGCAGGGAGGGTAAGGAGGAGGCCAGGAGGGAGGGAAAGGAACAGGGAGGGTAAGGAGGAGGCAGGCAGGGAAGGGGGCAGGGAGGATAAGGAGGAGGCAGACAGGGAAGGGGGCAGGGAGGATAAGGAAGAGGCCAGGAGGGAGGGAAAGGGGCAGGGAGGGTAAGGAGGAGGAAGGCAGGGAAGGGGGCAGGGAGGGTAAGGAGGGGGAAGACATGGAAGGGCACAGGGAGGGTAAGGAGGAGGCAGGCAGTGAAGGGGGCAGGGAGGGTAAGGAGGAGGCAGACAGGAAGGGGGCAGGGAGGGTAAGGAGGAGGCCAGGAGGGAGGGAAAGGGGCAGGGAGCGTAAGGAGGGGCAGGCAGGGAAGGGGGCAGGGAGGATAAGGGGGAGGCAGACAGGGAAAGGGGCAGGGAGGGTAAGGAGGAGGCCAGGAGGGAGGGAAGGGGGCAGGGAGGGTAAGGAGGAGGCAGGCAGGGAAGGGGGCAGGGAGGGTAAGGAGGAGGCCAGGAGGGAGGGAAGGGGGCAGGGAGGGTAAGGAGGAGGCAGGCAGGGAAGGGGACAGGGAGGGTAAGGAGGAGGCCGGCAGGGAAGGGGGCAGGGAGGGTAAGGAGGGGGCAGACAGGGAAGGGGGCAGGGAGGGTAAGCAGGGGGCAGACAGGGAAGGGGGCAGGGAGGGTAAGGAGGAGGCAGACAGGGAAGGGGGCAGGGAGGATAAGGAGGAGGCCAGGAGGGAGGGAAAGTGGCAGGGAGGGTAAGGAGGAGGAAGGCAGGGAAGGGGGCAGGGAGGGTAAGGAGGAGGCAGGCAGGGAAGGGGGCAGGGAGGGTAAGGAGGAGGCCAGGAGGGAGGGAAGGGGGCAGGGAGGGTAAGGAGGAGGCAGGCAGGGAAGGGGGCAGGGAGGGTAAGGAGGAGGCCAGGAGGGAGGGAAGGGGGTAAGGAGGGTAAGGAGGAGGCAGGCAGGGAAGGGGGCAGGGAGGGTAAGGAGGAGTCCAGGAGGGAGGGAAGGGGGCAGAGAGGGTAAGGAGGAGGCAGGCAGGGAAGGGGGCAGGGAGGGTAAGGAGGAGGCAGGCAGGGAAGGGGGCAGGGAGGGTGAGGAGGAGGCCAGGAGGGAGGGAAGGGGGCAGGGAGGGTAAGGAGGAGGCAGGCAGGGAAGGGGACAGGGAGGGTAAGGAGGAGGCAGGCAGGGAAGGGGGCAGGGAGGGTAAGGGGGGGCAGACAGGGAAGGGGCCAGGGAGGGTAAGGGGGGGCAGACAGGGAAGGGGGCAGGGAGGGTAAGGAGGAGGCAAGGAGGGAGGGAAGGGGGCAGGGAGGGTAAGGAGGAGGAAGGCAGGGAAGGGGGCAGGGAGGGTAAAGAGGAGGCAGGCAGGGAAGGGGGGAGATACCTACCTATCCCAACATCCCTTCACAAACCTATACTGTGGTGGAATAAACCCACCCAGTCACCCAGAAGCCTAGAAGCCCGCTGCAGAGGTCTCCACAGTAGCGCAGGCAGCAGCCTGATTTGGGAACATAGACCCAGAGTTATCTGCCTATCTGTCAGCTAGGCTCTTAATGTGTAATCTCTCAAGGCAACTGAACTGTGTGGAGGCCGTCAGGACAGGATAGCTGATAGAGGTATAGTCATTCATATGTAATGGGAACAGGGACAAATAGGTAATGTTCACAGAAGCTGTCTAAAGAGAGCAATGCATGTTTATTATGAGCTATGTTTAGAATTACCATGACTTATATGTTGATAGTTTAGGGAACAGTCACTACCTAATGGTGATGGTTTAGACACAGTCTCTATCTAATGTTGATAGTTTAGACAAAGTCACTATCTAATGTTGATAGTTTAGACACAGTAATTATCTAATGTTGATAGTTTAGACACAGTCACTATCTAATGTTGATAGTTTAGACAAAGTCACTATCTAATGTTAATAGTTTAGACACAGTCATTATCTAATGTTGATAGTTTAGACAGAGTCACTATCTAATGTTGATAGTTAGTAACATTCACTATCTAATGTTGATAGTTAGGGAACATTCACTATCTAATGTTGATGTTTAAGACACAGTTACTATCTAATGTTGATTGTTTAGACACAGTCACTATGTAATGTTGATAGTTTAGACACAGTCACTATTTAATTTTGATAGTTTAGACACAGTCACTATCTAATGTTGATAGTTTAGACACAGTCACTATCTAACGTTGATTATTTAGACACAGTCACTATCTAATGTTGATAGTTTAGAGACCAGTCACTACCTAATGTTGATAGTTTAGCGAATAGTCACTACCTAATGTTGATAGTTTAGAGACAGTCACTATGTAATGTTGATAGTTTAGACAATCACTATCTAATGTTGATAGTTTAGACACAGTCACTATCTAATGTTGATAGTTTAGGGAAAAGTCACTACCTAATGTTGATAGTTTAGACACAGTCACTATCTAATGTTGATAGTTTAGACACAGTCACTATCTAATGTTGATAGTTAGGGAACAATCACTATCTAATGTTGATAGTTTAGACACAGTCACTATCTAATGTTGATAGTTTAGACACTATCACTATCAAATGTTGATAGTTTAGACACAGTCACTATTTAATGTTGATAGTTTAGACACAGTCACTATCTAATGTTGATAGTTTAGACACAGTCACTATCTAACGTTTATAGTTTAGACACAGTCACTATCTAATGTTGATAGTTTAGAAAAAGTCACTATCTAATGTTGATAGTTTAGACACAGTCACTATCTAACGTTGATTATTTAGACACAGTCACTATCTAATGTTGATAGTTTAGAGAACAGTCACTATCTAATGTTGATAGTTTAGGGAATAGTCACTACCTAATGTTGATAGTTTAGAGACAGTCACTACCTAATGTTGGTAGTTCAGACACAGTCACTATGTAATGTTGATAGTCTAGACAATCACTATCTAATGTTGATAGTTTAGGGAACAGTCACTACCTAATGTTGATAGTTTAGACACAGTCACTATCTAATGTTAATAGTTTAGACACAGTCATTATCTAATGTTGATAGTTTAGACAGAGTCACTATCTAATGTTGATAGTTAGTAACATTCACTATCTAATGTTGATAGTTAGGGAACATTCACTATCTAATGTTGATGTTTAAGACACAGTTACTATCTAATGTTGATTGTTTAGACACAGTCACTATGTAATGTTGATAGTTTAGACACAGTCACTATTTAATTTTGATAGTTTAGACACAGTCACTATCTAATGTTGATAGTTTAGACACAGTCACTATCTAACGTTGATTATTTAGACACAGTCACTATCTAATGTTGATAGTTTAGAGACCAGTCACTACCTAATGTTGATAGTTTAGCGAATAGTCACTACCTAATGTTGATAGTTTAGAGACAGTCACTATGTAATGTTGATAGTTTAGACAATCACTATCTAATGTTGATAGTTTAGACACAGTCACTATCTAATGTTGATAGTTTAGGGAACAGTCACTACCTAATGTTGATAGTTTAGACACAGTCACTATCTAATGTTGATAGTTTAGACACAGTCACTATCTAATGTTGATAGTTAGGGAACAATCACTATCTAATGTTGATAGTTTAGACACAGTCACTATCTAATGTTGATAGTTTAGACACTATCACTATCAAATGTTGATAGTTTAGACACAGTCACTATTTAATGTTGATAGTTTAGACACAGTCACTATCTAATGTTGATAGTTTAGACACAGTCACTATCTAACGTTTATAGTTTAGACACAGTCACTATCTAATGTTGATAGTTTAGAAATAGTCACTATCTAATGTTGATAGTTTAGACACAGTCACTATCTAACGTTGATTATTTAGACACAGTCACTATCTAATGTTGATAGTTTAGAGAACAGTCACTATCTAATGTTGATAGTTTAGGGAATAGTCACTACCTAATGTTGATAGTTTAGAGACAGTCACTACCTAATGTTGGTAGTTCAGACACAGTCACTATGTAATGTTGATAGTCTAGACAATCACTATCTAATGTTGATAGTTTAGGGAACAGTCACTACCTAATGTTGATAGTTTAGACACAGTCACTATCTAATGTTGATAGTTTAGACACAGTCACTATCTATTGTTGATAGTTAGGGAACAATCACTATCTAATGTTGATAGTTTAGACACAGTCACTATCTAATGTTGATAGTTTAGACACTATCACTATCAAATGTTGATAGTTTAGACACAGTCACTATTTAATGTTGATAGTTTAGACACAGTCACTATCTAACGTTGATAGTTTAGACACAGTCACTATGTAATGTTGATTATTTAGACACTATCACTATCAAATGTTGATAGTTTAGACACAGTCACTATTTAATGTTGATAGTTTAGACACAGTCACTATCTAATGTTGATAGTTTAGACACAGTCACTATCTAACGTTTATAGTTAAGACACAGTCAATATCTAATGTTGATAGTTTAGACACAGTCACTATCTAATGTTGATAGTTTAGACACAGTCACTATCTAACGTTGATTATTTAGACACAGTCACTATCTAATGTTGATAGTTTAGAGAACAGTCACTATCTAATGTTTATAGTTTAGGGAATAGTCACTACCTAATGTTGATAGTTTAGAGACAGTCACTACCTAATGTTGGTAGTTCAGACACAGTCACTATGTAATGTTGATAGTCTAGACAATGACTATCTAATGTTGATCGTTTAGACACAGTCACTATCTAATGTTGATAGTTTAGGGAACAGTCACTACCTAATGTTGATAGTTTAGACACAGTCACTATCTAATGTTGATAGTTTAGACACAGTCACTATCTAATGTTGATAGTTAGGGAACAATCACTATCTAATGTTGATAGTCTAGACACAGTCACTATCTAATGTTGATAGTTTAGACACTATCACTATCAAATGTTGATAGTTTAGACACATTCACTATTTAATGTTGATAGTTTAGACACAGTCACTATCTAACATTGATAGTTTAGACACAGTCACTATGTAATGTTGATAGTTTATACACTATCACTATCAAATGTTGATAGTTTAGACACAGTCACTATTTAATGTTGATAGTTTAGACACAGTCACTATCTAACGTTGATTATTTAGACACAGTCACTATCTAATGTTGATAGTTTAGAGACAGTCACTACCTAATGTTGATAGTTCAGTCACTATGTAATGTTGATAGTCTAGACAATCACTATCTAATGTTGATAGTTTAGACACAGTCACTATCTAATGTTGATAGTTTAGGGAACAGTCACTACCTAATGTTGATAGTTTAGACACAGTCACTATCTAATGTTGATAGTTTAGACACAGTCACTATCTAATGTTGATAGTTAGGGAACAATCACTATCTAATGTTGATAGTTTAGACACAGTCACTATCTAATGTTGATAGTTTAGACACTATCACTATCAAATGTTGATAGTTTAGACACAGTCACTATTTAATGTTGATAGTTTAGACACAGTCACTATCTAAAGTTGATAGTTTAGACACAGTCATTATGTAATGTTGATAGTTTAGACACTCACTATCAAATGTTGATAGTTTAGACACAGTCACTATTTAATGTTGATAGTTTAGACACAGTCACTATCTAATGTTGATAGTTTAGACACAGTCACTATCTAACGTTTATAGTTTAGACACAGTCACTATCTAATGTTGATAGTTTAGACACAGTCACTATCTAATGTTGATAGTTTAGAGAACAGTCACTATCTAATGTTGATAGTTTAGCGAATAGTCACTACCTAATGTTGATAGTTTAGAGACAGTCACTACCTAATGTTGGTAGTTCAGACACAGTCACTATGTAATGTTGATAGTCTAGACAATCACTATCTAATGTTGATAGTTTAGGGAACAGTCACTACCTAATGTTGATATTTTAGTCACAGTCACTATCTAATGTTGATAGTTAGGGAACAATCACAATCTAATGTTGATAGTTTAGACACAGTCACTATCTAATGTTGATAGTTTAGACACTATCACTATCAAATGTTGATAGTTTAGACACAGTCACTATCAAATGTTGATAGTTTAGACACAGTCACTATTTAATGTTGATAGTTTAGACACAGTCACTATCTAATGTTGATAGTTTAGACACAGTCACTATCTAACGTTTATAGTTAAGACACAGTCACTATCTAATGTTGATAGTTTAGACACTATCACTATCAAATGTTGATAGTTTAGACACATTCACTATTTAATGTTGATAGTTTAGACACAGTCACTATCTAACATTGATAGTTTAGACACAGTCACTATGTAATGTTGATAGTTTATACACTATCACTATCAAATGTTGATAGTTTAGACACAGTCACTATCTAACGTTGATTATTTAGACACAGTCACTATCTAATGTTGATAGTTTAGAGACAGTCACTACCTAATGTTGATAGTTCAGTCACTATGTAATGTTGATAGTCTAGACAATCACTATCTAATGTTGATAGTTTAGACACAGTCACTATCTAATGTTGATAGTTTAGGGAACAGTCACTACCTAATGTTGATAGTTTAGACACAGTCACTATCTAATGTTGATAGTTTAGACACAGTCACTATCTAATGTTGATAGTTAGGGAACAATCACTATCTAATGTTGATAGTTTAGACACAGTCACTATCTAATGTTGATAGTTTAGACACTATCACTATCAAATGTTGATAGTTTAGACACAGTCACTATTTAATGTTGATAGTTTAGACACAGTCACTATCTAAAGTTGATAGTTTAGACACAGTCATTATGTCATGTTGATAGTTTAGACACTCACTATCAAATGTTGATAGTTTAGACACAGTCACTATTTAATGTTGATAGTTTAGACACAGTCACTATCTAATGTTGATAGTTTAGACACAGTCACTATCTAACGTTGATTATTTAGACACAGTCACTATCTAATGTTGATAGTTTAGAGAACAGTCACTATCTAATGTTGATAGTTTAGCGAATAGTCACTACCTAATGTTGATAGTTTAGAGACAGTCACTACCTAATGTTGGTAGTTCAGACACAGTCACTATCTAACGTTTATAGTTTAGACACAGTCACTATCTAATGTTGATAGTTTAGACACAGTCACTATCTAATGTTGATAGTTTAGAGAACAGTCACTATCTAATGTTGATAGTTTAGGGAATAGTCACTACCTAATGTTGATAGTTTAGAGACAGTCACTATGTAATGTTGATAGTCTAGACAATCACTATCTAATGTTGATAGTTTAGACACAGTCACTATCTAATGTTGATAGTTTAGGGAACAGTCACTACCAAATGTTGATAGTTTAGACACAGTCACTATCTAATGTTGATAGTTTAGACACAGTCACTATCTAATGTTGATAGTTAGGGAACAATCACTATCTAATGTTGATAGTTTAGACACAGTCACTATCTAATGTTGATAGTTTAGACACTATCACTATCAAATGTTGATAGTTTAGACACAGTCACTATTTAATGTTGATAGTTTAGACACAGTCACTATCTAATGTTGATAGTTTAGACACAGTCACTATGTAACGTTTATAGTTTAGACACAGTCACTATCTAATGTTGATAGTTTAGAAAAAGTCACTATCTAATGTTGATAGTTTAGACACAGTCACTATCTAACGTTGATTATTTAGACACAGTCACTATCTAATGTTGATAGTTTAGAGAACAGTCACTATCTAATGTTGATAGTTTAGGGAATAGTCACTACCTAATGTTGATAGTTTAGAGACAGTCACTACCTAATGCTGGTAGTTCAGACACAGTCACTATGTAATGTTGATAGTCTAGACAATCACTATCTAATGTTGATAGTTTAGGGAACAGTCACTACCTAATGTTGATAGTTTAGACACAGTCACTATCTAATGTTGATAGTTTAGACACAGTCACTATCTATTGTTGATAGTTAGGGAAAAATCACTATCTAATGTTGATAGTTTAGACACAGTCACTATCTAATGTTGACAGTTTAGACACTATCACTATCAAATGTTGATAGTTTAGACACAGTCACTATTTAATGTTGATAGTTTAGACACAGTCACTATCTAACGTTGTAAGTTATACACAGTCACTATGTAATGTTGATAGTTTAGACACTATCACTATCAAATGTTGATAGTTTAGACACAGTCACTATTTAATGTTGATAGTTTAGACACAGTCACTATCTAATGTTGATAGTTTAGACACAGTCACTATCTAACGTTTATAGTTAAGACACAGTCAATATCTAATGTTGATAGTTTAGACACAGTCACTATCTAATGTTGATAGTTTAGACACAGTCACTATCTAACGTTGATTATTTAGACACAGTCACTATCTAATGTTGATAGTTTAGAGAACAGTCACTATCTAATGTTTATAGTTTAGGGAATAGTCACTACCTAATGTTGATAGTTTAGAGACAGTCACTACCTAATGTTGGTAGTTCAGACACAGTCACTATGTAATGTTGATAGTCTAGACAATGACTATCTAATGTTGATCGTTTAGACACAGTCACTATCTAATGTTGATAGTTTAGGGAACAGTCACTACCTAATGTTGATAGTTTAGAGACAGTCACTATCTAATGTTGATAGTTTAGACACAGTCACTATCTAATGTTGATAGTTAGGGAACAATCACTATCTAATGTTGATAGTCTAGACACAGTCACTATCTAATGTTGATAGTTTAGACACTATCACTATCAAATGTTGATAGTTTAGACACATTCACTATTTAATGTTGATAGTTTAGACACAGTCACTATCTAACATTGATAGTTTAGACACAGTCACTATGTAATGTTGATAGTTTATACACTATCACTATCAAATGTTGATAGTTTAGACACAGTCACTATTTAATGTTGATAGTTTAGACACAGTCACTATCTAACGTTGATTATTTAGACACAGTCACTATCTAATGTTGATAGTTTAGAGACAGTCACTACCTAATGTTGATAGTTCAGTCACTATGTAATGTTGATAGTCTAGACAATCACTATCTAATGTTGATAGTTTAGACACAGTCACTATCTAATGTTGATAGTTTAGGGAACAGTCACTACCTAATGTTGATAGTTTAGACACAGTCACTATCTAATGTTGATAGTTTAGACACAGTCACTATCTAATGTTGATAGTTAGGGAACAATCACTATCTAATGTTGATAGTTTAGACACAGTCACTATCTAATGTTGATAGTTTAGACACTATCACTATCAAATGTTGATAGTTTAGACACAGTCACTATTTAATGTTGATAGTTTAGACACAGTCACTATCTAAAGTTGATAGTTTAGACACAGTCATTATGTAATGTTGATAGTTTAGACACTCACTATCAAATGTTGATAGTTTAGACACAGTCACTATTTAATGTTGATAGTTTAGACACAGTCACTATCTAATGTTGATAGTTTAGAAACAGTCACTATCTAACGTTTATAGTTTAGACACAGTCACTATCTAATGTTGATAGTTTAGACACAGTCACTATCTAATGTTGATAGTTTAGAGAACAGTCACTATCTAATGTTGATAGTTTAGCGAATAGTCACTACCTAATGTTGATAGTTTAGAGACAGTCACTACCTAATGTTGGTAGTTCAGACACAGTCACTATGTAATGTTGATAGTCTAGACAATCACTATCTAATGTTGATAGTTTAGGGAACAGTCACTACCTAATGTTGATATTTTAGTCACAGTCACTATCTAATGTTGATAGTTAGGGAACAATCACAATCTAATGTTGATAGTTTAGACACAGTCACTATCTAATGTTGATAGTTTAGACACTATCACTATCAAATGTTGATAGTTTAGACACAGTCACTATCAAATGTTGATAGTTTAGACACAGTCACTATTTAATGTTGATAGTTTAGACACAGTCACTATCTAATGTTGATAGTTTAGACACAGTCACTATCTAACGTTTATAGTTTAGACACAGTCACTATCTAATGTTGATAGTTTAGACACAGTCACTATCTAACGTTTATAGTTAAGACACAGTCAATATCTAATGTTGATAGTTTAGACACAGTCACTATCTAATGTTGATAGTTTAGACACAGTCACTATCTAACGTTTATAGTTAAGACACAGTCACTATCTAATGTTGATAGTTTAGACACTATCACTATCAAATGTTGATAGTTTAGACACATTCACTATTTAATGTTGATAGTTTAGACACAGTCACTATCTAACATTGATAGTTTAGACACAGTCACTATGTAATGTTGATAGTTTATACACTATCACTATCAAATGTTGATAGTTTAGACACAGTTACTATTTAATGTTGATAGTTTAGACACAGTCACTATCTAACGTTGATTATTTAGACACAGTCACTATCTAATGTTGATAGTTTAGAGACAGTTACTACCTAATGTTGATAGTTCAGTCACTATGTAATGTTGATAGTCTAGACAATCACTATCTAATGTTGATAGTTTAGACACAGTCACTATCTAATGTTGATAGTTTAGGGAACAGTCACTACCTAATGTTGATAGTTTAGACACAGTCACTATCTAATGTTGATAGTTTAGACACAGTCACTATCTAATGTTGATAGTTAGGGAACAATCACTATCTAATGTTGATAGTTTAGACACAGTCACTATCTAATGTTGATAGTTTAGACACTATCACTATCAAATGTTGATAGTTTAGACACAGTCACTATTTAATGTTGATAGTTTAGACACAGTCACTATCTAAAGTTGATAGTTTAGACACAGTCATTATGTAATGTTGATAGTTTAGACACTCACTATCAAATGTTGATAGTTTAGACACAGTCACTATTTAATGTTGATAGTTTAGACACAGTCACTATCTAATGTTGATAGTTTAGACACAGTCACTATCTAACGTTGATTATTTAGACACAGTCACTATCTAATGTTGATAGTTTAGAGAACAGTCACTATCTAATGTTGATAGTTTAGCGAATAGTCACTACCTAATGTTGATAGTTTACAGACAGTCACTACCTAATGTTGGTAGTTCAGACACAGTCACTATCTAACGTTTATAGTTTAGACACAGTCACTATCTAATGTTGATAGTTTAGACACAGTCACTATCTAATGTTGATAGTTTAGAGAACAGTCACTATCTAATGTTGATAGTTTAGTGAATAGTCACTACCTAATGTTGATAGTTTAGAGACAGTCACTACCTAATGTTGGTAGTTCAGACACAGTCACTATGTAATGTTGATAGTCTAGACAATCACTATCTAATGTTGATAGTTTAGGGAACAGTCACTACCTAATGTTGATATTTTAGTCACAGTCACTATCTAATGTTGATAGTTAGGGAACAATCACAATCTAATGTTGATAGTTTAGACACAGTCACTATCTAATGTTGATAGTTTAGACACTATCACTATCAAATGTTGATAGTTTAGACACAGTCACTATCAAATGTTGATAGTTTAGACACAGTCACTATTTAATGTTGATAGTTTAGACACAGTCACTATCTAATGTTGATAGTTTAGACACAGTCACTATCTAACGTTTATAGTTTAGACACAGTCACTATCTAATGTTGATAGTTTAGACACAGTCACTATCTAACGTTTATAGTTAAGACACAGTCAATATCTAATGTTGATAGTTTAGACACAGTCACTATCTAATGTTGATAGTTTAGACACAGTCACTATCTAACGTTTATAGTTAAGACACAGTCACTATCTAATGTTGATAGTTTAGACACTATCACTATCAAATGTTGATAGTTTAGACACATTCACTATTTAATGTTGATAGTTTAGACACAGTCACTATCTAACTTTGATAGTTTAGACACAGTCACTATGTAATGTTGATAGTTTATACACTATCACTATCAAATGTTGATAGTTTAGACACAGTTACTATTTAATGTTGATAGTTTAGACACAGTCACTATCTAACGTTGATTATTTAGACACAGTCACTATCTAATGTTGATAGTTTAGAGACAGTTACTACCTAATGTTGATAGTTCAGTCACTATGTAATGTTGATAGTCTAGACAATCACTATCTAATGTTGATAGTTTAGACACAGTCACTATCTAATGTTGATAGTTTAGGGAACAGTCACTACCTAATGTTGATAGTTTAGACACAGTCACTATCTAATGTTGATAGTTTAGACACAGTCACTATCTAATGTTGATAGTTAGGGAACAATCACTATCTAATGTTGATAGTTTAGACACAGTCACTATCTAATGTTGATAGTTTAGACACTATCACTATCAAATGTTGATAGTTTAGACACAGTCACTATTTAATGTTGATAGTTTAGACACAGTCACTATCTAAAGTTGATAGTTTAGACACAGTCATTATGTAATGTTGATAGTTTAGACACTCACTATCAAATGTTGATAGTTTAGACACAGTCACTATTTAATGTTGATAGTTTAGACACAGTCACTATCTAATGTTGATAGTTTAGACACAGTCACTATCTAACGTTGATTATTTAGACACAGTCACTATCTAATGTTGATAGTTTAGAGAACAGTCACTATCTAATGTTGATAGTTTAGCGAATAGTCACTACCTAATGTTGATAGTTTACAGACAGTCACTACCTAATGTTGGTAGTTCAGACACAGTCACTATCTAACGTTTATAGTTTAGACACAGTCACTATCTAATGTTGATAGTTTAGACACAGTCACTATCTAATGTTGATAGTTTAGAGAACAGTCACTATCTAATGTTGATAGTTTAGTGAATAGTCACTACCTAATGTTGATAGTTTAGAGACAGTCACTACCTAATGTTGGTAGTTCAGACACAGTCACTATGTAATGTTGATAGTCTAGACAATCACTATCTAATGTTGATAGTTTAGGGAACAGTCACTACCTAATGTTGATATTTTAGTCACAGTCACTATCTAATGTTGATAGTTAGGGAACAATCACAATCTAATGTTGATAGTTTAGACACAGTCACTATCTAATGTTGATAGTTTAGACACTATCACTATCAAATGTTGATAGTTTAGACACAGTCACTATCAAATGTTGATAGTTTAGACACAGTCACTATTTAATGTTGATAGTTTAGACACAGTCACTATCTAATGTTGATAGTTTAGACACAGTCACTATCTAACGTTTATAGTTTAGACACAGTCACTATCTAATGTTGATAGTTTAGACACAGTCACTATCTAACGTTTATAGTTAAGACACAGTCAATATCTATTGTTGATAGTTTAGACACAGTCACTATCTAATGTTGATAGTTTAGACACAGTCACTATCTAACGTTTATAGTTAAGACACAGTCACTATCTAACGTTGATTATTTAGAAACAGTCACTATCTAATGTTGATAGTTTAGAGACAGTCACTACCTTATGTTGATAGTTCAGTCACTATGTAATGTTGATAGTCTAGACAATCACTATCTAATGTTGATAGTTTAGACACAGTCACTATCTAATGTTGATAGTTTAGGGAACAGTCACTACCTAATGTTGATAGTTTAGACACAGTCACTATCTAATGTTGATAGTTTAGACACAGTCACTATCTAATGTTGATAGTTAGGGAACAATCACTATCTAATGTTGATAGTTTAGACACAGTCACTATCTAATGTTGATAGTTTAGACACTATCACTATCAAATGTTGATAGTTTAGACACAGTCACTATTTAATGTTGATAGTTTAGACACAGTCACTATCTAAAGTTGATAGTTTAGACACAGTCATTATGTAATGTTGATAGTTTAGACACTCACTATCAAATGTTGATAGTTTAGACACAGTCACTATTTAATGTTGATAGTTTAGACACAGTCACTATCTAATGTTGATAGTTTAGACACAGTCACTATCTAACGTTTATAGTTTAGACACAGTCACTATCTAATGTTGATAGTTTAGACACATTCACTATTTAATGTTGATAGTTTAGACACAGTCACTATCTAACATTGATAGTTTAGACACAGTCACTATGTAATGTTGATAGTTTATACACTATCACTATCAAATGTTGATAGTTTAGACACAGTTACTATTTAATGTTGATAGTTTAGACACAGTCACTATCTAACGTTGATTATTTAGACACAGTCACTATCTAATGTTGATAGTTTAGAGACAGTTACTACCTAATGTTGATAGTTCAGTCACTATGTAATGTTGATAGTCTAGACAATCACTATCTAATGTTGATAGTTTAGACACAGTCACTATCTAATGTTGATAGTTTAGGGAACAGTCACTACCTAATGTTGATAGTTTAGACACAGTCACTATCTAATGTTGATAGTTTAGACACAGTCACTATCTAATGTTGATAGTTAGGGAACAATCACTATCTAATGTTGATAGTTTAGACACAGTCACTATCTAATGTTGATAGTTTAGACACTATCACTATCAAATGTTGATAGTTTAGACACAGTCACTATTTAATGTTGATAGTTTAGACACAGTCACTATCTAAAGTTGATAGTTTAGACACAGTCATTATGTAATGTTGATAGTTTAGACACTCACTATCAAATGTTGATAGTTTAGACACAGTCACTATTTAATGTTGATAGTTTAGACACAGTCACTATCTAATGTTGATAGTTTAGACACAGTCACTATCTAACGTTGATTATTTAGACACAGTCACTATCTAATGTTGATAGTTTAGAGAACAGTCACTATCTAATGTTGATAGTTTAGCGAATAGTCACTACCTAATGTTGATAGTTTAGAGACAGTCACTACCTAATGTTGGTAGTTCAGACACAGTCACTATCTAACGTTTATAGTTTAGACACAGTCACTATCTAATGTTGATAGTTTAGACACAGTCACTATCTAATGTTGATAGTTTAGAGAACAGTCACTATCTAATGTTGATAGTTTAGTGAATAGTCACTACCTAATGTTGATAGTTTAGAGACAGTCACTAACTAATGTTGGTAGTTCAGACACAGTCACTATGTAATGTTGATAGTCTAGACAATCACTATCTAATGTTGATAGTTTAGGGAACAGTCACTACCTAATGTTGATATTTTAGTCACAGTCACTATCTAATGTTGATAGTTAGGGAACAATCACAATCTAATGTTGATAGTTTAGACACAGTCACTATCTAATGTTGATAGTTTAGACACTATCACTATCAAATGTTGATAGTTTAGACACAGTCACTATCAAATGTTGATAGTTTAGACACAGTCACTATTTAATGTTGATAGTTTAGACACAGTCACTATCTAATGTTGATAGTTTAGACACAGTCACTATCTAACGTTTATAGTTTAGACACAGTCACTATCTAATGTTGATAGTTTAGACACAGTCACTATCTAACGTTTATAGTTAAGACACAGTCAATATCTAATGTTGATAGTTTAGACACAGTCACTATCTAATGTTGATAGTTTAGACACAGTCACTATCTAACGTTTATAGTTAAGACACAGTCACTATCTAACGTTGATTATTTAGACACAGTCACTATCTAATGTTGATAGTTTAGAGACAGTCACTACCTAATGTTGATAGTTCAGTCACTATGTAATGTTGATAGTCTAGACAATCACTATCTAATGTTGATAGTTTAGACACAGTCACTATCTAATGTTGATAGTTTAGGGAACAGTCACTACCTAATGTTGATAGTTTAGACACAGTCACTATCTAATGTTGATAGTTTAGACACAGTCACTATCTAATGTTGATAGTTAGGGAACAATCACTATCTAATGTTGATAGTTTAGACACAGTCACTATCTAATGTTGATAGTTTAGACACTATCACTATCAAATGTTGATAGTTTAGACACAGTCACTATTTAATGTTGATAGTTTAGACACAGTCACTATCTAAAGTTGATAGTTTAGACACAGTCATTATGTAATGTTGATAGTTTAGACACTCACTATCAAATGTTGATAGTTTAGACACAGTCACTATTTAATGTTGATAGTTTAGACACAGTCACTATCTAATGTTGATAGTTTAGACACAGTCACTATCTAACGTTTATAGTTTAGACACAGTCACTATCTAATGTTGATAGTTTAGACACAGTCACTATCTAACGTTGATTATTTAGACACAGTCACTATCTAATGTTGATAGTTTAGAGAACAGTCACTATCTAATGTTGATAGTTTAGCGAATAGTCACTACCTAATGTTGATAGTTTAGAGACAGTCACTACCTAATGTTGGTAGTTCAGACACAGTCACTATCTAACGTTTATAGTTTAGACACAGTCACTATCTAATGTTGATAGTTTAGACACAGTCACTATCTAATGTTGATAGTTTAGAGAACAGTCACTATCTAATGTTGATAGTTTAGCGAATAGTCACTACCTAATGTTGATAGTTTAGAGACAGTCACTACCTAATGTTGGTAGTTCAGACACAGTCACTATGTAATGTTGATAGTCTAGACAATCACTATCTAATGTTGATAGTTTAGGGAACAGTCACTACCTAATGTTGATATTTTAGTCACAGTCACTATCTAATGTTGATAGTTAGGGAACAATCACAATCTAATGTTGATAGTTTAGACACAGTCACTATCTAATGTTGATAGTTTAGACACTATCACTATCAAATGTTGATAGTTTAGACACAGTCACTATCAAATGTTGATAGTTTAGACACAGTCACTATTTAATGTTGATAGTTTAGACACAGTCACTATCTAATGTTGATAGTTTAGACAATGTCACTATCTAACGTTTATAGTTTAGACACAGTCACTATCTAATGTTGATAGTTTAGACACAGTCACTATCTAACGTTTATAGTTAAGACACAGTCAATATCTAATGTTGATAGTTTAGACACAGTCACTATCTAATGTTGATAGTTTAGACACAGTCACTATCTAACGTTTATAGTTAAGACACAGTCACTATCTAATGTTGATAGTTTAGACACTATCACTATCAAATGTTGATAGTTTAGACACATTCACTATTTAATGTTGATAGTTTAGACACATTCACTATCTAACATTGATAGTTTAGACACAGTCACTATGTAATGTTGATAGTTTATACACTATCACTATCAAATGTTGATAGTTTAGACACAGTTACTATTTAATGTTGATAGTTTAGACACAGTCACTATCTAACGTTGATTATTTAGACACAGTCACTATCTAATGTTGATAGTTTAGAGACAGTCACTACCTAATGTTGATAGTTCAGTCACTATGTAATGTTGATAGTCTAGACAATCACTATCTAATGTTGATAGTTTAGACACAGTCACTATCTAATGTTGATAGTTTAGGGAACAGTCACTACCTAATGTTGATAGTTTAGACACAGTCACTATCTAATGTTGATAGTTTAGACACAGTCACTATCTAATGTTGATAGTTAGGGAACAATCACTATCTAATGTTGATAGTTTAGACACAGTCACTATCTAATGTTGATAGTTTAGACACTATCACTATCAAATGTTGATAGTTTAGACACAGTCACTATTTAATGTTGATAGTTTAGACACAGTCACTATCTAAAGTTGATAGTTTAGACACAGTCATTATGTAATGTTGATAGTTTAGACACTCACTATCAAATGTTGATAGTTTAGACACAGTCACTATTTAATGTTGATAGTTTAGACACAGTCACTATCTAATGTTGATAGTTTAGACACAGTCACTATCTAACGTTTATAGTTTAGACACAGTCACTATCTAATGTTGATAGTTTAGACACAGTCACTATCTAACGTTGATTATTTAGACACAGTCACTATCTAATGTTGATAGTTTAGAGAACAGTCACTATCTAATGTTGATAGTTTAGCGAATAGTCACTACCTAATGTTGATAGTTTAGAGACAGTCACTACCTAATGTTGGTAGTTCAGACACAGTCACTATGTAATGTTGATAGTCTAGACAATCACTATCTAATGTTGATAGTTTAGGGAACAGTCACTACCTAATGTTGATAGTTTAGTCACAGTCACTATCTAATGTTGATAGTTTAGACACAGTCACTATCTAATGTTGATAGTTAGGGAACAATCACAATCTAATGTTGATAGTTTAGACACAGTCACTATCTAATGTTGATAGTTTAGACACTATCACTATCAAATGTTGATAGTTTAGACACAGTCACTATCAAATGTTGATAGTTTAGACACAGTCACTATTTAATGTTGATAGTTTAGACACAGTCACTATCTAATGTTGATAGTTTAGACACAGTCACTATCTAACGTTTATAGTTAAGACACAGTCAATA
This sequence comes from Coregonus lavaretus, assembly GCF_964263955.1. Lineage (NCBI taxonomy): Eukaryota > Metazoa > Chordata > Actinopteri > Salmoniformes > Salmonidae > Coregonus > Coregonus lavaretus. The sequence goes on from NC_140016.1 coordinate 10,772,951, forward strand.
TCTAATGTTGATAGTTTAGACACAGTCACTATCTAATGTTGATAGTTTAGACACAGTCACTATCTAACGTTTATAGTTAAGACACAGTCACTATCTAATGTTGATAGTTTAGACACAGTCACTATCTAATGTTGATAGTTTAGGGAACAGTCACTACCTAATGTTGATAGTTTAGACACAGTCACTATCTAATGTTGATAGTTTAGACACAGTCACTATCTAATGTTGATAGTTAGGGAACATTCACTATCTAATGTTGATAGTTTAGACACAGTCACTATCTAATGTTGATAGTTTAGACACTATCACTATCAAATGTTGATAGTTTAGACACAGTCACTATTTAATGTTGATAGTTTAGACACAGTCACTATCTAACGTTGATAGTTTAGACACAGTCACTATGTAATGTTGATAGTTTAGACACTATCACTATCAAATGTTGATAGTTTAGACACAGTCACTATTTAATGTTGATAGTTTAGACACAGTCACTATCTAATGTTGATAGTTTAGACACAGTCACTATCTAACGTTGATTATTTAGACACAGTCACTATCTAATGTTGATAGTTTAGAGAACAGTCACTATCTAATGTTGATAGTTTAGCGAATAGTCACTACCTAATGTTGATAGTTTAGAGACAGTCACTACCTAATGTTGGTAGTTCAGACACAGTCACTATGTAATGTTGATAGTCTAGACAATCACTATCTATTGTTGATAGTTTAGGGATCAGTCACTACCTAATGTTGATAGTTTAGTCACAGTCACTATCTAATGTTGATAGTTTAGACACAGTCACTATCTAATGTTGATAGTTAGGGAACAATCACTATCTAATGTTGATAGTTTAGACACAGTCACTATCTAATGTTGATAGTTTAGACACTATCACTATCAAATGTTGATAGTTTAGACACAGTCACTATTTAATGTTGGTAGTTTAGACACAGTCATTATCTAACGTTGATAGTTTAGACACAGTCACTATGTAATGTTGATAGTTTAGACACTATCACTATCAATGTTGATAGTTTAGACACAGTCACTATTTAATGTTGATAGTTTAGACACAGTCACTATCTAATGTTGATAGTTTAGACACAGTCACTATCTAACGTTTATAGTTTAGACACAGTCACTATCTAATGTTGATAGTTTAGACACAGTCACTATCTAATGTTGATAGTTTAGACACAGTCACTATCTAACGTTGATTATTTAAACACAGTCACTATCTAATGTTGATAGTTTAGGGAATAGTCACTACCTAATGTTGATAGTTCAGACACAGTCACTATGTAATGTTGATAGTCTAGACAATCACTATCTAATGTTGATCGTTTAGACACAGTCACTATCTAATGTTGATAGTTTAGACACAGTCACTATCTAACGTTGATTATTTAGACACAGTCACTATCTAATGTTGATAGTTTAGAGAACAGTCACTATCTAATGTTGATAGTTTAGCGAATAGTCACTACCTAATGTTGATAGTTTAGAGACAGTCACTACCTAATGTTGGTAGTTCAGACACAGTCACTATGTAATGTTGATAGTCTAGACAATCACTATCTAATGTTGATAGTTTAGGGAACAGTCACTACCTAATGTTGATAGTTTAGTCACAGTCACTATCTAATGTTGATAGTTTAGACACAGTCACTATCTAATGTTGATAGTTAGGGAACAATCACTATCTAATGTTGATAGTTTAGACACAGTCACTATCTAATGTTGATAGTTTAGACACTATCACTATCAAATGTTGATAGTTTAGACACAGTCACTATTTAATGTTGATAGTTTAGACACAGTAACTATCTAACGTTGATAGTTTAGACAAGTCACTATGTAATGTTGATAGTTTAGACACTATCACTATCAATGTTGATAGTTTAGACACAGTCACTATTTAATGTTGATAGTTTAGACACAGTCACTATTTAATGTTGATAGTTTAGACACAGTCACTATCTAAAGTTGATAGTTTAGACACAGTCATTATGTAATGTTGATAGTTTAGACACTCACTATCAAATGTTGATAGTTTAGACACAGTCACTATTTAATGTTGATAGTTTAGACACAGTCACTATCTAATGTTGATAGTTTAGACACAGTCACTATCTAACGTTGATTATTTAGACACAGTCACTATCTAATGTTGATAGTTTAGAGAACAGTCACTATCTAATGTTGATAGTTTAGCGAATAGTCACTACCTAATGTTGATAGTTTAGAGACAGTCACTACCTAATGTTGGTAGTTTAGACACAGTCACTATCTAACGTTGATTATTTAGACACAGTCACTATCTAATGTTGATAGTTTAGAGAACAGTCACTATCTAATGTTGATAGTTTAGCGAATAGTCACTACCTAATGTTGATAGTTTAGAGACAGTCACTACCTAATGTTGGTAGTTCAGACACAGTCACTATGTAATGTTGATAGTCTAGACAATCACTATCTAATGTTGATAGTTTAGGGAACAGTCACTACCTAATGTTGATAGTTTAGTCACAGTCACTATCTAATGTTGATAGTTTAGACACAGTCACTATCTAATGTTGATAGTTAGGGAACAATCACAATCTAATGTTGATAGTTTAGACACAGTCACTATCTAATGTTGATAGTTTAGACACTATCACTATCAAATGTTGATAGTTTAGACACAGTCACTATCAAATGTTGATAGTTTAGACACAGTCACTATTTAATGTTGATAGTTTAGACACAGTCACTATCTAATGTTGATAGTTTAGACACAGTCACTATCTAACGTTTATAGTTAAGACACAGTCAATATCTAATGTTGATAGTTTAGACACAGTCACTATCTAATGTTGATAGTTTAGACACAGTCACTATCTAACGTTTATAGTTAAGACACAGTCACTATCTAATGTTGATAGTTTAGACACAGTCACTATCTAATGTTGATAGTTTAGGGAACAGTCACTACCTAATGTTGATAGTTTAGACACAGTCACTATCTAATGTTGATAGTTTAGACACAGTCACTATCTAATGTTGATAGTTAGGGAACATTCACTATCTAATGTTGATAGTTTAGACACAGTCACTATCTAATGTTGATAGTTTAGACACTATCACTATCAAATGTTGATAGTTTAGACACAGTCACTATTTAATGTTGATAGTTTAGACACAGTCACTATCTAACGTTGATAGTTTAGACACAGTCACTATGTAATGTTGATAGTTTAGACACTATCACTATCAAATGTTGATAGTTTAGACACAGTCACTATTTAATGTTGATAGTTTAGACACAGTCACTATCTAATGTTGATAGTTTAGACACAGTCACTATCTAACGTTTATAGTTTAGACACAGTCACTATCTAATGTTGATAGTTTAGACACAGTCACTATCTAACGTTGATTATTTAGACACAGTCACTATCTAATGTTGATAGTTTAGAGAACAGTCACTATCTAATGTTGATAGTTTAGCGAATAGTCACTACCTAATGTTGATAGTTTAGAGACAGTCACTACCTAATGTTGGTAGTTCAGACACAGTCACTATCTAACGTTTATAGTTTAGACACAGTCACTATCTAATGTTGATAGTTTAGACACAGTCACTATCTAATGTTGATAGTTTAGAGAACAGTCACTATCTAATGTTGATAGTTTAGCGAATAGTCACTACCTAATGTTGATAGTTTAGAGACAGTCACTACCTAATGTTGGTAGTTCAGACACAGTCACTATGTAATGTTGATAGTCTAGACAATCACTATCTAATGTTGATAGTTTAGGGAACAGTCACTACCTAATGTTGATATTTTAGTCACAGTCACTATCTAATGTTGATAGTTAGGGAACAATCACAATCTAATGTTGATAGTTTAGACACAGTCACTATCTAATGTTGATAGTTTAGACACTATCACTATCAAATGTTGATAGTTTAGACACAGTCACTATCAAATGTTGATAGTTTAGACACAGTCACTATTTAATGTTGATAGTTTAGACACAGTCACTATCTAATGTTGATAGTTTAGACAATGTCACTATCTAACGTTTATAGTTTAGACACAGTCACTATCTAATGTTGATAGTTTAGACACAGTCACTATCTAACGTTTATAGTTAAGACACAGTCAATATCTAATGTTGATAGTTTAGACACAGTCACTATCTAATGTTGATAGTTTAGACACAGTCACTATCTAACGTTTATAGTTAAGACACAGTCACTATCTAATGTTGATAGTTTAGACACTATCACTATCAAATGTTGATAGTTTAGACACATTCACTATTTAATGTTGATAGTTTAGACACATTCACTATCTAACATTGATAGTTTAGACACAGTCACTATGTAATGTTGATAGTTTATACACTATCACTATCAAATGTTGATAGTTTAGACACAGTTACTATTTAATGTTGATAGTTTAGACACAGTCACTATCTAACGTTGATTATTTAGACACAGTCACTATCTAATGTTGATAGTTTAGAGACAGTCACTACCTAATGTTGATAGTTCAGTCACTATGTAATGTTGATAGTCTAGACAATCACTATCTAATGTTGATAGTTTAGACACAGTCACTATCTAATGTTGATAGTTTAGGGAACAGTCACTACCTAATGTTGATAGTTTAGACACAGTCACTATCTAATGTTGATAGTTTAGACACTATCACTATCAAATGTTGATAGTTTAGACACAGTCACTATTTAATGTTGATAGTTTAGACACAGTCACTATCTAAAGTTGATAGTTTAGACACAGTCATTATGTAATGTTGATAGTTTAGACACTCACTATCAAATGTTGATAGTTTAGACACAGTCACTATTTAATGTTGATAGTTTAGACACAGTCACTATCTAATGTTGATAGTTTAGACACAGTCACTATCTAACGTTTATAGTTTAGACACAGTCACTATCTAATGTTGATAGTTTAGACACAGTCACTATCTAACGTTGATTATTTAGACACAGTCACTATCTAATGTTGATAGTTTAGAGAACAGTCACTATCTAATGTTGATAGTTTAGCGAATAGTCACTACCTAATGTTGATAGTTTAGAGACAGTCACTACCTAATGTTGGTAGTTCAGACACAGTCACTATGTAATGTTGATAGTCTAGACAATCACTATCTAATGTTGATAGTTTAGGGAACAGTCACTACCTAATGTTGATAGTTTAGTCACAGTCACTATCTAATGTTGATAGTTTAGACACAGTCACTATCTAATGTTGATAGTTAGGGAACAATCACAATCTAATGTTGATAGTTTAGACACAGTCACTATCTAATGTTGATAGTTTAGACACTATCACTATCAAATGTTGATAGTTTAGACACAGTCACTATCAAATGTTGATAGTTTAGACACAGTCACTATTTAATGTTGATAGTTTAGACACAGTCACTATCTAATGTTGATAGTTTAGACACAGTCACTATCTAACGTTTATAGTTAAGACACAGTCAATATCTAATGTTGATAGTTTAGACACAGTCACTATCTAATGTTGATAGTTTAGACACAGTCACTATCTAACGTTTATAGTTAAGACACAGTCACTATCTAATGTTGATAGTTTAGACACAGTCACTATCTAATGTTGATAGTTTAGGGAACAGTCACTACCTAATGTTGATAGTTTAGACACAGTCACTATCTAATGTTGATAGTTTAGACACAGTCACTATCTAATGTTGATAGTTAGGGAACATTCACTATCTAATGTTGATAGTTTAGACACAGTCACTATCTAATGTTGATAGTTTAGACACTATCACTATCAAATGTTGATAGTTTAGACACAGTCACTATTTAATGTTGATAGTTTAGACACAGTCACTATCTAACGTTGATAGTTTAGACACAGTCACTATGTAATGTTGATAGTTTAGACACTATCACTATCAAATGTTGATAGTTTAGACACAGTCACTATTTAATGTTGATAGTTTAGACACAGTCACTATCTAATGTTGATAGTTTAGACACAGTCACTATCTAACGTTGATTATTTAGACACAGTCACTATCTAATGTTGATAGTTTAGAGAACAGTCACTATCTAATGTTGATAGTTTAGCGAATAGTCACTACCTAATGTTGATAGTTTAGAGACAGTCACTACCTAATGTTGGTAGTTCAGACACAGTCACTATGTAATGTTGATAGTCTAGACAATCACTATCTATTGTTGATAGTTTAGGGATCAGTCACTACCTAATGTTGATAGTTTAGTCACAGTCACTATCTAATGTTGATAGTTTAGACACAGTCACTATCTAATGTTGATAGTTAGGGAACAATCACTATCTAATGTTGATAGTTTAGACACAGTCACTATCTAATGTTGATAGTTTAGACACTATCACTATCAAATGTTGATAGTTTAGACACAGTCACTATTTAATGTTGGTAGTTTAGACACAGTCATTATCTAACGTTGATAGTTTAGACACAGTCACTATGTAATGTTGATAGTTTAGACACTATCACTATCAATGTTGATAGTTTAGACACAGTCACTATTTAATGTTGATAGTTTAGACACAGTCACTATCTAATGTTGATAGTTTAGACACAGTCACTATCTAACGTTTATAGTTTAGACACAGTCACTATCTAATGTTGATAGTTTAGACACAGTCACTATCTAATGTTGATAGTTTAGACACAGTCACTATCTAACGTTGATTATTTAAACACAGTCACTATCTAATGTTGATAGTTTAGGGAATAGTCACTACCTAATGTTGATAGTTCAGACACAGTCACTATGTAATGTTGATAGTCTAGACAATCACTATCTAATGTTGATCGTTTAGACACAGTCACTATCTAATGTTGATAGTTTAGACACAGTCACTATCTAACGTTGATTATTTAGACACAGTCACTATCTAATGTTGATAGTTTAGAGAACAGTCACTATCTAATGTTGATAGTTTAGCGAATAGTCACTACCTAATGTTGATAGTTTAGAGACAGTCACTACCTAATGTTGGTAGTTCAGACACAGTCACTATGTAATGTTGATAGTCTAGACAATCACTATCTAATGTTGATAGTTTAGGGAACAGTCACTACCTAATGTTGATAGTTTAGTCACAGTCACTATCTAATGTTGATAGTTTAGACACAGTCACTATCTAATGTTGATAGTTAGGGAACAATCACTATCTAATGTTGATAGTTTAGACACAGTCACTATCTAATGTTGATAGTTTAGACACTATCACTATCAAATGTTGATAGTTTAGACACAGTCACTATTTAATGTTGATAGTTTAGACACAGTAACTATCTAACGTTGATAGTTTAGACAAGTCACTATGTAATGTTGATAGTTTAGACACTATCACTATCAATGTTGATAGTTTAGACACAGTCACTATTTAATGTTGATAGTTTAGACACAGTCACTATTTAATGTTGATAGTTTAGACACAGTCACTATCTAAAGTTGATAGTTTAGACACAGTCATTATGTAATGTTGATAGTTTAGACACTCACTATCAAATGTTGATAGTTTAGACACAGTCACTATTTAATGTTGATAGTTTAGACACAGTCACTATCTAATGTTGATAGTTTAGACACAGTCACTATCTAACGTTTATAGTTTAGACACAGTCACTATCTAATGTTGATAGTTTAGACACAGTCACTATCTAACGTTGATTATTTAGACACAGTCACTATCTAATGTTGATAGTTTAGAGAACAGTCACTATCTAATGTTGATAGTTTAGCGAATAGTCACTACCTAATGTTGATAGTTTAGAGACAGTCACTACCTAATGTTGGTAGTTCAGACACAGTCACTATGTAATGTTGATAGTCTAGACAATCACTATCTAATGTTGATAGTTTAGGGAACAGTCACTACCTAATGTTGATAGTTTAGTCACAGTCACTATCTAATGTTGATAGTTTAGACACAGTCACTATCTAATGTTGATAGTTAGGGAACAATCACAATCTAATGTTGATAGTTTAGACACAGTCACTATCTAATGTTGATAGTTTAGACACTATCACTATCAAATGTTGATAGTTTAGACACAGTCACTATCAAATGTTGATAGTTTAGACACAGTCACTATTTAATGTTGATAGTTTAGACACAGTCACTATCTAATGTTGATAGTTTAGACACAGTCACTATCTAACGTTTATAGTTAAGACACAGTCAATATCTAATGTTGATAGTTTAGACACAGTCACTATCTAATGTTGATAGTTTAGACACAGTCACTATCTAACATTTATAGTTAAGACACAGTCACTATCTAATGTTGATAGTTTAGACACAGTCACTATCTAATGTTGATAGTTTAGGGAACAGTCACTACCTAATGTTGATAGTTTAGACACAGTCACTATCTAATGTTGATAGTTTAGACACAGTCACTATCTAATGTTGATAGTTAGGGAACATTCACTATCTAATGTTGATAGTTTAGACACAGTCACTATCTAATGTTGATAGTTTAGACACTATCACTATCAAATGTTGATAGTTTAGACACAGTCACTATTTAATGTTGATAGTTTAGACACAGTCACTATCTAACGTTGATAGTTTAGACACAGTCACTATGTAATGTTGATAGTTTAGACACTATCACTATCAAATGTTGATAGTTTAGACACAGTCACTATTTAATGTTGATAGTTTAGACACAGTCACTATCTAATGTTGATAGTTTAGACACAGTCACTATCTAACGTTGATTATTTAGACACAGTCACTATCTAATGTTGATAGTTTAGAGAACAGTCACTATCTAATGTTGATAGTTTAGCGAATAGTCACTACCTAATGTTGATAGTTTAGAGACAGTCACTACCTAATGTTGGTAGTTCAGACACAGTCACTATGTAATGTTGATAGTCTAGACAATCACTATCTATTGTTGATAGTTTAGGGATCAGTCACTACCTAATGTTGATAGTTTAGTCACAGTCACTATCTAATGTTGATAGTTTAGACACAGTCACTATCTAATGTTGATAGTTAGGGAACAATCACTATCTAATGTTGATAGTTTAGACACAGTCACTATCTAATGTTGATAGTTTAGACACTATCACTATCAAATGTTGATAGTTTAGACACAGTCACTATTTAATGTTGATAGTTTAGACACAGTCATTATCTAACGTTGATAGTTTAGACACAGTCACTATGTAATGTTGATAGTTTAGACACTATCACTATCAATGTTGATAGTTTAGACACAGTCACTATTTAATGTTGATAGTTTAGACACAGTCACTATCTAATGTTGATAGTTTAGACACAGTCACTATCTAACGTTTATAGTTTAGACACAGTCACTATCTAATGTTGATAGTTTAGACACAGTCACTATCTAATGTTGATAGTTTAGACACAGTCACTATCTAACGTTGATTATTTAAACACAGTCACTATCTAATGTTGATAGTTTAGGGAATAGTCACTACCTAATGTTGATAGTTCAGACACAGTCACTATGTAATGTTGATAGTCTAGACAATCACTATCTAATGTTGATCGTTTAGACACAGTCACTATCTAATGTTGATAGTTTAGACACAGTCACTATCTAACGTTGATTATTTAGACACAGTCACTATCTAATGTTGATAGTTTAGAGAACAGTCACTATCTAATGTTGATAGTTTAGCGAATAGTCACTACCTAATGTTGATAGTTTAGAGACAGTCACTACCTAATGTTGGTAGTTCAGACACAGTCACTATGTAATGTTGATAGTCTAGACAATCACTATCTAATGTTGATAGTTTAGGGAACAGTCACTACCTAATGTTGATAGTTTAGACACAGTCACTATCTAACGTTTATAGTTTAGACACAGTCACTATCTAATGTTGATAGTTTAGACACAGTCACTATCTAATGTTGATAGTTTAGACACAGTCACTATCTAACGTTGATTATTTAGACACAGTCACTATCTAATGTTGATAGTTTAGAGAACAGTCACTATCTAATGTTGATAGTTTAGCGAATAGTCACTACCTAATGTTGATAGTTTAGAGACAGTCACTACCTAATGTTGGTAGTTCAGACACAGTCACTATGTAATGTTGATAGTCTAGACAATCACTATCTAATGTTGATAGTTTAGGGAACAGTCACTACCTAATGTTGATAGTTTAGTCACAGTCACTATCTAATGTTGATAGTTTAGACACAGTCACTATCTAATGTTGATAGTTAGGGAACAATCACTATCTAATGTTGATAGTTTAGACACAGTCACTATCTAATGTTGATAGTTTAGACACTATCACTATCAAATGTTGATAGTTTAGACACAGTCACTATTTAATGTTGATAGTTTAGACACAGTCACTATCTAACGTTGATAGTTTAGACAAGTCACTATGTAATGTTGATAGTTTAGACACTATCACTATCAATGTTGATAGTTTAGACACAGTCACTATTTAATGTTGATAGTTTAGACACAGTCACTATCTAATGTTGATAGTTTAGACACAGTCACTCTCTAATGTTGATAGTTTAGACACAGTCACTATGTAATGTTGATAGTTTAGACACTATCACTATCAAATGTTGATAGTTTAGACACAGTCACTATCAAATGTTGATAGTTTAGACACAGTCACTATTTAATGTTGATAGTTTAGACACAGTCACTATCTAATGTTGATAGTTTAGACAATGTCACTATCTAACGTTTATAGTTTAGACACAGTCACTATCTAATGTTGATAGTTTAGACACAGTCACTATCTAACGTTTATAGTTAAGACACAGTCAATATCTAATGTTGATAGTTTAGACACAGTCACTATCTAATGTTGATAGTTTAGACACAGTCACTATCTAACGTTTATAGTTAAGACACAGTCACTATCTAATGTTGATAGTTTAGACACTATCACTATCAAATGTTGATAGTTTAGACACATTCACTATTTAATGTTGATAGTTTAGACACATTCACTATCTAACATTGATAGTTTAGACACAGTCACTATGTAATGTTGATAGTTTATACACTATCACTATCAAATGTTGATAGTTTAGACACAGTTACTATTTAATGTTGATAGTTTAGACACAGTCACTATCTAACGTTGATTATTTAGACACAGTCACTATCTAATGTTGATAGTTTAGAGACAGTCACTACCTAATGTTGATAGTTCAGTCACTATGTAATGTTGATAGTCTAGACAATCACTATCTAATGTTGATAGTTTAGACACAGTCACTATCTAATGTTGATAGTTTAGGGAACAGTCACTACCTAATGTTGATAGTTTAGACACAGTCACTATCTAATGTTGATAGTTTAGACACAGTCACTATCTAATGTTGATAGTTAGGGAACAATCACTATCTAATGTTGATAGTTTAGACACAGTCACTATCTAATGTTGATAGTTTAGACACTATCACTATCAAATGTTGATAGTTTAGACACAGTCACTATTTAATGTTGATAGTTTAGACACAGTCACTATCTAAAGTTGATAATTTAGACACAGTCATTATGTAATGTTGATAGTTTAGACACTCACTATCAAATGTTGATAGTTTAGACACAGTCACTATTTAATGTTGATAGTTTAGACACAGTCACTATCTAATGTTGATAGTTTAGACACAGTCACTATCTAACGTTTATAGTTTAGACACAGTCACTATCTAATGTTGATAGTTTAGACACAGTCACTATCTAACGTTGATTATTTAGACACAGTCACTATCTAATGTTGATAGTTTAGAGAACAGTCACTATCTAATGTTGATAGTTTAGCGAATAGTCACTACCTAATGTTGATAGTTTAGAGACAGTCACTACCTAATGTTGGTAGTTCAGACACAGTCACTATGTAATGTTGATAGTCTAGACAATCACTATCTAATGTTGATAGTTTAGGGAACAGTCACTACCTAATGTTGATAGTTTAGTCACAGTCACTATCTAATGTTGATAGTTTAGACACAGTCACTATCTAATGTTGATAGTTAGGGAACAATCACAATCTAATGTTGATAGTTTAGACACAGTCACTATCTAATGTTGATAGTTTAGACACTATCACTATCAAATGTTGATAGTTTAGACACAGTCACTATCAAATGTTGATAGTTTAGACACAGTCACTATTTAATGTTGATAGTTTAGACACAGTCACTATCTAATGTTGATAGTTTAGACACAGTCACTATCTAACGTTTATAGTTAAGACACAGTCAATATCTAATGTTGATAGTTTAGGGAACAGTCACTACCTAATGTTGATAGTTTAGACACAGTCACTATCTAATGTTGATAGTTTAGACACAGTCACTATCTAATGTTGATAGTTAGGGAACATTCACTATCTAATGTTGATAGTTTAGACACAGTCACTATCTAATGTTGATAGTTTAGACACTATCACTATCAAATGTTGATAGTTTAGACACAGTCACTATTTAATGTTGATAGTTTAGACACAGTCACTATCTAACGTTGATAGTTTAGACACAGTCACTATGTAATGTTGATAGTTTAGACACTATCACTATCAAATGTTGATAGTTTAGACACAGTCACTATTTAATGTTGATAGTTTAGACACAGTCACTATCTAATGTTGATAGTTTAGACACAGTCACTATCTAACGTTGATTATTTAGACACAGTCACTATCTAATGTTGATAGTTTAGAGAACAGTCACTATCTAATGTTGATAGTTTAGCGAATAGTCACTACCTAATGTTGATAGTTTAGAGACAGTCACTACCTAATGTTGGTAGTTCAGACACAGTCACTATGTAATGTTGATAGTCTAGACAATCACTATCTATTGTTGATAGTTTAGGGATCAGTCACTACCTAATGTTGATAGTTTAGTCACAGTCACTATCTAATGTTGATAGTTTAGACACAGTCACTATCTAATGTTGATAGTTAGGGAACAATCACTATCTAATGTTGATAGTTTAGACACAGTCACTATCTAATGTTGATAGTTTAGACACTATCACTATCAAATGTTGATAGTTTAGACACAGTCACTATTTAATGTTGGTAGTTTAGACACAGTCATTATCTAACGTTGATAGTTTAGACACAGTCACTATGTAATGTTGATAGTTTAGACACTATCACTATCAATGTTGATAGTTTAGACACAGTCACTATTTAATGTTGATAGTTTAGACACAGTCACTATCTAATGTTGATAGTTTAGACACAGTCACTATCTAACGTTTATAGTTTAGACACAGTCACTATCTAATGTTGATAGTTTAGACACAGTCACTATCTAATGTTGATAGTTTAGACACAGTCACTATCTAACGTTGATTATTTAAACACAGTCACTATCTAATGTTGATAGTTTAGGGAATAGTCACTACCTAATGTTGATAGTTCAGACACAGTCACTATGTAATGTTGATAGTCTAGACAATCACTATCTAATGTTGATCGTTTAGACACAATCACTATCTAATGTTGATAGTTTAGACACAGTCACTATCTAACGTTGATTATTTAGACACAGTCACTATCTAATGTTGATAGTTTAGAGAACAGTCACTATCTAATGTTGATAGTTTAGCGAATAGTCACTACCTAATGTTGATAGTTTAGAGACAGTCACTACCTAATGTTGGTAGTTCAGACACAGTCACTATGTAATGTTGATAGTCTAGACAATCACTATCTAATGTTGATAGTTTAGGGAACAGTCACTACCTAATGTTGATAGTTTAGTCACAGTCACTATCTAATGTTGATAGTTTAGACACAGTCACTATCTAATGTTGATAGTTAGGGAACAATCACTATCTAATGTTGATAGTTTAGACACAGTCACTATCTAATGTTGATAGTTTAGACACTATCACTATCAAATGTTGATAGTTTAGACACAGTCACTATTTAATGTTGATAGTTTAGACACAGTAACTATCTAACGTTGATAGTTTAGACAAGTCACTATGTAATGTTGATAGTTTAGACACTATCACTATCAATGTTGATAGTTTAGACACAGTCACTATTTAATGTTGATAGTTTAGACACAGTCACTATTTAATGTTGATAGTTTAGACACAGTCACTATCTAAAGTTGATAGTTTAGACACAGTCATTATGTAATGTTGATAGTTTAGACACTCACTATCAAATGTTGATAGTTTAGACACAGTCACTATTTAATGTTGATAGTTTAGACACAGTCACTATCTAATGTTGATAGTTTAGACACAGTCACTATCTAACGTTTATAGTTTAGACACAGTCACTATCTAATGTTGATAGTTTAGACACAGTCACTATCTAACGTTGATTATTTAGACACAGTCACTATCTAATGTTGATAGTTTAGAGAACAGTCACTATCTAATGTTGATAGTTTAGCGAATAGTCACTACCTAATGTTGATAGTTTAGAGACAGTCACTACCTAATGTTGGTAGTTCAGACACAGTCACTATGTAATGTTGATAGTCTAGACAATCACTATCTAATGTTGATAGTTTAGGGAACAGTCACTACCTAATGTTGATAGTTTAGTCACAGTCACTATCTAATGTTGATAGTTTAGACACAGTCACTATCTAATGTTGATAGTTAGGGAACAATCACAATCTAATGTTGATAGTTTAGACACAGTCACTATCTAATGTTGATAGTTTAGACACTATCACTATCAAATGTTGATAGTTTAGACACAGTCACTATCAAATGTTGATAGTTTAGACACAGTCACTATTTAATGTTGATAGTTTAGACACAGTCACTATCTAATGTTGATCGTTTAGACACAGTCACTATCTAACGTTTATAGTTAAGACACAGTCAATATCTAATGTTGATAGTTTAGACACAGTCACTATCTAATGTTGATAGTTTAGACACAGTCACTATCTAACGTTTATAGTTAAGACACAGTCACTATCTAATGTTGATAGTTTAGACACAGTCACTATCTAATGTTGATAGTTTAGGGAACAGTCACTACCTAATGTTGATAGTTTAGACACAGTCACTATCTAATGTTGATAGTTTAGACACAGTCACTATCTAATGTTGATAGTTAGGGAACATTCACTATCTAATGTTGATAGTTTAGACACAGTCACTATCTAATGTTGATAGTTTAGACACTATCACTATCAAATGTTGATAGTTTAGACACAGTCACTATTTAATGTTGATAGTTTAGACACAGTCACTATCTAACGTTGATAGTTTAGACACAGTCACTATGTAATGTTGATAGTTTAGACACTATCACTATCAAATGTTGATAGTTTAGACACAGTCACTATTTAATGTTGATAGTTTAGACACAGTCACTATCTAATGTTGATAGTTTAGACACAGTCACTATCTAACGTTGATTATTTAGACACAGTCACTATCTAATGTTGATAGTTTAGAGAACAGTCACTATCTAATGTTGATAGTTTAGCGAATAGTCACTACCTAATGTTGATAGTTTAGAGACAGTCACTACCTAATGTTGGTAGTTCAGACACAGTCACTATGTAATGTTGATAGTCTAGACAATCACTATCTATTGTTGATAGTTTAGGGATCAGTCACTACCTAATGTTGATAGTTTAGTCACAGTCACTATCTAATGTTGATAGTTTAGACACAGTCACTATCTAATGTTGATAGTTAGGGAACAATCACTATCTAATGTTGATAGTTTAGACACAGTCACTATCTAATGTTGATAGTTTAGACACTATCACTATCAAATGTTGATAGTTTAGACACAGTCACTATTTAATGTTGATAGTTTAGACACAGTCATTATCTAACGTTGATAGTTTAGACACAGTCACTATGTAATGTTGATAGTTTAGACACTATCACTATCAATGTTGATAGTTTAGACACAGTCACTATTTAATGTTGATAGTTTAGACACAGTCACTATCTAATGTTGATAGTTTAGACACAGTCACTATCTAACGTTTATAGTTTAGACACAGTCACTATCTAATGTTGATAGTTTAGACACAGTCACTATCTAATGTTGATAGTTTAGACACAGTCACTATCTAACGTTGATTATTTAAACACAGTCACTATCTAATGTTGATATTTTAGGGAATAGTCACTACCTAATGTTGATAGTTCAGACACAGTCACTATGTAATGTTGATAGTCTAGACAATCACTATCTAATGTTGATCGTTTAGACACAGTCACTATCTAATGTTGATAGTTTAGACACAGTCACTATCTAACGTTGATTATTTAGACACAGTCACTATCTAATGTTGATAGTTTAGAGAACAGTCACTATCTAATGTTGATAGTTTAGCGAATAGTCACTACCTAATGTTGATAGTTTAGAGACAGTCACTACCTAATGTTGGTAGTTCAGACACAGTCACTATGTAATGTTGATAGTCTAGACAATCACTATCTAATGTTGATAGTTTAGGGAACAGTCACTACCTAATGTTGATAGTTTAGACACAGTCACTATCTAACGTTTATAGTTTAGACACAGTCACTATCTAATGTTGATAGTTTAGACACAGTCACTATCTAATGTTGATAGTTTAGACACAGTCACTATCTAACGTTGATTATTTAGACACAGTCACTATCTAATGTTGATAGTTTAGAGAACAGTCACTATCTAATGTTGATAGTTTAGCGAATAGTCACTACCTAATGTTGATAGTTTAGAGACAGTCACTACCTAATGTTGGTAGTTCAGACACAGTCACTATGTAATGTTGATAGTCTAGACAATCACTATCTAATGTTGATAGTTTAGGGAACAGTCACTACCTAATGTTGATAGTTTAGTCACAGTCACTATCTAATGTTGATAGTTTAGACACAGTCACTATCTAATGTTGATAGTTAGGGAACAATCACTATCTAATGTTGATAGTTTAGACACAGTCACTATCTAATGTTGATAGTTTAGACACTATCACTATCAAATGTTGATAGTTTAGACACAGTCACTATTTAATGTTGATAGTTTAGACACAGTCACTATCTAACGTTGATAGTTTAGACAAGTCACTATGTAATGTTGATAGTTTAGACACTATCACTATCAATGTTGATAGTTTAGACACAGTCACTATTTAATGTTGATAGTTTAGACACAGTCACTATCTAATGTTGATAGTTTAGACACAGTCACTCTCTAATGTTGATAGTTTAGACACAGTCACTATCTAATGTTGATAGTTTAGACACAGTCACTATCTAACGTTGATTATTTAGACACAGTCACTATCTAATGTTGATAGTTTAGAGAACAGTCACTATCTAATGTTGATAGTTTAGGGAATAGTCACTATCTAATGTTGATAGTTTAGAGACAGTCACTACCTAATGTTGATAGTTTAGAGACAGTCACTACCTAATGTTGGTAGTTCAGACACAGTCACTATGTAATGTTGATAGTCTAGACAATCACTATCTAATGTTGATCGTTTAGACACAGTCACTATCTAATGTTGATAGTTTAGAAACAGTCACTATCTAATGTTGATAGTTAGGGAACAATCACTATCTAATGTTGATAGTCTAGACACAGTCACTATCTAATGTTGATAGTTTAGACACTATCACTATCAAATGTTGATAGTTTAGACACAGTCACTATTTAATGTTGATAGATTAGACACAGTCACTATCTAACATTGATAGTTTAGACACAGTCACTATCTAATGTTGATAGTTTAGACACAGTCACTATCTAATGTTGATAGTTTAGACACTATCACTATCAAATGTTGATAGTTTAAGCACAGTCACTATTTAATGTTGATAGTTTAGACACAGTCACTATCTAACGTTGATAGTTTAGACAAGTCACTATGTAATGTTGATAGTTTAGACACTATCACTATCAATGTTGATAGTTTAGACACAGTCACTATTTAATGTTGATAGTTTAGACACAGTCACTATCTAATGTTGATAGTTTAGACACAGTCACTCTCTAATGTTGATAGTTTAGACACAGTCACTATCTAATGTTGATAGTTTAGACACAGTCACTATCTAACGTTGATTATTTAGACACAGTCACTATCTAATGTTGATAGTTTAGAGAACAGTCACTATCTAATGTTGATAGTTTAGGGAATAGTCACTATCTAATGTTGATAGTTTAGAGACAGTCACTACCTAATGTTGATAGTTTAGAGACAGTCACTACCTAATGTTGGTAGTTCAGACACAGTCACTATGTAATGTTGATAGTCTAGACAATCACTATCTAATGTTGATCGTTTAGACACAGTCACTATCTAATGTTGATAGTTTAGGGAACAGTCACTACCTAATGTTGATAGTTTAGACACAGTCACTATCTAATGTTGATAGTTTAGAAACAGTCACTATCTAATGTTGATAGTTAGGGAACAATCACTATCTAATGTTGATAGTCTAGACACAGTCACTATCTAATGTTGATAGTTTAGACACTATCACTATCAAATGTTGATAGTTTAGACACAGTCACTATTTAATGTTGATAGATTAGACACAGTCACTATCTAACATTGATAGTTTAGACACAGTCACTATGTAATGTTGATAGTTTATACACTATCACTATCAAATGTTGATAGTTTAGACACAGTCACTATTTAATGTTGATAGTTTAGACACAGTCACTATCTAACGTTGATAGTTTAGACACAGTCACTATGTAATGTTGATAGTTTAGACACTATCACTATCAAATGTTGATAGTTTAGACACAGTCACTATTTAATGTTGATAGTTTAGACACAGTCACTATCTAATGTTGATAGTTTAGACACAGTCACTATCTAACGTTTATAGTTTAGACACAGTCACTATCTAATGTTGATAGTTTAGACACAGTCACTATCTAATGTTGATAGTTTAGCGAATAGTCACTACCTAATGTTGATAGTTTAGAGACAGTAACTACCTAATGTTGGTAGTTCAGACACAGTCACTATGTAATGTTGATAGTCTAGACAATCACTATCTATTGTTGATAGTTTAGGGATCAGTCACTACCTAATGTTGATAGTTTAGTCACAGTCACTATCTAATGTTGATAGTTTAGACACAGTCACTATCTAATGTTGATAGTTAGGGAACAATCACTATCTAATGTTGATAGTTTAGACACAGTCACTATCTAATGTTGATAGTTTAGACACTATCACTATCAAATGTTGATAGTTTAGACACAGTCATTATCTAACGTTGATAGTTTAGACACAGTCACTATCTAATGTTGATAGTTTAGCGAATAGTCACTACCTAATGTTGATAGTTTAGAGACAGTCACTACCTAATGTTGGTAGTTCAGACACAGTCACTATGTAATGTTGATAGTCTAGACAATCACTATCTATTGTTGATAGTTTAGGGATCAGTCACTACCTAATGTTGATAGTTTAGTCACAGTCACTATCTGATGTTGATAGTTTAGACACAGTCACTATCTAATGTTGATAGTTGGGATACAATCACTATCTAATGTTGATAGTTTAGACACAGTCACTATCTAATGTTGATAGTTTAGACACTATCACTATCAAATGTTGATAGTTTAGACACAGTCACTATTTAATGTTGATAGTTTAGACACAGTCATTATCTAACGTTGATAGTTTAGACACAGTCACTATGTAATGTTGATAGTTTAGACACTATCACTATCAATGTTGATAGTTTAGACACAGTCACTATTTAATGTTGATAGTTTAGACACAGTCACTATCTAATGTTGATAGTTTAGACACAGTCACTATCTAACGTTTATAGTTTAGACACAGTCACTATCTAATGTTGATAGTTTAGACACAGTCACTATCTAATGTTGATAGTTTAGACACAGTCACTATCTAACGTTGATAGTTTAGAGAACAGTCACTATCTAATGTTGATAGTTTAGGGAATAGTCACTACCTAATGTTGATAGTTCAGACACAGTCACTATGTAATGTTGATAGTCTAGACAATCACTATCTAATGTTGATCGTTTAGACACAGTCACTATCTAATGTTGATAGTTTAGGGAACAGTCACTACCTAATGTTGATTGTTTAGACATAGTCACTATCTAATGTTGATAGTTTAGACACAGTCACTATCTAATGTTGATAGTTAGGGAACAATCACTATCTAATGTTGATAGTTTAGACACAGTCACTATCTAATGTTGATAGTTTAGACACTATCACTATCAAATGTTGATAGTTTAGACACTATCACTATCAAATGTTGATAGTTTAGACACAGTCACTATTTAATATTGATAGTTTAGACACAGTCACTATCTAATGTTGATAATTTAGACACAGTCACTATCTAACGTTTATAGTTTAGACACAGTCACTATCTAATGTTGATAGTTTAGACACAGTCACTATCTAACGTTGATAGTTTAGACACAGTTTGCTATCTAATGTTGATAGTTTAGACACAGTCACTATCTAATGTTGATAGTTAGGGAAAAGTCACTATCTAATGTTGATAGTTCAGACACAGTCACTATCTAATGTTGATAGTTTAGACACTCTCACTACCTAATGTTGATAGTTTAGTCACAGTCACTATCTAATGTTGATAGTTTAGACACAGTCACTATCTAATGTTGATAGTTGGGATACAATCACTATCTAATGTTGATAGTTTAGACACAGTCACTATCTAATGTTGATAGTTTAGACACTATCACTATCAAATGTTGATAGTTTAGACACAGTCACTATTTAATGTTGATAGTTTAGACACAGTCATTATCTAACGTTGATAGTTTAGACACAGTCACTATGTAATGTTGATAGTTTAGACACTATCACTATCAATGTTGATAGTTTAGACACAGTCACTATTTAATGTTGATAGTTTAGACACAGTCACTATCTAATGTTGATAGTTTAGACACAGTCACTATCTAACGTTTATAGTTTAGACACAGTCACTATCTAATGTTGATAGTTTAGACACAGTCACTATCTAATGTTGATAGTTTAGACACAGTCACTATCTAACGTTGATAGTTTAGAGAACAGTCACTATCTAATGTTGATAGTTTAGGGAATAGTCACTACCTAATGTTGATAGTTCAGACACAGTCACTATGTAATGTTGATAGTCTAGACAATCACTATCTAATGTTGATCGTTTAGACACAGTCACTATCTAATGTTGATAGTTTAGGGAACAGTCACTACCTAATGTTGATAGTTTAGACATAGTCACTATCTAATGTTGATAGTTTAGACACAGTCACTATCTAATGTTGATAGTTAGGGAACAATCACTATCTAATGTTGATAGTTTAGACACAGTCACTATCTAATGTTGATAGTTTAGACACTATCACTATCAAATGTTGATAGTTTAGACACTATCACTATCAAATGTTGATAGTTTAGACACAGTCACTATTTAATATTGATAGTTTAGACACAGTCACTATCTAATGTTGATAATTTAGACACAGTCACAATCTAACGTTTATAGTTTAGACACAGTCACTATCTAATGTTGATAGTTTAGACACAGTCACTATCTAACGTTGATAGTTTAGACACAGTTTGCTATCTAATGTTGATAGTTTAGACACAGTCACTATCTAATGTTGATAGTTAGGGAAAAGTCACTATCTAATGTTGATAGTTCAGACACAGTCACTATCTAATGTTGATAGTTTAGACACTCTCACTATCAAATGTTGATAGTTTAGACAAAGTCACTATTTAATGTTGATAGTTTAGACACAGTCACTATCTAACGTTGATAGTTTAGACACAGTCACTATGTAATGTTGATAGTTTAGACACTATCATTATCAAATGTTGATAGTTTAGACACAGTCACTATTTAATGTTGATAGTTTAGACACAGTCACTATCTAATGTTGATGGTTTAGACACTGTCACTTTCTAATGTTGATAGTTTAGACACAATCACTATCTAATGTTGATAGTTTAGACACAGTCACTATCTAACGTTGATAGTTTAGACACAGTCACTATGTAATGTTGATAGTTTAGACACTATCACTATCAAATGTTGATAGTTTAGACACAGTCACTATTTAATGTTGATAGTTTAGACACAGTCACTCTCTAATGTTGATAGTTTAGACACAGTCACTATCTAATGTTGATAGTTTAGGGAATAGTAACTACCTAATGTTGATAGTTTTGACACAGTCACTATCTAATGTTGATATTTTAGACACAGTCACTATCTAATGTTGATAGTTTAGACACAGTAACTATCTAATGTTGATAGTTAGGGAACAATCACTATCTAATGTTGATAGTTTAGACACAGTCACTATCTAATGTTGATAGTTTAGACACTTTCACTATCAAATGTTAAAGTTTAGACACAGTCACTATTTAATGTTGTTAGTTTAGACACAGTCACTATCTAATGTTGATAGTTTAGACACAGTCACTATCTAACGTTTATAGTTTAGACACATTCACTATCTAATGTTGATAGTTTAGACACAGTCACTATCTAACGTTGATAGTTTAGACACAGTCGCTATCTAATGTTGATAGTTTAGACACAGTCACTATCTAATGTTGATAGTTAGGGAACAGTCACTATCTAATGTTGATAGTTTAGAAACAGTCACTATCTAATGTTGATAGTTAGGGATCAGTCACTACCTAATGTTGATAGTTTAGTCACAGTCACTATCTAATGTTGATAGTTTAGACACAGTCACTATCTAATGTTGATAGTTGGGATACAATCACTATCTAATGTTGATAGTTTAGACACAGTCACTATCTAATGTTGATAGTTTAGACACTATCACTATCAAATGTTGATAGTTTAGACACAGTCACTATTTAATGTTGATAGTTTAGACACAGTCATTATCTAACGTTGATAGTTTAGACACAGTCACTATGTAATGTTGATAGTTTAGACACTATCACTATCAATGTTGATAGTTTAGACACAGTCACTATTTAATGTTGATAGTTTAGACACAGTCACTATCTAATGTTGATAGTTTAGACACAGTCACTATCTAACGTTTATAGTTTAGACACAGTCACTATCTAATGTTGATAGTTTAGACACAGTCACTATCTAATGTTGATAGTTTAGACACAGTCACTATCTAACGTTGATAGTTTAGAGAACAGTCACTATCTAATGTTGATAGTTTAGGGAATAGTCACTACCTAATGTTGATAGTTCAGACACAGTCACTATGTAATGTTGATAGTCTAGACAATCACTATCTAATGTTGATCGTTTAGACACAGTCACTATCTAATGTTGATAGTTTAGGGAACAGTCACTACCTAATGTTGATAGTTTAGACATAGTCACTATCTAATGTTGATAGTTTAGACACAGTCACTATCTAATGTTGATAGTTAGGGAACAATCACTATCTAATGTTGATAGTTTAGACACAGTCACTATCTAATGTTGATAGTTTAGACACTATCACTATCAAATGTTGATAGTTTAGACACTATCACTATCAAATGTTGATAGTTTAGACACAGTCACTATTTAATATTGATAGTTTAGACACAGTCACTATCTAATGTTGATAGTTTAGACACAGTCACTATCTAACGTTTATAGTTTAGACACAGTCACTATCTAATGTTGATAGTTTAGACACAGTCACTATCTAACGTTGATAGTTTAGACACAGTTTGCTATCTAATGTTGATAGTTTAGACACAGTCACTATCTAATGTTGATAGTTAGGGAAAAGTCACTATCTAATGTTGATAGTTCAGACACAGTCACTATCTAATGTTGATAGTTTAGACACTCTCACTATCAAATGTTGATAGTTTAGACAAAGTCACTATTTAATGTTGATAGTTTAGACACAGTCACTATCTAACGTTGATAGTTTAGACACAGTCACTATGTAATGTTGATAGTTTAGACACTATCATTATCAAATGTTGATAGTTTAGACACAGTCACTATTTAATGTTGATAGTTTAGACACAGTCACTATCTAATGTTGATGGTTTAGACACTGTCACTTTCTAATGTTGATAGTTTAGACACAGTCACTATCTAACGTTGATTATTTAGACACAGTCACTATCTAACATTGATAGTTTAGACACAGTCACTATCTAATGTTGATAGTTTAGACACAGTCACTATCTAATGTTGATAGTTTAGACACTATCACTATCAAATGTTGATAGTTTAAGCACAGTCACTATTTAATGTTGATAGTTTAGACACAGTCACTATCTAACGTTGATAGTTTAGACAAGTCACTATGTAATGTTGATAGTTTAGACACTATCACTATCAATGTTGATAGTTTAGACACAGTCACTATTTAATGTTGATAGTTTAGACACAGTCACTATCTAATGTTGATAGTTTAGACACAGTCACTCTCTAATGTTGATAGTTTAGACACAGTCACTATCTAATGTTGATAGTTTAGACACAGTCACTATCTAACGTTGATTATTTAGACACAGTCACTATCTAATGTTGATAGTTTAGAGAACAGTCACTATCTAATGTTGATAGTTTAGGGAATAGTCACTATCTAATGTTGATAGTTTAGAGACAGTCACTACCTAATGTTGATAGTTTAGAGACAGTCACTACCTAATGTTGGTAGTTCAGACACAGTCACTATGTAATGTTGATAGTCTAGACAATCACTATCTAATGTTGATCGTTTAGACACAGTCACTATCTAATGTTGATAGTTTAGGGAACAGTCACTACCTAATGTTGATAGTTTAGACACAGTCACTATCTAATGTTGATAGTTTAGAAACAGTCACTATCTAATGTTGATAGTTAGGGAACAATCACTATCTAATGTTGATAGTCTAGACACAGTCACTATCTAATGTTGATAGTTTAGACACTATCACTATCAAATGTTGATAGTTTAGACACAGTCACTATTTAATGTTGATAGATTAGACACAGTCACTATCTAACATTGATAGTTTAGACACAGTCACTATGTAATGTTGATAGTTTATACACTATCACTATCAAATGTTGATAGTTTAGACACAGTCACTATTTAATGTTGATAGTTTAGACACAGTCACTATCTAACGTTTATTATTTAGACACAGTCACTATCTAATGTTGATAGTTTAGAGAACAGTCACTATCTAATGTTGATAGTTTAGGGAATAGTCACTACCTAATGTTGATAGTTTAGAGACAGTCACTACCTAATGTTGATAGTTCAGACACAGTCACTATGTAATGTTGATAGTCTAGACAATCACTATCTAATGTTGATAGTTTAGACACAGTCACTATCTAATGTT
This sequence comes from Coregonus lavaretus, assembly GCF_964263955.1. Classification (NCBI taxonomy): domain Eukaryota; kingdom Metazoa; phylum Chordata; class Actinopteri; order Salmoniformes; family Salmonidae; genus Coregonus; species Coregonus lavaretus. The sequence continues at coordinate 10,798,303 of NC_140016.1, forward strand.
GATAGTTTAGGGAACAGTCACTACCTAATGTTGATAGTTTAGACACAGTCACTATCTAATGTTGATAGTTTAGACACAGTCACTATCTAATGTTGATAGTTTAGACACTATCACTATCAAATGTTGATAGTTTAGACACAGTCACTATTTAATGTTGATAGTTTAGACACAGTCACTATCTAACGTTGATAGTTTAGACACAGTCACTATGTAATGTTGATAGTTTAGACACTATCACTATCAAATGTTGATAGTTTAGACACAGTCACTATTTAATGTTGATAGTTTAGACACAGTCACTATCTAATGTTGATAGTTTAGACACAGTCACTATCTAACGTTTATAGTTTAGACACAGTCACTATCTAATGTTGATAGTTTAGACACAGTCACTATCTAATGTTGATAGTTTAGCGAATAGTCACTACCTAATGTTGATAGTTTAGAGACAGTCACTACCTAATGTTGGTAGTTCAGACACAGTCACTATGTAATGTTGATAGTCTAGACAATCACTATCTATTGTTGATAGTTTAGGGATCAGTCACTACCTAATGTTGATAGTTTAGTCACAGTCACTATCTAATGTTGATAGTTTAGACACAGTCACTATCTAATGTTGATAGTTAGGGAACAATCACTATCTAATGTTGATAGTTTAGACACAGTCACTATCTAATGTTGATAGTTTAGACACTATCACTATCAAATGTTGATAGTTTAGACACAGTCATTATCTAACGTTGATAGTTTAGACACAGTCACTATCTAATGTTGATAGTTTAGCGAATAGTCACTACCTAATGTTGATAGTTTAGAGACAGTCACTACCTAATGTTGGTAGTTCAGACACAGTCACTATGTAATGTTGATAGTCTAGACAATCACTATCTATTGTTGATAGTTTAGGGATCAGTCACTACCTAATGTTGATAGTTTAGTCACAGTCACTATCTGATGTTGATAGTTTAGACACAGTCACTATCTAATGTTGATAGTTGGGATACAATCACTATCTAATGTTGATAGTTTAGACACAGTCACTATCTAATGTTGATAGTTTAGACACTATCACTATCAAATGTTGATAGTTTAGACACAGTCACTATTTAATGTTGATAGTTTAGACACAGTCATTATCTAACGTTGATAGTTTAGACACAGTCACTATGTAATGTTGATAGTTTAGACACTATCACTATCAATGTTGATAGTTTAGACACAGTCACTATTTAATGTTGATAGTTTAGACACAGTCACTATCTAATGTTGATAGTTTAGACACAGTCACTATCTAACGTTTATAGTTTAGACACAGTCACTATCTAATGTTGATAGTTTAGACACAGTCACTATCTAATGTTGATAGTTTAGACACAGTCACTATCTAACGTTGATAGTTTAGAGAACAGTCACTATCTAATGTTGATAGTTTAGGGAATAGTCACTACCTAATGTTGATAGTTCAGACACAGTCACTATGTAATGTTGATAGTCTAGACAATCACTATCTAATGTTGATCGTTTAGACACAGTCACTATCTAATGTTGATAGTTTAGGGAACAGTCACTACCTAATGTTGATTGTTTAGACATAGTCACTATCTAATGTTGATAGTTTAGACACAGTCACTATCTAATGTTGATAGTTAGGGAACAATCACTATCTAATGTTGATAGTTTAGACACAGTCACTATCTAATGTTGATAGTTTAGACACTATCACTATCAAATGTTGATAGTTTAGACACTATCACTATCAAATGTTGATAGTTTAGACACAGTCACTATTTAATATTGATAGTTTAGACACAGTCACTATCTAATGTTGATAATTTAGACACAGTCACTATCTAACGTTTATAGTTTAGACACAGTCACTATCTAATGTTGATAGTTTAGACACAGTCACTATCTAACGTTGATAGTTTAGACACAGTTTGCTATCTAATGTTGATAGTTTAGACACAGTCACTATCTAATGTTGATAGTTAGGGAAAAGTCACTATCTAATGTTGATAGTTCAGACACAGTCACTATCTAATGTTGATAGTTTAGACACTCTCACTACCTAATGTTGATAGTTTAGTCACAGTCACTATCTAATGTTGATAGTTTAGACACAGTCACTATCTAATGTTGATAGTTGGGATACAATCACTATCTAATGTTGATAGTTTAGACACAGTCACTATCTAATGTTGATAGTTTAGACACTATCACTATCAAATGTTGATAGTTTAGACACAGTCACTATTTAATGTTGATAGTTTAGACACAGTCATTATCTAACGTTGATAGTTTAGACACAGTCACTATGTAATGTTGATAGTTTAGACACTATCACTATCAATGTTGATAGTTTAGACACAGTCACTATTTAATGTTGATAGTTTAGACACAGTCACTATCTAATGTTGATAGTTTAGACACAGTCACTATCTAACGTTTATAGTTTAGACACAGTCACTATCTAATGTTGATAGTTTAGACACAGTCACTATCTAATGTTGATAGTTTAGACACAGTCACTATCTAACGTTGATAGTTTAGAGAACAGTCACTATCTAATGTTGATAGTTTAGGGAATAGTCACTACCTAATGTTGATAGTTCAGACACAGTCACTATGTAATGTTGATAGTCTAGACAATCACTATCTAATGTTGATCGTTTAGACACAGTCACTATCTAATGTTGATAGTTTAGGGAACAGTCACTACCTAATGTTGATAGTTTAGACATAGTCACTATCTAATGTTGATAGTTTAGACACAGTCACTATCTAATGTTGATAGTTAGGGAACAATCACTATCTAATGTTGATAGTTTAGACACAGTCACTATCTAATGTTGATAGTTTAGACACTATCACTATCAAATGTTGATAGTTTAGACACTATCACTATCAAATGTTGATAGTTTAGACACAGTCACTATTTAATATTGATAGTTTAGACACAGTCACTATCTAATGTTGATAATTTAGACACAGTCACTATCTAACGTTTATAGTTTAGACACAGTCACTATCTAATGTTGATAGTTTAGACACAGTCACTATCTAACGTTGATAGTTTAGACACAGTTTGCTATCTAATGTTGATAGTTTAGACACAGTCACTATCTAATGTTGATAGTTAGGGAAAAGTCACTATCTAATGTTGATAGTTCAGACACAGTCACTATCTAATGTTGATAGTTTAGACACTCTCACTATCAAATGTTGATAGTTTAGACAAAGTCACTATTTAATGTTGATAGTTTAGACACAGTCACTATCTAACGTTGATAGTTTAGACACAGTCACTATGTAATGTTGATAGTTTAGACACTATCATTATCAAATGTTGATAGTTTAGACACAGTCACTATTTAATGTTGATAGTTTAGACACAGTCACTATCTAATGTTGATGGTTTAGACACTGTCACTTTCTAATGTTGATAGTTTAGACACAATCACTATCTAATGTTGATAGTTTAGACACAGTCACTATCTAACGTTGATAGTTTAGACACAGTCACTATGTAATGTTGATAGTTTAGACACTATCACTATCAAATGTTGATAGTTTAGACACAGTCACTATTTAATGTTGATAGTTTAGACACAGTCACTCTCTAATGTTGATAGTTTAGACACAGTCACTATCTAATGTTGATAGTTTAGGGAATAGTAACTACCTAATGTTGATAGTTTTGACACAGTCACTATCTAATGTTGACATTTTAGACACAGTCACTATCTAATGTTGATAGTTTAGACACAGTAACTATCTAATGTTGATAGTTAGGGAACAATCACTATCTAATGTTGATAGTTTAGACACAGTCACTATCTAATGTTGATAGTTTAGACACTTTCACTATCAAATGTTAAAGTTTAGACACAGTCACTATTTAATGTTGTTAGTTTAGACACAGTCACTATCTAATGTTGATAGTTTAGACACAGTCACTATCTAACGTTTATAGTTTAGACACATTCACTATCTAATGTTGATAGTTTAGACACAGTCACTATCTAACGTTGATAGTTTAGACACAGTCGCTATCTAATGTTGATAGTTTAGACACAGTCACTATCTAATGTTGATAGTTAGGGAACAGTCACTATCTAATGTTGATAGTTTAGAAACAGTCACTATCTAATGTTGATAGTTAGGGATCAGTCACTACCTAATGTTGATAGTTTAGTCACAGTCACTATCTAATGTTGATAGTTTAGACACAGTCACTATCTAATGTTGATAGTTGGGATACAATCACTATCTAATGTTGATAGTTTAGACACAGTCACTATCTAATGTTGATAGTTTAGACACTATCACTATCAAATGTTGATAGTTTAGACACAGTCACTATTTAATGTTGATAGTTTAGACACAGTCATTATCTAACGTTGATAGTTTAGACACAGTCACTATGTAATGTTGATAGTTTAGACACTATCACTATCAATGTTGATAGTTTAGACACAGTCACTATTTAATGTTGATAGTTTAGACACAGTCACTATCTAATGTTGATAGTTTAGACACAGTCACTATCTAACGTTTATAGTTTAGACACAGTCACTATCTAATGTTGATAGTTTAGACACAGTCACTATCTAATGTTGATAGTTTAGACACAGTCACTATCTAACGTTGATAGTTTAGAGAACAGTCACTATCTAATGTTGATAGTTTAGGGAATAGTCACTACCTAATGTTGATAGTTCAGACACAGTCACTATGTAATGTTGATAGTCTAGACAATCACTATCTAATGTTGATCGTTTAGACACAGTCACTATCTAATGTTGATAGTTTAGGGAACAGTCACTACCTAATGTTGATAGTTTAGACATAGTCACTATCTAATGTTGATAGTTTAGACACAGTCACTATCTAATGTTGATAGTTAGGGAACAATCACTATCTAATGTTGATAGTTTAGACACAGTCACTATCTAATGTTGATAGTTTAGACACTATCACTATCAAATGTTGATAGTTTAGACACTATCACTATCAAATGTTGATAGTTTAGACACAGTCACTATTTAATATTGATAGTTTAGACACAGTCACTATCTAATGTTGATAGTTTAGACACAGTCACTATCTAACGTTTATAGTTTAGACACAGTCACTATCTAATGTTGATAGTTTAGACACAGTCACTATCTAACGTTGATAGTTTAGACACAGTTTGCTATCTAATGTTGATAGTTTAGACACAGTCACTATCTAATGTTGATAGTTAGGGAAAAGTCACTATCTAATGTTGATAGTTCAGACACAGTCACTATCTAATGTTGATAGTTTAGACACTCTCACTATCAAATGTTGATAGTTTAGACAAAGTCACTATTTAATGTTGATAGTTTAGACACAGTCACTATCTAACGTTGATAGTTTAGACACAGTCACTATGTAATGTTGATAGTTTAGACACTATCATTATCAAATGTTGATAGTTTAGACACAGTCACTATTTAATGTTGATAGTTTAGACACAGTCACTATCTAATGTTGATGGTTTAGACACTGTCACTTTCTAATGTTGATAGTTTAGACACAATCACTATCTAATGTTGATAGTTTAGACACAGTCACTATCTAACGTTGATAGTTTAGACACAGTCACTATGTAATGTTGATAGTTTAGACACTATCACTATCAAATGTTGATAGTTTAGACACAGTCACTATTTAATGTTGATAGTTTAGACACAGTCACTCTCTAATGTTGATAGTTTAGACACAGTCACTATCTAATGTTGATAGTTTAGGGAATAGTAACTACCTAATGTTGATAGTTTTGACACAGTCACTATCTAATGTTGATATTTTAGACACAGTCACTATCTAATGTTGATAGTTTAGACACAGTAACTATCTAATGTTGATAGTTAGGGAACAATCACTATCTAATGTTGATAGTTTAGACACAGTCACTATCTAATGTTGATAGTTTAGACACTTTCACTATCAAATGTTAAAGTTTAGACACAGTCACTATTTAATGTTGTTAGTTTAGACACAGTCACTATCTAATGTTGATAGTTTAGACACAGTCACTATCTAACGTTTATAGTTTAGACACATTCACTATCTAATGTTGATAGTTTAGACACAGTCACTATCTAACGTTGATAGTTTAGACACAGTCGCTATCTAATGTTGATAGTTTAGACACAGTCACTATCTAATGTTGATAGTTAGGGAACAGTCACTATCTAATGTTGATAGTTTAGAAACAGTCACTATCTAATGTTGATAGTTAGGGAACAATCACTATCTAATGTTGATAGTTAGGGAACAATCACTATCTAATGTTGATAGTTTAGACACAGTCACTATCTAATGTTGATAGTTTAGACACTATCACTATCAAATGTTGATAGTTTAGACACTATCACTATCAAATGTTGATAGTTTAGACACAGTCACTATTTAATATTGATAGTTTAGACACAGTCACTATCTAATGTTGATAATTTAGACACAGTCACTATCTAACGTTTATAGTTTAGACACAGTCACTATCTAATGTTGATAGTTTAGACACAGTCACTATCTAACGTTGATAGTTTAGACACAGTTTGCTATCTAATGTTGATAGTTTAGACACAGTCACTATCTAATGTTGATAGTTAGGGAAAAGTCACTATCTAATGTTGATAGTTCAGACACAGTCACTATCTAATGTTGATAGTTTAGACACTCTCACTACCTAATGTTGATAGTTTAGTCACAGTCACTATCTAATGTTGATAGTTTAGACACAGTCACTATCTAATGTTGATAGTTGGGATACAATCACTATCTAATGTTGATAGTTTAGACACAGTCACTATCTAATGTTGATAGTTTAGACACTATCACTATCAAATGTTGATAGTTTAGACACAGTCACTATTTAATGTTGATAGTTTAGACACAGTCATTATCTAACGTTGATAGTTTAGACACAGTCACTATGTAATGTTGATAGTTTAGACACTATCACTATCAATGTTGATAGTTTAGACACAGTCACTATTTAATGTTGATAGTTTAGACACAGTCACTATCTAATGTTGATAGTTTAGACACAGTCACTATCTAACGTTTATAGTTTAGACACAGTCACTATCTAATGTTGATAGTTTAGACACAGTCACTATCTAATGTTGATAGTTTAGACACAGTCACTATCTAACGTTGATAGTTTAGAGAACAGTCACTATCTAATGTTGATAGTTTAGGGAATAGTCACTACCTAATGTTGATAGTTCAGACACAGTCACTATGTAATGTTGATAGTCTAGACAATCACTATCTAATGTTGATCGTTTAGACACAGTCACTATCTAATGTTGATAGTTTAGGGAACAGTCACTACCTAATGTTGATAGTTTAGACATAGTCACTATCTAATGTTGATAGTTTAGACACAGTCACTATCTAATGTTGATAGTTAGGGAACAATCACTATCTAATGTTGATAGTTTAGACACAGTCACTATCTAATGTTGATAGTTTAGACACTATCACTATCAAATGTTGATAGTTTAGACACTATCACTATCAAATGTTGATAGTTTAGACACAGTCACTATTTAATATTGATAGTTTAGACACAGTCACTATCTAATGTTGATAATTTAGACACAGTCACTATCTAACGTTTATAGTTTAGACACAGTCACTATCTAATGTTGATAGTTTAGACACAGTCACTATCTAACGTTGATAGTTTAGACACAGTTTGCTATCTAATGTTGATAGTTTAGACACAGTCACTATCTAATGTTGATAGTTAGGGAAAAGTCACTATCTAATGTTGATAGTTCAGACACAGTCACTATCTAATGTTGATAGTTTAGACACTCTCACTATCAAATGTTGATAGTTTAGACAAAGTCACTATTTAATGTTGATAGTTTAGACACAGTCACTATCTAACGTTGATAGTTTAGACACAGTCACTATGTAATGTTGATAGTTTAGACACTATCATTATCAAATGTTGATAGTTTAGACACAGTCACTATTTAATGTTGATAGTTTAGACACAGTCACTATCTAATGTTGATGGTTTAGACACTGTCACTTTCTAATGTTGATAGTTTAGACACAATCACTATCTAATGTTGATAGTTTAGACACAGTCACTATCTAACGTTGATAGTTTAGACACAGTCACTATGTAATGTTGATAGTTTAGACACTATCACTATCAAATGTTGATAGTTTAGACACAGTCACTATTTAATGTTGATAGTTTAGACACAGTCACTCTCTAATGTTGATAGTTTAGACACAGTCACTATCTAATGTTGATAGTTTAGGGAATAGTAACTACCTAATGTTGATAGTTTTGACACAGTCACTATCTAATGTTGATATTTTAGACACAGTCACTATCTAATGTTGATAGTTTAGACACAGTAACTATCTAATGTTGATAGTTAGGGAACAATCACTATCTAATGTTGATAGTTTAGACACAGTCACTATCTAATGTTGATAGTTTAGACACTTTCACTATCAAATGTTAAAGTTTAGACACAGTCACTATTTAATGTTGTTAGTTTAGACACAGTCACTATCTAATGTTGATAGTTTAGACACAGTCACTATCTAACGTTTATAGTTTAGACACATTCACTATCTAATGTTGATAGTTTAGACACAGTCACTATCTAACGTTGATAGTTTAGACACAGTCGCTATCTAATGTTGATAGTTTAGACACAGTCACTATCTAATGTTGATAGTTAGGGAACAGTCACTATCTAATGTTGATAGTTTAGAAACAGTCACTATCTAATGTTGATAGTTAGGGATCAGTCACTACCTAATGTTGATAGTTTAGTCACAGTCACTATCTAATGTTGATAGTTTAGACACAGTCACTATCTAATGTTGATAGTTGGGATACAATCACTATCTAATGTTGATAGTTTAGACACAGTCACTATCTAATGTTGATAGTTTAGACACTATCACTATCAAATGTTGATAGTTTAGACACAGTCACTATTTAATGTTGATAGTTTAGACACAGTCATTATCTAACGTTGATAGTTTAGACACAGTCACTATGTAATGTTGATAGTTTAGACACTATCACTATCAATGTTGATAGTTTAGACACAGTCACTATTTAATGTTGATAGTTTAGACACAGTCACTATCTAATGTTGATAGTTTAGACACAGTCACTATCTAACGTTTATAGTTTAGACACAGTCACTATCTAATGTTGATAGTTTAGACACAGTCACTATCTAATGTTGATAGTTTAGACACAGTCACTATCTAACGTTGATAGTTTAGAGAACAGTCACTATCTAATGTTGATAGTTTAGGGAATAGTCACTACCTAATGTTGATAGTTCAGACACAGTCACTATGTAATGTTGATAGTCTAGACAATCACTATCTAATGTTGATCGTTTAGACACAGTCACTATCTAATGTTGATAGTTTAGGGAACAGTCACTACCTAATGTTGATAGTTTAGACATAGTCACTATCTAATGTTGATAGTTTAGACACAGTCACTATCTAATGTTGATAGTTAGGGAACAATCACTATCTAATGTTGATAGTTTAGACACAGTCACTATCTAATGTTGATAGTTTAGACACTATCACTATCAAATGTTGATAGTTTAGACACTATCACTATCAAATGTTGATAGTTTAGACACAGTCACTATTTAATATTGATAGTTTAGACACAGTCACTATCTAATGTTGATAGTTTAGACACAGTCACTATCTAACGTTTATAGTTTAGACACAGTCACTATCTAATGTTGATAGTTTAGACAGTCACTATCTAACGTTGATAGTTTAGACACAGTTTGCTATCTAATGTTGATAGTTTAGACACAGTCACTATCTAATGTTGATAGTTAGGGAAAAGTCACTATCTAATGTTGATAATTCAGACACAGTCACTATCTAATGTTGATAGTTTAGACACTCTCACTATCAAATGTTGATAGTTTAGACAAAGTCACTATTTAATGTTGATAGTTTAGACACAGTCACTATCTAACGTTGATAGTTTAGACACAGTCACTATGTAATGTTGATAGTTTAGACACTATCATTATCAAATGTTGATAGTTTAGACACAGTCACTATTTAATGTTGATAATTTAGACACAGTCACTATCTAATGTTGATGGTTTAGACACTGTCACTTTCTAATGTTGATAGTTTAGACACAATCACTATCTAATGTTGATAGTTTAGACACAGTCACTATCTAACGTTGATAGTTTAGACACAGTCACTATGTAATGTTGATAGTTTAGACACTATCACTATCAAATGTTGATAGTTTAGACACAGTCACTATTTAATGTTGATAGTTTAGACACAGTCACTCTCTAATGTTGATAGTTTAGACACAGTCACTATCTAATGTTGATAGTTTAGGGAATAGTAACTACCTAATGTTGATAGTTTTGACACAGTCACTATCTAATGTTGATATTTTAGACACAGTCACTATCTAATGTTGATAGTTTAGACACAGTAACTATCTAATGTTGATAGTTAGGGAACAATCACTATCTAATGTTGATAGTTTAGACACAGTCACTATCTAATGTTGATAGTTTAGACACTTTCACTATCAAATGTTAAAGTTTAGACACAGTCACTATTTAATGTTGTTAGTTTAGACACAGTCACTATCTAATGTTGATAGTTTAGACACAGTCACTATCTAACGTTTATAGTTTAGACACATTCACTATCTAATGTTGATAGTTTAGACACAGTCACTATCTAACATTGATAGTTTAGACACAGTCGCTATCTAATGTTGATAGTTTAGACACAGTCACTATCTAATGTTGATAGTTAGGGAACAGTCACTATCTAATGTTGATAGTTTAGAAACAGTCACTATCTAATGTTGATAGTTAGGGAACAATCACTATCTAATGTTGATAGTTTAGACACAGTCACTATCTAATGTTGATAGTTTAGACAAAGTCACTATTTAATGTTGATAGTTTAGACACAGTCACTATCTAACGTTGATAGTTTAGACACAGTCAATATGTAATGTTGATAGTTTAGACACTATCACTATCAAATGTTGATAGTTTAGACACATTCACTATTTAATGTTGATAATTTAGACACAGTCACTATCTAATGTTGATAGTTTAGACACAGTCACTATCTAATGTTGATAGTTTAGACACTATCACTATCAAATGTTGATAGTTTAGACACAGTCACTATTTAATGTTGATAGTTTAGACACAGTCACTATCTAACGTTGATAGTTTAGACACAGTCACTATGTAATGTTGATAGTTTAGACACTATCACTATCAAATGTTGATAGTTTAGACACAGTCACTATTTAATGTTGATAGTTTAGACACAGTCACTATCTAATGTTGATAGTTTAGACAAAGTCACTATTTAATGTTGATAGTTTAGACACAGTCACTATCTAACGTTTATAGTTTAGACACAGTCAATATGTAATGTTGATAGTTTAGACACTATCACTATCAAATGTTGATAGTTTAGACACATTCACTATTTAATGTTGATAATTTAGACACAGTCACTATCTAATGTTGATAGTTTAGACACAGTCACTATCTAATGTTGATAGTTTAGACACTATCACTATCAAATGTTGATAGTTTAGACACAGTCACTATTTAATGTTGATAGTTTAGACACAGTCACTATCTAACGTTGATAGTTTAGACACAGTCACTATGTAATGTTGATAGGTTAGACACTATCACTATCAAATGTTGATAGTTTAGACACAGTCACTATTTAATGTTGATAGTTTAGACACAGTCACTATCTAATGTTGATAGTTTAGACACAGTCACTATCTAACGTTTATAGTTAAGACACAGTCAATATCTAATGTTGATAGTTTAGACACAGTCACTATCTAATGTCGATAGTTTAGACACAGTCACTATCTAACGTTGATTATTTAGACACAGTCACTATCTAATGTTGATAGTTTAGAGAACAGTCACTATCTAATGTTGATAGTTTAGGGAATAGTCACTACCTAATGTTGATAGTTTAGAGACAGTCACTACCTAATGTTGGTAGTTCAGACACAGTCACTATGTAATGTTGATAGTCTAGACAATGACTATCTAATGTTGATCGTTTAGACACAGTCACTATCTAATGTTGATAGTTTAGGGAACAGTCACTACCTAATGTTGATAGTTTAGACACAGTCACTATCTAATGTTGATAGTTTAGACACAGTCACTATCTAATGTTGATAGTTATGGAACAATCACTATCTAATGTTGATAGTCTAGACACAGTCACTATCTAATGTTGATAGTTTAGACACTATCACTATCAAATGTTGATAGTTTCGACACATTCACTATTTAATGTTGATAGTTTAGACACAGTCACTATCTAACATTGATAGTTTAGACACAGTCACTATGTAATGTTGATAGTTTATACACTATCACTATCAAATGTTGATAGTTTAGACACAGTCACTATTTAATGTTGATAGTTTAGACACAGTGACTATCTAACGTTGATTATTTAGACACAGTCACTATCTAATGTTGATAGTTTAGGGAATAGTCACTACCTAATGTTGATAGTTTAGAGACAGTCACTACCTAATGTTGATAGTTTAGTCACTATGTAATGTTGATAGTCTAGACAATCACTATCTAATGTTGATAGTTTAGACACAGTCACTATCTAATGTTGATAGTCTAGACAATCACTATCTAATGTTGATCGTTTAGACACAGTCACTATCTAATGTTGATAGTTTAGGGAACAGTCACTACCTAATGTTGATAGTTTAGACATAGTCACTATCTAATGTTGATAGTTTAGACACAGTCACTATCTAATGTTGATAGTTAGGGAACAATCACTATCTGATGTTGATAGTTTAGACACAGTCACTATATAATGTTGATAGTTTAGACATAGTCACTATCTAATGTTGATAGTTTAGACACAGTCACTATCTAATGTTGATAGTTAGGGAACAATCACTATCTAATGTTGATAGTTTAGACACAGTCACTATCTAATGTTGATAGTTTAGACACTATCACTATCAAATGTTGATAGTTTAGACACTATCACTATCAAATGTTGATAGTTTAGACACAGTCACTATTTAATATTGATAGTTTAGACACAGTCACTATCTAATGTTGATAGTTTAGACACAGTCACTATCTAACGTTTATAGTTTAGACACAGTCACTATCTAATGTTGATAGTTTAGACACAGTCACTATCTAACGTTGATAGTTTAGACACAGTTTGCTATCTAATGTTGATAGTTTAGACACAGTCACTATCTAATGTTGATAGTTAGGGAAAAGTCACTATCTAATGTTGATAGTTCAGACACAGTCACTATCTAATGTTGATAGTTTAGACACTCTCACTATCAAATGTTGATAGTTTAGACAAAGTCACTATTTAATGTTGATAGTTTAGACACAGTCACTATCTAACGTTGATAGTTTAGACACAGTCACTATGTAATGTTGATAGTTTAGACACTATCATTATCAAATGTTGATAGTTTAGACACAGTCACTATTTAATGTTGATAGTTTAGACACAGTCACTATCTAATGTTGATGGTTTAGACACTGTCACTTTCTAATGTTGATAGTTTAGACACAATCACTATCTAATGTTGATAGTTTAGACACAGTCACTATCTAACGTTGATAGTTTAGACACAGTCACTATGTAATGTTGATAGTTTAGACACTATCACTATCAAATGTTGATAGTTTAGACACAGTCACTATTTAATGTTGATAGTTTAGACACAGTCACTCTCTAATGTTGATAGTTTAGACACAGTCACTATCTAATGTTGATAGTTTAGGGAATAGTAACTACCTAATGTTGATAGTTTTGACACAGTCACTATCTAATGTTGATATTTTAGACACAGTCACTATCTAATGTTGATAGTTTAGACACAGTAACTATCTAATGTTGATAGTTAGGGAACAATCACTATCTAATGTTGATAGTTTAGACACAGTCACTATCTAATGTTGATAGTTTAGACACTTTCACTATCAAATGTTAAAGTTTAGACACAGTCACTATTTAATGTTGTTAGTTTAGACACAGTCACTATCTAATGTTGATAGTTTAGACACAGTCACTATCTAACGTTTATAGTTTAGACACATTCACTATCTAATGTTGATAGTTTAGACACAGTCACTATCTAACATTGATAGTTTAGACACAGTCGCTATCTAATGTTGATAGTTTAGACACAGTCACTATCTAATGTTGATAGTTAGGGAACAGTCACTATCTAATGTTGATAGTTTAGAAACAGTCACTATCTAATGTTGATAGTTAGGGAACAATCACTATCTAATGTTGATAGTTTAGACACAGTCACTATCTAATGTTGATAGTTTAGACACAGTCACTATCTAACGTTGATAGTTTAGACACAGTCACTATGTAATGTTGATAGTTTAGACACTATCACTATCAAATGTTGATAGTTTAGACACAGTCACTATTTAATGTTGATAGTTTAGACACAGTCACTATCTAATGTTGATAGTTTAGACAAAGTCACTATTTAATGTTGATAGTTTAGACACAGTCACTATCTAACATTGATAGTTTAGACACAGTCAATATGTAATGTTGATAGTTTAGACACTATCACTATCAAATGTTGATAGTTTAGACACATTCACTATTTAATGTTGATAATTTAGACACAGTCACTATCTAATGTTGATAGTTTAGACACAGTCACTATCTAATGTTGATAGTTTAGACACTATCACTATCAAATGTTGATAGTTTAGACACAGTCACTATTTAATGTTGATAGTTTAGACACAGTCACTATCTAACGTTGATAGTTTAGACACAGTCACTATGTAATGTTGATAGGTTAGACACTATCACTATCAAATGTTGATAGTTTAGACACAGTCACTATTTAATGTTGATAGTTTAGACACAGTCACTATCTAATGTTGATAGTTTAGACAAAGTCACTATTTAATGTTGATAGTTTAGACACAGTCACTATCTAACGTTGATAGTTTAGACACAGTCAATATGTAATGTTGATAGTTTAGACACTATCACTATCAAATGTTGATAGTTTAGACACATTCACTATTTAATGTTGATAATTTAGACACAGTCACTATCTAATGTTGATAGTTTAGACACAGTCACTATCTAATGTTGATAGTTTAGACACTATCACTATCAAATGTTGATAGTTTAGACACAGTCACTATTTAATGTTGATAGTTTAGACACAGTCACTATCTAACGTTGATAGTTTAGACACAGTCACTATGTAATGTTGATAGGTTAGACACTATCACTATCAAATGTTGATAGTTTAGACACAGTCACTATTTAATGTTGATAGTTTAGACACAGTCACTATCTAATGTTGATAGTTTAGACACAGTCACTATCTAACGTTTATAGTTAAGACACAGTCAATATCTAATGTTGATAATTTAGACACAGTCACTATCTAATGTCGATAGTTTAGACACAGTCACTATCTAACGTTGATTATTTAGACACAGTCACTATCTAATGTTGATAGTTTAGAGAACAGTCACTATCTAATGTTGATAGTTTAGGGAATAGTCACTACCTAATGTTGATAGTTTAGAGACAGTCACTACCTAATGTTGGTAGTTCAGACACAGTCACTATGTAATGTTGATAGTCTAGACAATGACTATCTAATGTTGATCGTTTAGACACAGTCACTATCTAATGTTGATAGTTTAGGGAACAGTCACTACCTAATGTTGATAGTTTAGACACAGTCACTATCTAATGTTGATAGTTTAGACACAGTCACTATCTAATGTTGATAGTTATGGAACAATCACTATCTAATGTTGATAGTCTAGACACAGTCACTATCTAATGTTGATAGTTTAGACACTATCACTATCAAATGTTGATAGTTTAGACACATTCACTATTTAATGTTGATAGTTTAGACACAGTCACTATCTAACATTGATAGTTTAGACACAGTCACTATGTAATGTTGATAGTTTATACACTATCACTATCAAATGTTGATAGTTTAGACACAGTCACTATTTAATGTTGATAGGTTAGACACAGTGACTATCTAACGTTGATTATTTAGACACAGTCACTATCTAATGTTGATAGTTTAGGGAATAGTCACTACCTAATGTTGATAGTTTAGAGACAGTCACTACCTAATGTTGATAGTTTAGTCACTATGTAATGTTGATAGTCTAGACAATCACTATCTAATGTTGATAGTTTAGACACAGTCACTATCTAATGTTGATAGTCTAGACAATCACTATCTAATGTTGATCGTTTAGACACAGTCACTATCTAATGTTGATAGTTTAGGGAACAGTCACTACCTAATGTTGATAGTTTAGACATAGTCACTATCTAATGTTGATAGTTTAGACACAGTCACTATCTAATGTTGATAGTTAGGGAACAATCACTATCTAATGTTGATAGTTTAGACACAGTCACTATATAATGTTGATAGTTTAGACATAGTCACTATCTAATGTTGATAGTTTAGACACAGTCACTATCTAATGTTGATAGTTAGGGAACAATCACTATCTAATGTTGATAGTTTAGACACAGTCACTATCTAATGTTGATAGTTTAGACACTATCACTATCAAATGTTGATAGTTTAGACACTATCACTATCAAATGTTGATAGTTTAGACATAGTCACTATTTAATATTGATAGTTTAGACACAGTCACTATCTAATGTTGATAGTTTAGACACAGTCACTATCTAACGTTTATAGTTTAGACACATTCACTATCTAATGTTGATAGTTTAGACACAGTCACTATCTAACATTGATAGTTTAGACACAGTCGCTATCTAATGTTGATAGTTTAGACACAGTCACTATCTAATGTTGATAGTTAGGGAACAGTCACTATCTAATGTTGATAGTTTAGAAACAGTCACTATCTAATGTTGATAGTTAGGGAACAATCACTATCTAATGTTGATAGTTTAGACACAGTCACTATCTAATGTTGATAGTTTAGACACAGTCACTATCTAACGTTGATAGTTTAGACACAGTCACTATGTAATGTTGATAGTTTAGACACTATCACTATCAAATGTTGATAGTTTAGACACAGTCACTATTTCATGTTGATAGTTTAGACACAGTCACTATCTAATGTTGATAGTTTAGACAAAGTCACTATTTAATGTTGATAGTTTAGACACAGTCACTATCTAATGTTGATAGTTTAGACACAGTCACTATCTAATGTTGATAGTTATGGAACAATCACTATCTAATGTTGATAGTCTAGACACAGTCACTATCTAATGTTGATAGTTTAGACACTATCACTATCAAATGTTGATAGTTTAGACACATTCACTATTTAATGTTGATAGTTTAGACACAGTCACTATCTAACATTGATAGTTTAGACACAGTCACTATGTAATGTTGATAGTTTATACACTATCACTATCAAATGTTGATAGTTTAGACACAGTCACTATTTAATGTTGATAGGTTAGACACAGTGACTATCTAACGTTGATTATTTAGACACAGTCACTATCTAATGTTGATAGTTTAGGGAATAGTCACTACCTAATGTTGATAGTTTAGAGACAGTCACTACCTAATGTTGATAGTTTAGTCACTATGTAATGTTGATAGTCTAGACAATCACTATCTAATGTTGATAGTTTAGACACAGTCACTATCTAATGTTGATAGTCTAGACAATCACTATCTAATGTTGATCGTTTAGACACAGTCACTATCTAATGTTGATAGTTTAGGGAACCTTCACTACCTAATGTTGATAGTTTAGACACAGTCACTATTTAATGTTGTTAGTTTAGACACAGTCACTATCTAATGTTGATAGTTTAGACACAGTCACTATCAAATGTTGATAGTTTAGACACATTCACTATTTAATGTTGATAGTTTAGACACAGTCACTATCTAACATTGATAGTTTAGACACAGTCACTATGTAATGTTGATAGTTTATACACTATCACTATCAAATGTTGATAGTTTAGACACAGTCACTATTTAATGTTGATAGGTTAGACACAGTGACTATCTAACGTTGATTATTTAGACACAGTCACTATCTAATGTTGATAGTTTAGGGAATAGTCACTACCTAATGTTGATAGTTTAGAGACAGTCACTACCTAATGTTGATAGTTTAGTCACTATGTAATGTTGATAGTCTAGACAATCACTATCTAATGTTGATAGTTTAGACACAGTCACTATCTAATGTTGATAGTCTAGACAATCACTATCTAATGTTGATCGTTTAGACACAGTCACTATCTAATGTTGATAGTTTAGGGAACAGTCACTACCTAATGTTGATAGTTTAGACACAGTCACTATTTAATGTTGTTAGTTTAGACACAGTCACTATCTAATGTTGATAGTTTAGACACAGTCACTATCTAATGTTGATAGTCTAGACAATCACTATCTAATGTTGATCGTTTAGACACAGTCACTATCTAATGTTGATAGTTTAGGGAACAGTCACTACCTAATGTTGATAGTTTAGACATAGTCACTATCTAATGTTGATAGTTTAGACACAGTCACTATCTAATGTTGATAGTTAGGGAACAATCACTATCTAATGTTGATAGTTTAGACACAGTCACTATATAATGTTGATAGTTTAGACATAGTCACTATCTAATGTTGATAGTTTAGACACAGTCACTATCTAATGTTGATAGTTAGGGAACAATCACTATCTAATGTTGATAGTTTAGACACAGTCACTATCTAATGTTGATAGTTTAGACACTATCACTATCAAATGTTGATAGTTTAGACACTATCACTATCAAATGTTGATAGTTTAGACATAGTCACTATTTAATATTGATAGTTTAGACACAGTCACTATCTAATGTTGATAGTTTAGACACAGTCACTATCTAACGTTTATAGTTTAGACACATTCACTATCTAATGTTGATAGTTTAGACACAGTCACTATCTAACATTGATAGTTTAGACACAGTCGCTATCTAATGTTGATAGTTTAGACACAGTCACTATCTAATGTTGATAGTTAGGGAACAGTCACTATCTAATGTTGATAGTTTAGAAACAGTCACTATCTAATGTTGATAGTTAGGGAACAATCACTATCTAATGTTGATAGTTTAGACACAGTCACTATCTAATGTTGATAGTTTAGACACAGTCACTATCTAACGTTGATAGTTTAGACACAGTCACTATCTAATGTTGATAGTTTAGACACAGTCACTATCTAACGTTTATAGTTTAGACACATTCACTATCTAATGTTGATAGTTTAGACACAGTCACTATCTAACGTTGATAGTTTAGACACAGTTTGCTATCTAATGTTGATAGTTTAGACACAGTCACTATCTAATGTTGATAGTTAGGGAACAGTCACTATCTAATGTTGATAGTTCAGACACAGTCACTATCTAACGTTTATAGTTTAGACACAGTCACTATCTAATGTTGATAGTTTAGACACAGTCACTATCTAATGTTGATAGTTTAGACACAGTCACTATCTAACGTTGATAGTTTAGAGAACAGTCACTATCTAATGTTGATAGTTTAGGGAATAGTCACTACCTAATGTTGATAGTTTAGACACAGTCACTATGTAATGTTGATAGTTTATACACTATCACTATCAAATGTTGATAGTTTAGACACAGTCACTATTTAATGTTGATAGGTTAGACACAGTGACTATCTAACGTTGATTATTTAGACACAGTCACTATCTAATGTTGATAGTTTAGGGAATAGTCACTACCTAATGTTGATAGTTTAGAGACAGTCACTACCTAATGTTGATAGTTTAGTCACTATGTAATGTTGATAGTCTAGACAATCACTATCTAATGTTGATAGTTTAGACATATTCACTATCTAATGTTGATAGTCTAGACAATCACTATCTAATGTTGATCGTTTAGACACAGTCACTATCTAATGTTGATAGTTTAGGGAACAGTCACTACCTAATGTTGATAGTTTAGACATAGTCACTATCTAATGTTGATAGTTTAGACACAGTCACTATCTAATGTTGATAGTTAGGGAACAATCACTATCTAATGTTGATAGTTTAGACACAGTCACTATATAATGTTGATAGTTTAGACATAGTCACTATCTAATGTTGATAGTTTAGACACAGTCACTATCTAATGTTGATAGTTAGGGAACAATCACTATCTAATGTTGATAGTTTAGACACAGTCACTATCTAATGTTGATAGTTTAGACACTATCACTATCAAATGTTGATAGTTTAGACACTATCACTATCAAATGTTGATAGTTTAGACATAGTCACTATTTAATATTGATAGTTTAGACACAGTCACTATCTAATGTTGATAGTTTAGACACAGTCACTATCTAACGTTTATAGTTTAGACACAGTCACTATCTAATGTTGATAGTTTAGACACAGTCACTATCTAACGTTGATAGTTTAGACACAGTTTGCTATCTAATGTTGATAGTTTAGACACAGTCACTATCTAATGTTGATAGTTAGGGAACAGTCACTATCTAATGTTGATAGTTCAGACACAGTCACTATCTAACGTTTATAGTTTAGACACAGTCACTATCTAATGTTGATAGTTTAGACACAGTCACTATCTAATGTTGATAGTTTAGACACAGTCACTATCTAACGTTGATAGTTTAGAGAACAGTCACTATCTAATGTTGATAGTTTAGGGAATAGTCACTACCTAATGTTGATAGTTCAGACACAGTCACTATGTAATGTTGATAGTCTAGACAATCACTATCTAATGTTGATCGTTTAGACACAGTCACTATCTAATGTTGATAGTTTAGGGAACAGTCACTACCTAATGTTGATAGTTTAGACATAGTCACTATCTAATGTTGATAGTTTAGACACAGTCACTATCTAATGTTGATAGTTAGGGAACAATCACTATCTAATGTTGATAGTTTAGACACAGTCACTATCTAATGTTGATAGTTTAGACACTATCACTATCAAATGTTGATAGTTTAGACACTATCACTATCAAATGTTGATAGTTTAGACACAGTCACTATTTAATATTGATAGTTTAGACACAGTCACTATCTAATGTTGATAGTTTAGACACAGTCACTATCTAACGTTTATAGTTTAGACACAGTCACTATCTAATGTTGATAGTTTAGACACAGTCACTATCTAACGTTGATAGTTTAGACACAGTTTGCTATCTAATGTTGATAGTTTAGACACAGTCACTATCTAATGTTGATAGTTAGGGAAAAGTCACTATCTAATGTTGATAGTTCAGACACAGTCACTATCTAATGTTGATAGTTTAGACACTCTCACTATCAAATGTTGATAGTTTAGACAAAGTCACTATTTAATGTTGATAGTTTAGACACAGTCACTATCTAACATTGATAGTTTAGACACAGTCACTATGTAATGTTGATAGTTTAGACACTATCATTATCAAATGTTGATAGTTTAGACACAGTCACTATTTAATGTTGATAGTTTAGACACAGTCACTATCTAATGTTGATGGTTTAGACACTGTCACTTTCTAATGTTGATAGTTTAGACACAATCACTATCTAATGTTGATAGTTTAGACACAGTCACTATCTAACGTTGATAGTTTAGACACAGTCACTATGTAATGTTGATAGTTTAGACACTATCACTATCAAATGTTGATAGTTTAGACACAGTCACTATTTAATGTTGATAGTTTAGACACAGTCACTCTCTAATGTTGATAGTTTAGACACAGTCACTATCTAATGTTGATAGTTTAGGGAATAGTAACTACCTAATGTTGATAGTTTTGACACAGTCACTATCTAATGTTGATATTTTAGACACAGTCACTATCTAATGTTGATAGTTTAGACACAGTAACTATCTAATGTTGATAGTTAGGGAACAATCACTATCTAATGTTGATAGTTTAGACACAGTCACTATCTAATGTTGATAGTTTAGACACTTTCACTATCAAATGTTAAAGTTTAGACACAGTCACTATTTCATGTTGTTAGTTTAGACACAGTCACTATCTAATGTTGATAGTTTAGACACAGTCACTATCTAACGTTTATAGTTTAGACACATTCACTATCTAATGTTGATAGTTTAGACACAGTCACTATCTAACGTTGATAGTTTAGACACAGTCGCTATCTAATGTTGATAGTTTAGACACAGTCACTATCTAATGTTGATAGTTAGGGAACAGTCACTATCTAATGTTGATAGTTTAGAAACAGTCACTATCTAATGTTGATAGTTAGGGAACAATCACTATCTAATGTTGATAGTTTAGACACAGTCACTATCTAATGTTGATAGTTTAGACAAAGTCACTATTTAATGTTGATAGTTTAGACACAGTCACTATCTAACGTTGATAGTTTAGACACAGTCAATATGTAATGTTGATAGTTTAGACACTATCACTATCAAATGTTGATAGTTTAGACACAGTCACTATTTAATGTTGATAGTTTAGACACAGTCACTATCTAACGTTGATAGTTTAGACACAGTCACTATGTAATGTTGATAGTTTAGACACTATCACTATCAAATGTTGATAGTTTAGACACAGTCACTATTTAATGTTGATAGTTTAGACACAGTCACTATCTAATGTTGATAGTTTAGACACAGTCACTATCTAACGTTTATAGTTAAGACACAGTCAATATCTAATGTTGATAGTTTAGACACAGTCACTATCTAATGTCGATAGTTTAGACACAGTCACTATCTAACGTTGATTATTTAGACACAGTCACTATCTAATGTTGATAGTTTAGAGAACAGTCACTATCTAATGTTGATAGTTTAGGGAATAGTCACTACCTAATGTTGATAGTTTAGAGACAGTCACTACCTAATGTTGGTAGTTCAGACACAGTCACTATGTAATGTTGATAGTCTAGACAATGACTATCTAATGTTGATCGTTTAGACACAGTCACTATCTAATGTTGATAGTTTAGGGAACAGTCACTACCTAATGTTGATAGTTTAGACACAGTCACTATCTAATGTTGATAGTTTAGACACAGTCACTATCTAATGTTGATAGTTATGGAACAATCACTATCTAATGTTGATAGTCTAGACACAGTCACTATCTAATGTTGATAGTTTAGACACTATCACTATCAAATGTTGATAGTTTAGACACATTCACTATTTAATGTTGATAGTTTAGACACAGTCACTATCTAACATTGATAGTTTAGACACAGTCACTATGTAATGTTGATAGTTTATACACTATCACTATCAAATGTTGATAGTTTAGACACAGTCACTATTTAATGTTGATAGTTTAGACACAGTGACTATCTAACGTTGATTATTTAGACACAGTCACTATCTAATGTTGATAGTTTAGGGAATAGTCACTACCTAATGTTGATAGTTTAGAGACAGTCACTACCTAATGTTGATAGTTTAGTCACTATGTAATGTTGATAGTCTAGACAATCACTTTCTAATGTTGATAGTTTAGACACAGTCACTATCTAATGTTGATAGTCTAGACAATCACTATCTAATGTTGATCGTTTAGACACAGTCACTATCTAATGTTGATAGTTTAGGGAACAGTCACTACCTAATGTTGATAGTTTAGACATAGTCACTATCTAATGTTGATAGTTTAGACACAGTCACTATCTAATGTTGATAGTTAGGGAACAATCACTATCTAATGTTGATAGTTTAGACACAGTCACTATCTAATGTTGATAGTTAGGGAACAATCACTATCTAATGTTGATAGTTTAGACACAGTCACTATCTAATGTTGATAGTTTAGACACTATCACTATCAAATGTTGATAGTTTAGACACTATCACTATCAAATGTTGATAGTTTAGACACAGTCACTATTTAATATTGATAGTTTAGACACAGTCACTATCTAATGTTGATAGTTTAGACACAGTCACTATCTAACGTTTATAGTTTAGACACAGTCACTATCTAATGTTGATAGTTTAGACACAGTCACTATCTAACGTTGATAGTTTAGACACAGTTTGCTATCTAATGTTGATAGTTTAGACACAGTCACTATCTAATGTTGATAGTTAGGGAACAGTCACTATCTAATGTTGATAGTTCAGACACAGTCACTATCTAATGTTGATAGTTTAGACACTCTCACTATCAAATGTTGATAGTTTAGACAAAGTCACTATTTAATGTTGATAGTTTAGACACAGTCACTATCTAACGTTGATAGTTTAGACACAGTCACTATGTAATGTTGATAGTTTAGACACTATCATTATCAAATGTTGATAGTTTAGACACAGTCACTATTTAATGTTGATAGTTTAGACACAGTCACTATCTAATGTTGATGGTTTAGACACTGTCACTTTCTAATGTTGATAGTTTAGACACAATCACTATCTAATGTTGATAGTTTAGACAAAGTCACTATTTAATGTTGATAGTTTAGACACAGTCACTATCTAACGTTGATAGTTTAGACACAGTCAATATGTAATGTTGATAGTTTAGACACTATCACTATCAAATGTTGATAGTTTAGACACATTCACTATTTAATGTTGATAATTTAGACACAGTCACTATCTAATGTTGATAGTTTAGACACAGTCACTATCTAATGTTGATAGTTTAGACACTATCACTATCAAATGTTGATAGTTTAGACACAGTCACTATTTAATGTTGATAGTTTAGACACAGTCACTATCTAACGTTGATAGTTTAGACACAGTCACTATGTAATGTTGATAGTTTAGACACTATCACTATCAAATGTTGATAGTTTAGACACAGTCACTATTTAATGTTGATAGTTTAGACACAGTCACTATCTAATGTTGATAGTTTAGACACAGTCACTATCTAACGTTTATAGTTAAGACACAGTCAATATCTAATGTCGATAGTTTAGACACAGTCACTATCTAACGTTGATTATTTAGACACAGTCACTATCTAATGTTGATAGTTTAGAGAACAGTCACTATCTAATGTTGATAGTTTAGGGAATAGTCACTACCTAATGTTGATAGTTTAGAGACAGTCACTACCTAATGTTGGTAGTTCAGACACAGTCACTATGTAATGTTGATAGTCTAGACAATGACTATCTAATGTTGATCGTTTAGACACAGTCACTATCTAATGTTGATAGTTTAGGGAACAGTCACTACCTAATGTTGATAGTTTAGACACAGTCACTATCTAATGTTGATAGTTTAGACACAGTCACTATCTAATGTTGATAGTTATGGAACAATCACTATCTAATGTTGATAGTCTAGACACAGTCACTATCTAATGTTGATAGTTTAGACACTATCACTATCAAATGTTGATAGTTTAGACACATTCACTATTTAATGTTGATAGTTTAGACACAGTCACTATCTAACATTGATAGTTTAGACACAGTCACTATGTAATGTTGATAGTTTATACACTATCACTATCAAATGTTGATAGTTTAGACACAGTCACTATTTAATGTTGATAGTTTAGACACAGTGACTATCTAACGTTGATTATTTAGACACAGTCACTATCTAATGTTGATAGTTTAGGGAATAGTCACTACCTAATGTTGATAGTTTAGAGACAGTCACTACCTAATGTTGATAGTTTAGTCACTATGTAATGTTGATAGTCTAGACAATCACTTTCTAATCTTGATAGTTTAGACACAGTCACTATCTAATGTTGATAGTCTAGACAATCACTATCTAATGTTGATCGTTTAGACACAGTCACTATCTAATGTTGATAGTTTAGGGAACAGTCACTACCTAATGTTGATAGTTTAGACATAGTCACTATCTAATGTTGATAGTTTAGACACAGTCACTATCTAATGTTGATAGTTAGGGAACAATCACTATCTAATGTTGATAGTTTAGACACAGTCACTATCTAATGTTGATAGTTAGGGAACAATCACTATCTAATGTTGATAGTTTAGACACAGTCACTATCTAATGTTGATAGTTTAGACACTATCACTATCAAATGTTGATAGTTTAGACACTATCACTATCAAATGTTGATAGTTTAGACACAGTCACTATTTAATATTGATAGTTTAGACACAGTCACTATCTAATGTTGATAGTTTAGACACAGTCACTATCTAACGTTTATAGTTTAGACACAGTCACTATCTAATGTTGATAGTTTAGACACAGTCACTATCTAACGTTGATAGTTTAGACACAGTTTGCTATCTAATGTTGATAGTTTAGACACAGTCACTATCTAATGTTGATAGTTAGGGAACAGTCACTATCTAATGTTGATAGTTCAGACACAGTCACTATCTAATGTTGATAGTTTAGACACTCTCACTATCAAATGTTGATAGTTTAGACAAAGTCACTATTTAATGTTGATAGTTTAGACACAGTCACTATCTAACGTTGATAGTTTAGACACAGTCACTATGTAATGTTGATAGTTTAGACACTATCATTATCAAATGTTGATAGTTTAGACACAGTCACTATTTAATGTTGATAGTTTAGACACAGTCACTATCTAATGTTGATGGTTTAGACACTGTCACTTTCTAATGTTGATAGTTTAGACACAATCACTATCTAATGTTGATAGTTTAGACACAGTCACTATCTAACGTTGATAGTTTAGACACAGTCACTATGTAATGTTGATAGTTTAGACACTATCACTATCAAATGTTGATAGTTTAGACACAGTCACTATTTAATGTTGATAGTTTAGACACAGTCACTCTCTAATGTTGATAGTTTAGACACAGTCACTATCTAATGTTGATAGTTTAGGGAATAGTAACTACCTAATGTTGATAGTTTTGACACAGTCACTATCTAATGTTGATATTTTAGACACAGTCACTATCTAATGTTGATAGTTTAGACACAGTAACTACCTAATGTTGATAGTTAGGGAACAATCACTATCTAATGTTGATAGTTTAGACACAGTCACTATCTAATGTTGATAGTTTAGACACTTTCACTATCAAATGTTAAAGTTTAGACACAGTCACTATTTAATGTTGTTAGTTTAGACACAGTCACTATCTAATGTTGATAGTTTAGACACAGTCACTATCTAACATTTATAGTTTAGACACATTCACTATCTAATGTTGATAGTTTAGACACAGTCACTATCTAACGTTGATAGTTTAGACACAGTCACTATCTAATGTTGATAGTTTAGACACAGTCACTATCTAATGTTGATAGTTAGGGAACAGTCACTATCTAATGTTGATAGTTTAGAAACAGTCACTATCTAATGTTGATAGTTAGGGAACAATCACTATCTAATGTTGATAGTTTAGACACAGTCACTATCTAATGTTGATAGTTTAGACACTATCACTATCAAATGTTGATAGTTTAGACAAAGTCACTATTTAATGTTGATAGTTTAGACACAGTCACTATCTAACGTTGATAGTTTAGACACAGTCAATATGTAATGTTGATAGTTTAGACACTATCACTATCAAATGTTGATAGTTTAGACACATTCACTATTTAATGTTGATAATTTAGACACAGTCACTATCTAATGTTGATAGTTTAGACACAGTCACTATCTAATGTTGATAGTTTAGACACAGTGACTATTTAATGTTGATAGTTTAGACACAGTCACTATCTAACGTTGATAGTTTAGATACAGTCACTATGTAATGTTGATAGTTTAGACACTATCACTATCAAATGTTGATAGTTTAGACACAGTCACTATTTAATGTTGATAGTTTAGACACAGTCACTATCTAATGTTGATAGTTTAGACACAGTCACTATCTAACGTTTATAGTTAAGACACATTCAATATCTAATGTTGATAGTTTAGACACAGTCACTATCTAATGTCGATAGTTTAGACACAGTCACTATCTAACGTTGATTATTTAGACACAGTCACTATCTAATGTTGATAGTTTAGAGAACAGTCACTATCTAATGTTGATAGTTTAGGGAATAGTCACTACCTAATGTTGATAGTTTAGAGACAGTCACTACCTAATGTTGGTAGTTCAGACACAGTCACTATGTAATGTTGATAGTCTAGACAATGACTATCTAATGTTGATCGTTTAGACACAGTCACTATCTAATGTTGATAGTTTAGGGAACAGTCACTACCTAATGTTGATAGTTTAGACACAGTCACTATCTAATGTTGATAGTTTAGACACAGTCACTATCTAATGTTGATAGTTATGGAACAATCACTATCTAATGTTGATAGTCTAGACACAGTCACTATCTAATGTTGATAGTTTAGACACTATCACTATCAAATGTTGATAGTTTAGACACATTCACTATTTAATGTTGATAGTTTAGACACAGTCACTATCTAACATTGATAGTTTAGACACAGTCACTATGTAATGTTGATAGTTTATACACTATCACTATCAAATGTTGATAGTTTAGACACAGTCACTATTTAATGTTGATAGTTTAGACACAGTCACTATCTAACGTTGATTATTTAGACACAGTCACTATCTAATGTTGATAGTTTAGGGAATAGTCACTACCTAATGTTGATAGTTTAGAGATAGTCACTACCTAATGTTGATAGTTCAGTCACTATGTAATGTTGATAGTCTAGACAATCACTATCTAATGTTGATAGTTTAGACACAGTCACTATCTAATGTTGATAGTTTAGGGAACAGTCACTACCTAATGTTGATAGTTTAGACACAGTCACTATCTAATGTTGATAGTTTAGACACAGTCACTATCTAATGTTGATAGTTAGGGAACAATCACTATCTAATGTTGATAGTTTAGACACAGTCACTATCTAATGTTGATAGTTTAGACACTATCACTATCAAATGTTGATAGTTTAGACACAGTCACTATCTAAAGTTGATAGTTTAGACACAGTCATTATGTAATGTTGATAGTTTAGACACTCTCACTATCAAATGTTGATAGTTTAGACACAGTCACTATTTAATGTTGATAGTTTAGACACAGTCACTATCTAATGTTGATAGTTTAGACACAGTCACTATCTAACGTTTATAGTTTAGACACAGTCACTATCTAATGTTGATAGTTTAGACACAGTCACTATCTAATGTTGATAGTTTAGACACAGTCACTATCTAACGTTGATTATTTAGACACAGTCACTATCTAATGTTGATAGTTTAGAGAACAGTCACTATCTAATGTTGATAGTTTAGAGACAGTCACTACCTAATGTTGGTAGTTCAGACACAGTCACTATGTAATGTTGATTGTCTAGACAATCACTATCTAATGTTGATAGTTTAGGGAACAGTCACTACATAATGTTGATAGTTTAGTCACAGTCACTATCTAATGTTGATAGTTTAGACACAGTCACTATCTAATGTTGATAGTTAGGGAACAATCACTATCTAATGTTGATAGTTTAGACACAGTCACTATCTAATGTTGATAGTTTAGACACTATCACTATCAAATGTTGATAGTTTAGACACTATCACTATCAAATGTTGATAGTTTAGACACATTCACTATTTAATGTTGATAATTTAGACACAGTCACTATCTAATGTTGATAGTTTAGACACAGTCACTATCTAATGTTGATAGTTTAGACACTATCACTATCAAATGTTGATAGTTTAGACACAGTCACTATTTAATGTTGATAGTTTAGACACAGTCACTATCTAACGTTGATAGTTTAGACACAGTCACTATGTAATGTTGATAGTTTAGACACTATCACTATCAAATGTTGATAGTTTAGACACAGTCACTATTTAATGTTGATAGTTTAGACACAGTCACTATCTAATGTTGATAGTTTAGACACAGTCACTATCTAACGTTTATAGTTAAGACACAGTCAATATCTAATGTTGATAGTTTAGACACAGTCACTATCTAATGTCGATAGTTTAGACACAGTCACTATCTAACGTTGATTATTTAGACACAGTCACTATCTAATGTTGATAGTTTAGAGAACAGTCACTATCTAATGTTGATAGTTTAGGGAATAGTCACTACCTAATGTTGATAGTTTAGAGACAGTCACTACCTAATGTTGGTAGTTCAGACACAGTCACTATGTAATGTTGATAGTCTAGACAATGACTATCTAATGTTGATCGTTTAGACACAGTCACTATCTAATGTTGATAGTTTAGGGAACAGTCACTACCTAATGTTGATCGTTTAGACACAGTCACTATCTAATGTTGATAGTTTAGACACAGTCACTATCTAATGTTGATAGTTATGGAACAATCACTATCTAATGTTGATAGTCTAGACACAGTCACTATCTAATGTTGATAGTTTAGACACTATCACTATCAAATGTTGATAGTTTAGACACATTCACTATTTAATGTTGATAGTTTAGACACAGTCACTATCTAACATTGATAGTTTAGACACAGTCACTATGTAATGTTGATAGTTTATACACTATCACTATCAAATGTTGATAGTTTAGACACAGTCACTATTTAATGTTGATAGTTTAGACACAGTGACTATCTAACGTTGATTATTTAGACACAGTCACTATCTAATGTTGATAGTTTAGGGAATAGTCACTACCTAATGTTGATAGTTTAGAGACAGTCACTACCTAATGTTGATAGTTTAGTCACTATGTAATGTTGATAGTCTAGACAATCACTATCTAATGTTGATCGTTTAGACACAGTCACTATCTAATGTTGATAGTTTAGGGAACAGTCACTACCTAATGTTGATAGTTTAGACATAGTCACTATCTAATGTTGATAGTTTAGACACAGTCACTATCTAATGTTGATAGTTAGGGAACAATCACTATCTAATGTTGATAGTTTAGACACAGTCACTATATAATGTTGATAGTTTAGACATAGTCACTATCTAATGTTGATAGTTTAGACACAGTCACTATCTAATGTTGATAGTTAGGGAACAATCACTATCTAATGTTGATAGTTTAGACACAGTCACTATCTAATGTTGATAGTTTAGACACTATCACTATCAAATGTTGATAGTTTAGACACTATCACTATCAAATGTTGATAGTTTAGACACAGTCACTATTTAATATTGATAGTTTAGACACAGTCACTATCTAATGTTGATAGTTTAGACACAGTCACTATCTAACGTTTATAGTTTAGACACAGTCACTATCTAATGTTGATAGTTTAGACACAGTCACTATCTAACGTTGATAGTTTAGACACAGTTTGCTATCTAATGTTGATAGTTTAGACACAGTCACTATCTAATGTTGATAGTTAGGGAACAGTCACTATCTAATGTTGATAGTTCAGACACAGTCACTATCTAATGTTGATAGTTTAGACACTCTCACTATCAAATGTTGATAGTTTAGACAAAGTCACTATTTAATGTTGATAGTTTAGACACAGTCACTATCTAACGTTGATAGTTTAGACACAGTCACTATGTAATGTTGATAGTTTAGACACTATCATTATCAAATGTTGATAGTTTAGACACAGTCACTATTTAATGTTGATAGTTTAGACACTATCACTATCAAATGTTGATAGTTTAGACAAAGTCACTATTTAATGTTGATAGTTTAGACACAGTCACTATCTAACGTTGATAGTTTAGACACAGTCAATATGTAATGTTGATAGTTTAGACACTATCACTATCAAATGTTGATAGTTTAGACACATTCACTATTTAATGTTGATAATTTAGACACAGTCACTATCTAATGTTGATAGTTTAGACACAGTCACTATCTAATGTTGATAGTTTAGACACTATCACTATCAAATGTTGATAGTTTAGATACAGTGACTATTTAATGTTGATAGTTTAGACACAGTCACTATCTAACGTTGATAGTTTAGATACAGTCACTATGTAATGTTGATAGTTTAGACACTATCACTATCAAATGTTGATAGTTTAGACACAGTCACTATTTAATGTTGATAGTTTAGACACAGTCACTATCTAATGTTGATCGTTTAGACACAGTCACTATCTAATGTTGATAGTTTAGGGAACAGTCACTACCTAATGTTGATAGTTTAGACATAGTCACTATCTAATGTTGATAGTTTAGACACAGTCACTATCTAATGTTGATAGTTAGGGAACAATCACTATCTAATGTTGATAGTTTAGACACAGTCACTATATAATGTTGATAGTTTAGACATAGTCACTATCTAATGTTGATAGTTTAGACACAGTCACTATCTAATGTTGATAGTTAGGGAACAATCACTATCTAATGTTGATAGTTTAGACACAGTCACTATCTAATGTTGATAGTTTAGACACTATCACTATCAAATGTTGATAGTTTAGACACTATCACTATCAAATGTTGATAGTTTAGACACAGTCACTATTTAATATTGATAGTTTAGACACAGTCACTATCTAATGTTGATAGTTTAGACACAGTCACTATCTAACGTTTATAGTTTAGACACAGTCACTATCTAATGTTGATAGTTTAGACACAGTCACTATCTAACGTTGATAGTTTAGACACAGTTTGCTATCTAATGTTGATAGTTTAGACACAGTCACTATCTAATGTTGATAGTTAGGGAACAGTCACTATCTAATGTTGATAGTTCAGACACAGTCACTATCTAATGTTGATAGTTTAGACACTCTCACTATCAAATGTTGATAGTTTAGACAAAGTCACTATTTAATGTTGATAGTTTAGACACAGTCACTATCTAACGTTGATAGTTTAGACACAGTCACTATGTAATGTTGATAGTTTAGACACTATCATTATCAAATGTTGATAGTTTAGACACAGTCACTATCTAATGTTGATAGTTTAGACACAGTCACTATCTAACGTTGATAGTTTAGACACAGTCACTATGTAATGTTGATAGTTTAGACACTATCACTATCAAATGTTGATAGTTTAGACACAGTCACTATTTAATGTTGATAGTTTAGACACAGTCACTCTCTAATGTTGATAGTTTAGACACAGTCACTATCTAATGTTGATAGTTTAGGGAATAGTAACTACCTAATGTTGATAGTTTTGACACAGTCACTATCTAATGTTGATATTTTAGACACAGTCACTATCTAATGTTGATAGTTTAGACACAGTAACTACCTAATGTTGATAGTTAGGGAACAATCACTATCTAATGTTGATAGTTTAGACACAGTCACTATCTAATGTTGATAGTTTAGACACTTTCACTATCAAATGTTAAAGTTTAGACACAGTCACTATTTAATGTTGTTAGTTTAGACACAGTCACTATCTAATGTTGATAGTTTAGACACAGTCACTATCTAACATTTATAGTTTAGACACATTCACTATCTAATGTTGATAGTTTAGACACAGTCACTATCTAACGTTGATAGTTTAGACACAGTCACTATCTAATGTTGATAGTTTAGACACAGTCACTATCTAATGTTGATAGTTAGGGAACAGTCACTATCTAATGTTGATAGTTTAGAAACAGTCACTATCTAATGTTGATAGTTAGGGAACAATCACTATCTAATGTTGATAGTTTAGACACAGTCACTATCTAATGTTGATAGTTTAGACACTATCACTATCAAATGTTGATAGTTTAGACAAAGTCACTATTTAATGTTGATAGTTTAGACACAGTCACTATCTAACGTTGATAGTTTAGACACAGTCAATATGTAATGTTGATAGTTTAGACACTATCACTATCAAATGTTGATAGTTTAGACACATTCACTATTTAATGTTGATAATTTAGACACAGTCACTATCTAATGTTGATAGTTTAGACACAGTCACTATCTAATGTTGATAGTTTAGACACTATCACTATCAAATGTTGATAGTTTAGATACAGTGACTATTTAATGTTGATAGTTTAGACACAGTCACTATCTAACGTTGATAGTTTAGATACAGTCACTATGTAATGTTGATAGTTTAGACACTATCACTATCAAATGTTGATAGTTTAGACACAGTCACTATTTAATGTTGATAGTTTAGACACAGTCACTATCTAATGTTGATAGGTTAGACACAGTCACTATCTAACGTTTATAGTTAAGACACATTCAATATCTAATGTTGATAGTTTAGACACAGTCACTATCTAATGTCGATAGTTTAGACACAGTCACTATCTAACGTTGATTATTTAGACACAGTCACTATCTAATGTTGATAGTTTAGAGAACAGTCACTATCTAATGTTGATAGTTTAGGGAATAGTCACTACCTAATGTTGATAGTTTAGAGACAGTCACTACCTAATGTTGGTAGTTCAGACACAGTCACTATGTAATGTTGATAGTCTAGACAATGACTATCTAATGTTGATCGTTTAGACACAGTCACTATCTAATGTTGATAGTTTAGGGAACAGTCACTACCTAATGTTGATAGTTTAGACACAGTCACTATCTAATGTTGATAGTTTAGACACAGTCACTATCTAATGTTGATAGTTATGGAACAATCACTATCTAATGTTGATAGTCTAGACACAGTCACTATCTAATGTTGATAGTTTAGACACTATCACTATCAAATGTTGATAGTTTAGACACATTCACTATTTAATGTTGATAGTTTAGACACAGTCACTATCTAACATTGATAGTTTAGACACAGTCACTATGTAATGTTGATAGTTTATACACTATCACTATCAAATGTTGATAGTTTAGACACAGTCACTATTTAATGTTGATAGTTTAGACACAGTCACTATCTAACGTTGATTATTTAGACACAGTCACTATCTAATGTTGATAGTTTAGGGAATAGTCACTACCTAATGTTGATAGTTTAGAGACAGTCACTACCTAATGTTGATAGTTCAGTCACTATGTAATGTTGATAGTCTAGACAATCACTATCTAATGTTGATAGTTTAGACACAGTCACTATCTAATGTTGATAGTTTAGGGAACAGTCACTACCTAATGTTGATAGTTTAGACACATTCACTATCTAATGTTGATAGTTTAGACACAGTCACTATCTAATGTTGATAGTTAGGGAACAATCACTATCTAATGTTGATAGTTTAGACACAGTCACTATCTAATGTTGATAGTTTAGACACTATCACTATCAAATGTTGATAGTTTAGACACAGTCACTATTTAATGTTGATAGTTTAGACACAGTCACTATCTAAAGTTGATAGTTTAGACACAGTCATTATGTAATGTTGATAGTTTAGACACTCTCACTATCAAATGTTGATAGTTTAGACACAGTCACTATTTAATGTTGATAGTTTAGACACAGTCACTATCTAATGTTGATAGTTTAGACACAGTCACTATCTAACGTTTATAGTTTAGACACAGTCACTATCTAATGTTGATAGTTTAGACACAGTCACTATCTAATGTTGATAGTTTAGACACAGTCACTATCTAACGTTGATTATTTAGACACAGTCACTATCTAATGTTGATAGTTTAGAGAACAGTCACTATCTAATGTTGATAGTTTAGAGACAGTCACTACCTAATGTTGGTAGTTCAGACACAGTCACTATGTAATGTTGATTGTCTAGACAATCACTATCTAATGTTGATAGTTTAGGGAACAGTCACTACATAATGTTGATAGTTTAGTCACAGTCACTATCTAATGTTGATAGTTTAGACACAGTCACTATCTAATGTTGATAGTTAGGGAACAATCACTATCTAATGTTGATAGTTTAGACACAGTCACTATCTAATGTTGATAGTTTAGACACTATCACTATCAAATGTTGATAGTTTAGACACAGTCACTATCAAATGTTGATAGTTTAGACACAGTCACTATTTAATGTTGATAGTTTAGACACAGTCACTATCTAATATTGATAGTTTAGACACAGTCACTATCTAACGTTTATAGTTAAGACACAGTCAATATCTAATGTTGATAGTTTAGACACAGTCACTATCTAATGTTGATAGTTTAGACACAGTCACTATCTAACGTTGATTATTTAGACACAGTCACTATCTAATGTTGATAGTTCGAGAACAGTCACTATCTAATGTTGATAGTTTAGGGAATAGTTACTACCTAATGTTGATAGTTTAGAGACAGTCACTACCTAATGTTGGTAGTTCAGACACAGTCACTATGTAATGTTGATAGTCTAGACAATGACTATCTAATGTTGATCGTTTAGACACAGTCACTATCTAATGTTGATAGTTTAGGGAACAGTCACTACCTAATGTTGATAGTTTAGACACAGTCACTATCTAATGTTGATAGTTTAGACACAGTCACTATCTAATGTTGATAGTTAGGGAACAATCACTATCTAATGTTGATAGTCTAGACACAGTCACTATCTAATGTTGATAGTTTAGACACTATCACTATCAAATGTTGATAGTTTAGACACATTCACTATTTAATGTTGATAGTTTAGACACAGTCACTATCTAACATTGATAGTTTAGACACAGTCACTATGTAATGTTGATAGTTTATACACTATCACTATCAAATGTTGATAGTTTAGACACAGTCACTATTTAATGTTGATAGTTTAGACACAGTCACTATCTAACATTGATTATTTAGACACAGTCACTATCTAATGTTGATAGTTTAGAGAACAGTCACTATCTAATGTTGATAGTTTAGGGAATAGTCACTACCTAATGTTGATAGTTTAGAGACAGTCACTACCTAATGTTGATAGTTCAGTCACTATGTAATGTTGATAGTTTAGACAATCACTATCTAATGTTGATAGTTTAGACACAGTCACTATCTAATGTTGATAGTTTAGGGAACAGTCACTACCTAATGTTGATAGTTTAGACACAGTCACTATCTAATGTTGATAGTTTAGACACAGTCACTATCTAATGTTGATAGTTAGGGAACAATCACTATCTAATGTTGATAGTTTAGACACAGTCACTATCTAATGTTGATAGTTTAGACACTATCACTATCAAATGTTGATAGTTTAGACACAGTCACTATTTAATGTTGATAGTTTAGACACAGTCACTATCTAAAGTTGATAGTTTAGACACAGTCATTATGTAATGTTGATAGTTTAGACACTCTCACTATCAAATGTTGATAGTTTAGACACAGTCACTATTTAATGTTGATAGTTTAGACACAGTCACTATCTAATGTTGATAGTTTAGACACAGTCACTATCTAACGTTTATAGTTTAGACACAGTCACTATCTAATGTTGATAGTTTAGACACAGTCACTATCTAATGTTGATAGTTTAGACACAGTCACTATCTAACGTTGATTATTTAGACACAGTCACTATCTAATGTTGATAGTTTAGAGAACAATCACTACCTAATGTTGATAGTTTAGAGACAGTCACTACCTAATGTTGGTAGTTCAGACACAGTCACTATGTAATGTTGATAGTCTAGACAATCACTATCTAATGTTGATAGTTTAGGGAACAGTCACTACCTAATGTTGATAGTTTAGTCACAGTCACTATCTAATGTTGATAGTTTAGACACAGTCACTATCTAATGTTGATAGTTAGGGAACAATCACTATCTAATGTTGATAGTTTAGACACAGTCACTATCTAATGTTGATAGTTTAGACACTATCACTATCAAATGTTGATAGTTTAGACACAGTCACTATTTAATGTTGATAGTTTAGACACAGTCACTATCTAACGTTGATAGTTTAGACACAGTCACTCTCTAATGTTGATAGTTTAGACACAGTCACTATCTAATGTTGATAGTTTAGACACAGTCACTATCTAACATTGATTATTTAGACACAGTCACTATCTAATGTTGATAGTTTAGAGAACAGTCACTATCTAATGTTGATAGTTTAGGGAATAGTCACTATCTAATGTTGATAGTTTAGAGACAGTCACTACCTAATGTTGATAGTTTAGAGACAGTCACTACCTAATGTTGGTAGTTCAGACACAGTCACTATGTAATGTTGATAGTCTAGACAATCACTATCTAATGTTGATCGTTTAGACACAGTCACTATCTAATGTTGATAGTTTAGGGAACAGTCACTACCTAATGTTGATAGTTTAGACACAGTCACTATCTAATGTTGATAGTTTAGACACAGTCACTATCTAATGTTGATAGTTAGGGAACAATCACTATCTAATGTTGATAGTCTAGACACAGTCACTATCTAATGTTGATAGTTTAGACACTATCACTATCAAATGTTGATAGTTTAGACACAGTCACTATTTAATGTTGATAGATTAGACACAGTCACTATCTAACATTGATAGTTTAGACACAGTCACTATGTAATGTTGATAGTTTATACACTATCACTATCAAATGTTGATAGTTTAGACACAGTCACTATTTAATGTTGATAGTTTAGACACAGTCACTATCTAACGTTTATTATTTAGACACAGTCACTATCTAATGTTGATAGTTTAGAGAACAGTCACTGTCTAATGTTGATAGTTTAGGGAATAGTCACTACCTAATGTTGATAGTTTAGAGACAGTCACTACCTAATGTTGATAGTTCAGACACAGTCACTATGTAATGTTGATAGTCTAGACAATCACTATCTAATGTTGATAGTTTAGACACAGTCACTATCTAATGTTGATAGTTTAGGGAACAGTCACTACCTAATGTTGATAGTTTAGACACAGTCACTATCTAATGTTGATAGTTTAGACACAGTCACTATCTAATGTTGATAGTTAGGGAACAATCACTATCTAATGTTGATAGTTTAGACACTATCACTATCAAATGTTGATAGTTTAGACACAGTCACTATTTAATGTTGATAGTTTAGACACAGTCACTATCTAAAGTTGATAGTTTAGACACAGTCATTATGTAATGTTGATAGTTTAGACACTCTCACTATCAAATGTTGATAGTTTAGACACAGTCACTATTTAATGTTGATAGTTTAGACACAGTCACTATCTAATGTTGATAGTTTAGACACAGTCACTATCCAACGTTTATAGTTTAGACACTATCACTATCAAATGTTGATAGTTTAGACACATTCACTATTTAATGTTGATAGTTTAGACACAGTCACTATCTAACATTGATAGTTTAGACACAGTCACTATGTAATGTTGATAGTTTATACACTATCACTATCAAATGTTGATAGTTTAGACACAGTCACTATTTAATGTTGATAGTTTAGACACAGTCACTATCTAACGTTGATTATTTAGACACAGTCACTATCTAATGTTGATAGTTTAGAGAACAGTCACTATCTAATGTTGATAGTTTAGGGAATAGTCACTACCTAATGTTGATAGTTTAGAGACAGTCACTACCTAATGTTGATAGTTCAGTCACTATGTAATGTTGATAGTTTAGACAATCACTATCTAATGTTGATAGTTTAGACACAGTCACTATCTAATGTTGATAGTTTAGGGAACAGTCACTACCTAATGTTGATAGTTTAGACACAGTCACTATCTAATGTTGATAGTTTAGACACAGTCACTATCTAATGTTGATAGTTAGGGAACAATCACTATCTAATGTTGATAGTTTAGACACAGTCACTATCTAATGTTGATAGTTTAGACACTATCACTATCAAATGTTGATAGTTTAGACACAGTCACTATTTAATGTTGATAGTTTAGACACAGTCACTATCTAAAGTTGATAGTTTAGACACAGTCATTATGTAATGTTGATAGTTTAGACACTCTCACTATCAAATGTTGATAGTTTAGACACAGTCACTATTTAATGTTGATAGTTTAGACACAGTCACTATCTAATGTTGATAGTTTAGACACAGTCACTATCTAACGTTTATAGTTTAGACACAGTCACTATCTAATGTTGATAGTTTAGACACAGTCACTATCTAATGTTGATAGTTTAGACACAGTCACTATCTAACGTTGATTATTTAGACACAGTCACTATCTAATGTTGATAGTTTAGAGAACAATCACTACCTAATGTTGATAGTTTAGAGACAGTCACTACCTAATGTTGGTAGTTCAGACACAGTCACTATGTAATGTTGATAGTCTAGACAATCACTATCTAATGTTGATAGTTTAGGGAACAGTCACTACCTAATGTTGATAGTTTAGTCACAGTCACTATCTAATGTTGATAGTTTAGACACAGTCACTATCTAATGTTGATAGTTAGGGAACAATCACTATCTAATGTTGATAGTTTAGACACAGTCACTATCTAATGTTGATAGTTTAGACACTATCACTATCAAATGTTGATAGTTTAGACACAGTCACTATTTAATGTTGATAGTTTAGACACAGTCACTATCTAACGTTGATAGTTTAGACACAGTCACTCTCTAATGTTGATAGTTTAGACACAGTCACTATCTAATGTTGATAGTTTAGACACAGTCACTATCTAACATTGATTATTTAGACACAGTCACTATCTAATGTTGATAGTTTAGAGAACAGTCACTATCTAATGTTGATAGTTTAGGGAATAGTCACTATCTAATGTTGATAGTTTAGAGACAGTCACTACCTAATGTTGATAGTTTAGAGACAGTCACTACCTAATGTTGGTAGTTCAGACACAGTCACTATGTAATGTTGATAGTCTAGACAATCACTATCTAATGTTGATCGTTTAGACACAGTCACTATCTAATGTTGATAGTTTAGGGAACAGTCACTACCTAATGTTGATAGTTTAGACACAGTCACTATCTAATGTTGATAGTTTAGACACAGTCACTATCTAATGTTGATAGTTAGGGAACAATCACTATCTAATGTTGATAGTCTAGACACAGTCACTATCTAATGTTGATAGTTTAGACACTATCACTATCAAATGTTGATAGTTTAGACACAGTCACTATTTAATGTTGATAGATTAGACACAGTCACTATCTAACATTGATAGTTTAGACACAGTCACTATGTAATGTTGATAGTTTATACACTATCACTATCAAATGTTGATAGTTTAGACACAGTCACTATTTAATGTTGATAGTTTAGACACAGTCACTATCTAACGTTTATTATTTAGACACAGTCACTATCTAATGTTGATAGTTTAGAGAACAGTCACTGTCTAATGTTGATAGTTTAGGGAATAGTCACTACCTAATGTTGATAGTTTAGAGACAGTCACTACCTAATGTTGATAGTTCAGACACAGTCACTATGTAATGTTGATAGTCTAGACAATCACTATCTAATGTTGATAGTTTAGACACAGTCACTATCTAATGTTGATAGTTTAGGGAACAGTCACTACCTAATGTTGATAGTTTAGACACAGTCACTATCTAATGTTGATAGTTTAGACACAGTCACTATCTAATGTTGATAGTTAGGGAACAATCACTATCTAATGTTGATAGTTTAGACACTATCACTATCAAATGTTGATAGTTTAGACACAGTCACTATTTAATGTTGATAGTTTAGACACAGTCACTATCTAAAGTTGATAGTTTAGACACAGTCATTATGTAATGTTGATAGTTTAGACACTCTCACTATCAAATGTTGATAGTTTAGACACAGTCACTATTTAATGTTGATAGTTTAGACACAGTCACTATCTAATGTTGATAGTTTAGACACAGTCACTATCCAACGTTTATAGTTTAGACACAGTCACTATCTAATGTTGATAGTTTAGACACAGTCACTATCTAATGTTGATAGTTTAGACACAGTCACTATCTAACGTTGATTATTTAGACACAGTCACTATCTAATGTTGATAGTTTAGAGAACAGTCACTACCTAATGTTGATAGTTTAGAGACAGTCACTACCTAATGTTGGTAGTTCAGACACAGTCACTATGTAATGTTGATAGTCTAGACAATCACTATCTAATGTTGATAGTTTAGGGAACAGTCACTACCTAATGTTGATAGTTTAGTCACAGTCACTATCTAATGTTGATAGTTTAGACACAGTCACTATCTAATGTTGATAGTTAGGGAACAATCACTATCTAATGTTGATAGTTTAGACACTATCACTATCAAATGTTGATAGTTTAGACACAGTCACTATTTAATGTTGATAGTTTAGACACAGTCACTATCTAACGTTGATAGTTTAGACACAGTCACTATGTAATGTTGATAGTTTAGACACTATCACTATCAATGTTGATAGTTTAGACACAGTCACTATTTAATGTTGATAGTTTAGACACAGTCACTATCTAATGTTGATAGTTTAGACACAGTCACTCTCTAATGTTGATAGTTTAGACACAGTCGCTATCTAATGTTGATAGTTTAGACACATTCACTATCTAACATTGATTATTTAGACACAGTCACTATCTAATGTTGATAGTTTAGAGAACAGTCACTATCTAATGTTGATAGTTTAGGGAATAGTCACTATCTAATGTTGATAGTTTAGAGACAGTCACTACCTAATGTTGATAGTTTAGAGACAGTCACTACCTAATGTTGGTAGTTCAGACACAGTCACTATGTAATGTTGATAGTCTAGACAATCACTATCTAATGTTGATCGTTTAGACACAGTCACTATCTAATGTTGATAGTTTAGGGAACAGTCACTACCTAATGTTGATAGTTTAGACACAGTCACTATCTAATGTTGATAGTTTAGACACAGTCACTATCTAATGTTGATAGTTAGGGAACAATCACTATCTAATGTTGATAGTCTAGACACAGTCACTATCTAATGTTGATAGTTTAGACACTATCACTATCAAATGTTGATAGTTTAGACACAGTCACTATTTAATGTTGATAGATTAGACACAGTCACTATCTAACATTGATAGTTTAGACACAGTCACTATGTAATGTTGATAGTTTATACACTATCACTATCAAATGTTGATAGTTTAGACACAGTCACTATTTAATGTTGATAGTTTAGACACAGTCACTATCTAACGTTTATTATTTAGACACAGTCACTATCTAATGTTGATAGTTTAGAGAACAGTAGCTATCTAATGTTGATAGTTTAGGGAATAGTCACTACCTAATGTTGATAGTTTAGAGACAGTCACTACCTAATGTTGATAGTTCAGACACAGTCACTATGTAATGTTGATAGT
Organism: Coregonus lavaretus; assembly: GCF_964263955.1. Taxonomy (NCBI): domain Eukaryota; kingdom Metazoa; phylum Chordata; class Actinopteri; order Salmoniformes; family Salmonidae; genus Coregonus; species Coregonus lavaretus. Next base: position 10,841,561 of record NC_140016.1, read on the forward strand.
CTAGACAATCACTATCTAATGTTGATAGTTTAGACACAGTCACTATCTAATGTTGATAGTTTAGGGAACAGTCACTACCTAATGTTGATAGTTTAGACACCGTCACTATCTAATGTTGATAGTTTAGACACAGTCACTATCTAATGTTGATAGTTAGGGAACAATCACTATCTAATGTTGATCATTTAGACACAGTCACTATCTAATGTTGATAGTTTAGACACTATCACTATCAAATGTTGATAGTTTAGACACAGTCACTATTTAATGTTGATAGTTTAGACACAGTCACTATCTAACGTTGATAGTTTAGACACAGTCACTATGTAATGTTGATAGTTTAGACACTATCACTATCAAATGTTGATAGTTTAGACACAGTCACTATTTAATGTTGATAGTTTAGACACAGTCACTGTCTAATGTTGATAGTTTAGACACAGTCACTATCTAACGTTTATAGTTTAGACACAGTCACTATCTAATGTTGATAGTTTAGACACAGTCACTATCTAATGTTGATAGTTTAGACACAGTCACTATCTAACGTTGATTATTTAGACACAGTCACTATCTAATGTTGATAGTTTAGAGAACAGTCACTATCTAATATTAATAGTTTAGCGAATAGTCACTACCTAATGTTGATAGTTTAGAGACAGTCACTACCTAATGTTGGTAGTTCAGACACAGTCACTATGTAATGTTGATAGTCTAGACAATCACTATCTATTGTTGATAGTTTAGGGATCAGTCACTACCTAATGTTGATAGTTTAGTCACAGTCACTATCTAATGTTGATAGTTTAGACACAGTCACTATCTAATGTTGATAGTTAGGGAACAATCACTATCTAATGTTGATAGTTTAGACACAGTCACTATCTAATGTTGATAGTTTAGACACTATCACTATCAAATGTTGATAGTTTAGACACAGTCACTATTTAATGTTGATAGTTTAGACACAGTCATTATCTAACGTTGATAGTTTAGACACAGTCACTATGTAATGTTGATAGTTTAGACACTATCACTATCAATGTTGATAGTTTAGACACAGTCACTATTTAATGTTGATAGTTTAGACACAGTCACTATCTAATGTTGATAGTTTAGACACAGTCACTATCTAACGTTTATAGTTTAGACACAGTCACTATCTAATGTTGATAGTTTAGAAACAGTCACTATCTAATGTTGATAGTTTAGACACAGTCACTATCTAACGTTGATTATTTAAACACAGTCACTATCTAATGTTGATAGTTTAGAGAACAGTCACTATCTAATGTTGATAGTTTAGGGAATAGTCACTACCTAATGTTGATAGTTCAGACACAGTCACTATGTAATGTTGATAGTCTATACAATCACTATCTAATGTTGATAGTTTAGACACAGTCACTATCTAATGTTGATAGTTTAGGGAACAGTCACTACCTAATGTTGATAGTTTAGACATAGTCACTATCTAATGTTGATAGTTTAGACACAGTCACTATCTAATGTTGATAGTTAGGGAACAATCACTATCTAATGTTGATAGTTTAGACACAGTCACTATCTAATGTTGATAGTTTAGACACTATCACTATCAAATGTTGATAGTTTAGACACAGTCACTGTTTAATGTTGATAGTTTAGACACAGTCACTAACTAACATATATAGTTTAGACACAGTCACTATGTAATGTTGATAGTTTATACACTATCACTATCAAATGTTGATAGTTTAGACACAGTCACTATTTAATATTGATAGTTTAGACACAGTCACTATCTAATGTTGATAGTTTAGACACAGTCACTATCTAACGTTTATAGTTTAGACACAGTCACTATCTAATGTTGATAGTTTAGACACAGTCACTATCTAATGTTGATAGTTCAGACACAGTCACTTTCTAATGTTGATAGTTTAGACACTCTCACTATCAAATGTTGATAGTTTAGACAAAGTCACTATTTAATGTTGATAGTTTAGACACAGTCACTATCTAACGGTGATAGTTTAGACACAGTCACTATGTAATGTTGATAGTTTAGACACTATCATTATCAAATGTTGATAGTTTAGACACAGTCACTATTTAATGTTGATAGTTTAGACACAGTCACTATCTAATGTTGATGCTTTAGACACAGTCACTTTCTAATGTTGATAGTTTAGACACAGTCACTATCTAACGTTGATAGTTTAGACACAGTCACTATGTAATGTTGATAGTTTAGACACTATCACTATCAAATGTTGATAGTTTAGACACAGTCACTATTTAATGTTGATAGTTCAGACACAGTCACTCTCTAATGTTGATAGTTTAGACACAATCACTATCTAATGTTGATAGTTTAGACACAGTCACTATCTAACGTTGATAGTTTAGACACAGTCACTATGTAATGTTGATAGTTTAGACACTATCACTATCAGATGTTGATAGTTTAGACACAGTCACTATTTAATGTTGATAGTTTAGACACAGTCACTCTCTAATGTTGATAGTTTAGACACAGTCACTATCTAATGTTGATAGTTTAGGGAATAGTAACTACCTAATGTTGATAGTTTAGACACAGTCACTATCTAATGTTGATAGTTTAGACACTATCACTATCAAATGTTGATAGTTTAGACACAGTCACTATTTAATGTTGATAGTTTAGACACAGTCACTCTCTAATGTTGATAGTTTAGACACAGTCACTATCTAATGTTGATAGTTTAGGGAATAGTAACTACCTAATGTTGATAGTTTAGACACAGTCACTATCTAATGTTGATATTTTAGACACAGTCACTATCTAATGTTGATAGTTTAGACACAGTAACTATCTAATGTTGATAGTCTATACAATCACTATCTAATGTTGATAGTTTAGACACAGTCACTATCTAATGTTGATAGTTTAGGGAACAGTCACTACCTAATGTTGATAGTTTAGGGAATAGTCACTACCTAATGTTGATAGTTCAGACACAGTCACTATGTAATGTTGATAGTCTATACAATCACTATCTAATGTTGATAGTTTAGACACAGTCACTATCTAATGTTGATAGTTTAGGGAACAGTCACTACCTAATGTTGATAGTTTAGACATAGTCACTATCTAATGTTGATAGTTTAGACACAGTCACTATCTAATGTTGATAGTTAGGGAACAATCACTATCTAATGTTGATAGTTTAGACACAGTCACTATCTAATGTTGATAGTTTAGACACTATCACTATCAAATGTTGATAGTTTAGACACAGTCACTGTTTAATGTTGATAGTTTAGACACAGTCACTATCTAACATATATAGTTTAGACACAGTCACTATGTAATGTTGATAGTTTATACACTATCACTATCAAATGTTGATAGTTTAGACACAGTCACTATTTAATATTGATAGTTTAGACACAATCACTATCTAATGTTGATAGTTTAGACACAGTCACTATCTAACGTTTATAGTTTAGACACAGTCACTATCTAATGTTGATAGTTTAGACACAGTCACTATCTAACGTTGATAGTTTAGACACAGTCGCTATCTAATGTTGATAGTTTAGACACAGTCACTATCTAATGTTGATAGTTAGGGAACAGTCACTATCTAATGTTGATAGTTCAGACACAGTCACTTTCTAATGTTGATAGTTTAGACACTCTCACTATCAAATGTTGATAGTTTAGACAAAGTCACTATTTAATGTTGATAGTTTAGACACAGTCACTATCTAACGGTGATAGTTTAGACACAGTCACTATGTAATGTTGATAGTTTAGACACTATCATTATCAAATGTTGATAGTTTAGACACAGTCACTATTTAATGTTGATAGTTTAGACACAGTCACTATCTAATGTTGATGGTTTAGACACAGTCACTATCTAATGTTGATAGTTTAGACACAATCACTATCTAACGTTTATAGTTTAGACACAGTCACTATCTAATGTTGATAGTTTAGACACAGTCACTATCTAACGTTGATAGTTTAGACACAGTCGCTATCTAATGTTGATAGTTTAGACACAGTCACTATCTAATGTTGATAGTTAGGGAACAGTCACTATCTAATGTTGATAGTTCAGACACAGTCACTTTCTAATGTTGATAGTTTAGACACTCTCACTATCAAATGTTGATAGTTTAGACAAATTCACTATTTAATGTTGATAGTTTAGACACAGTCACTATCTAACGGTGATAGTTTAGACACAGTCACTATGTAATGTTGATAGTTTATACACTATCACTATCAAATGTTGATAGTTTAGACACAGTCACTATTTAATATTGATAGTTTAGACACAGTCACTATCTAATGTTGATAGTTTAGACACAGTCACTATCTAACGTTTATAGTTTAGACACAGTCACTATCTAATGTTGATAGTTTAGACACAGTCACTATCTAACGTTGATAGTTTAGACACAGTCGCTATCTAATGTTGATAGTTTAGACACAGTCACTATCTAATGTTGATAGTTAGGGAACAGTCACTATCTAATGTTGATAGTTCAGACACAGTCACTTTCTAATGTTGATAGTTTAGACACTCTCACTATCAAATGTTGATAGTTTAGACACTATCATTATCAAATGTTGATAGTTTAGACACAGTCACTATTTAATGTTGATAGTTTAGACACAGTCACTATCTAATGTTGATGGTTTAGACACAGTCACTTTCTAATGTTGATAGTTTAGACACAGTCACTATTTAATGTTGATAGTTTAGACACAGTCACTCTCTAATGTTGATAGTTTAGACACAATCACTATCTAATGTTGATAGTTTAGACACAGTCACTATCTAACGTTGATAGTTTAGACACAGTCACTATGTAATGTTGATAGTTTAGACACTATCACTATCAAATGTTGATAGTTTAGACACAGTCACTATTTAATGTTGATAGTTTAGACACAGTCACTCTCTAATGTTGATAGTTTAGACACAGTCACTATCCAATGTTGATAGTTTAGGGAATAGTAACTACCTAATGTTGATAGTTTAGACACAGTCACTATCTAATGTTGATAGTTTAGACACTATCACTATCAAATGTTGATAGTTTAGACACAGTCACTATTTAATGTTGATAGTTTAGACACAGTCACTCTCTAATGTTGATAGTTTAGACACAGTCACTATCTAATGTTGATAGTTTAGGGAATAGTAACTACCTAATGTTGATAGTTTAGACACAGTCACTATCTAATGTTGATATTTTAGACACAGTCACTATCTAATGTTGATAGTTTAGACACAGTAACTATCTAATGTTGATAGTTAGGGAACAATCACTATCTAATGTTGATAGTTTAGACACAGTCACTATCTAATGTTGATAGTTTAGACACTTTCACTATCAAATGTTAAAGTTTAGACACAGTCACTATTTAATGTTTATAGTTTAGACACAGTCACTATCTAATGTTGATAGTTTAGACACAGTCACTATCTAACATTTATAGTTTAGACACATTCACTATCTAATGTTGATAGTTTAGACACAGTCACTATCTAACGTTGATAGTTTAGACACAGTCGCTATCTAATGTTGATAGTTAAGGAACAGTCACTATCTAATGTTGATAGTTTAGAAACAGTCACTATCTAATGTTGATAGTTAGGGAACAATCACTATCTAATGTTGATAGTTTAGACACAGTCACTATCTAATATTGATAGTTTAGACACTATCACTATCAAATGTTGATAGTTTAGACAAAGTCACTATTTAATGTTGATAGTTTAGACACAGTCACTATCTAACGTTGATAGTTTAGACACAGTCAATATTTAATGTTGATAGTTTAGACACTATCACTATCAAATGTTGATAGTTTAGACACAGTCACTATTTAATGTTGATAATTTAGACACAGTCACTATCTAATGTTGATGGTTTAGACACAGTCACTTTCTAATGTTGATAGTTTAGACACAATCACTATCTAATGTTGATAGTTTAGACACAGTCACTATCTAACGTTGATAGTTTAGACACAGTCACTATGTAATTTTGATAGTTTAGACACTATCACTATCAAATGTTGATAGTTTAGACACAGTCACTACCTAATGTTGATAGTTTATACACAGTCACTATGTAATGTTGATAGTTTAGACAATCACTATCTAATGCTGATAGTTTAGGGAACAGTCACTACCTAACGTTGATAGTTTTGACTCAGTCACTATCTAATGTTGATAGTTTAGGGAACAGTCACTATCTAATATTGATAGTTTAGATACAGTCATTATGTATTGTTGATAGTTTTGACACAGTCACTATCTAATGTTGAGAGTTTACACACAGTCACTATCTAATGTTGATAGTTTAGACACAGTCACTATCTAATGTTGGTAGTTTAGGGAACAGTCACTATCTAGTATTGATAGTTTAGGGAAAAGTCACTATCTAATGTTGATATTTTAGACACAATCGCTATCTAATGTTAATAGTTTAGGGAACAGTCACTACCTAATGTTGATAGTTTATACACAGTCACTATGTAATGTTGATAGTTTAGACAATCACTATCTAATGTTGATAGTTTAGAGACATTGACTATCTAATTTTGATAGTTTAGGAAACAGTCACTACCTAATGTTCATAGTTTTGACTCAGTCTTTATCTGATGTTGATAGTTTAGGGAACAGTCACTATCTAATATTGATAGTTTAGACACAGTCATTATCTAATGTTGATAGTTTAGACACAGTCACTATCTAATGTTGATCGTTTGGACACAGTCACTATCTAATGTTGATAGTTTAGACACAGTCACTATCTAATGTTAATAGTTTAGACATAGTCACTATCTAATGTTGATAGTTTAGATACAGTCACTCTCTAATGTTAATCGTTTAGGCAATAGTCACTATCTAATATTGATAGTTTAGACACAGTCATTATCTAATGTTGATAGTTTAGGCACAGTCACAATCTAATGTTGATAGTTTAGGGAACAGTCACTATCTAATATTAATAGTTTAGACACAGTCATAATCTAATGTTGATAGTTTAGACACAGTCACTCTCTAATGTTAATCGTTTAGGCACCAGTCACTATCTAATATTGATAGTTTAGACACAGTCATTATCTAATGTTGATAGTTTAGGCACAGTCGCTATCTAATGTTGATAGTTTAGGGAACAGTCACTATCTAGTATTGATAGTTTAGGGAAAAGTAACTATCTAATGTAGATATTTTAGATACAGTCGCTATCTATTGTTAATAGTTTAGGGAACAGTCACTACTTAATGTTGATAGTTTATACACAGTCACTATGTAATGTTGATAGTTTAGACAATCACTATCTAATGTTGATAGTTTAGAGACATTGACTATCTAATGTTGATAGTTTATTGAACAGTCACTACCTAACGTTGATAGTTTTGACTCAGTCACTATCTAATGTTGATAGTTTAGGGTACAGTCACTATCTAATATTGATAGTTTAGACACAGTCATTATCTAATGTTGATAGTTTAGACACAATCACTATCTAATGTTGATTGTTTAGACACAGTCACTGTCTAATGTTGATAGTTTAGACACAGTCACTCTCTAATGTTAATAGTTTAGACACAGTCACTATTTAATGTTGATAGTTTAGACACAGTCACTCTCTAATGTTGATAGTTTAGACACAGTCACTATCCAATGTTGATAGTTTAGGGAATAGTAACTACCTAATGTTGATAGTTTAGACACAGTCACTATCTAATGTTGATAGTTTAGACACTATCACTATCAAATGTTGATAGTTTAGACACAGTCACTATTTAATGTTGATAGTTTAGACACAGTCACTCTCTAATGTTGATAGTTTAGACACAGTCACTATCTAATGTTGATAGTTTAGGGAATAGTAACTACCTAATGTTGATAGTTTAGACACAGTCACTATCTAATGTTGATATTTTAGACACAGTCACTATCTAATGTTGATAGTTTAGACACAGTAACTATCTAATGTTGATAGTTAGGGAACAATCACTATCTAATGTTGATAGTTTAGACACAGTCACTATCTAATGTTGATAGTTTAGACACTTTCACTATCAAATGTTAAAGTTTAGACACAGTCACTATTTAATGTTTATAGTTTAGACACAGTCACTATCTAATGTTGATAGTTTAGACACAGTCACTATCTAACATTTATAGTTTAGACACATTCACTATCTAATGTTGATAGTTTAGACACAGTCACTATCTAACGTTGATAGTTTAGACACAGTCGCTATCTAATGTTGATAGTTAAGGAACAGTCACTATCTAATGTTGATAGTTTAGAAACAGTCACTATCTAATGTTGATAGTTAGGGAACAATCACTATCTAATGTTGATAGTTTAGACACAGTCACTATCTAATATTGATAGTTTAGACACTATCACTATCAAATGTTGATAGTTTAGACAAAGTCACTATTTAATGTTGATAGTTTAGACACAGTCACTATCTAACGTTGATAGTTTAGACACAGTCAATATTTAATGTTGATAGTTTAGACACTATCACTATCAAATGTTGATAGTTTAGACACAGTCACTATTTAATGTTGATAATTTAGACACAGTCACTATCTAATGTTGATGGTTTAGACACAGTCACTTTCTAATGTTGATAGTTTAGACACAATCACTATCTAATGTTGATAGTTTAGACACAGTCACTATCTAACGTTGATAGTTTAGACACAGTCACTATGTAATTTTGATAGTTTAGACACTATCACTATCAAATGTTGATAGTTTAGACACAGTCACTACCTAATGTTGATAGTTTATACACAGTCACTATGTAATGTTGATAGTTTAGACAATCACTATCTAATGCTGATAGTTTAGGGAACAGTCACTACCTAACGTTGATAGTTTTGACTCAGTCACTATCTAATGTTGATAGTTTAGGGAACAGTCACTATCTAATATTGATAGTTTAGATACAGTCATTATGTATTGTTGATAGTTTTGACACAGTCACTATCTAATGTTGAGAGTTTACACACAGTCACTATCTAATGTTGATAGTTTAGACACAGTCACTATCTAATGTTGGTAGTTTAGGGAACAGTCACTATCTAGTATTGATAGTTTAGGGAAAAGTCACTATCTAATGTTGATATTTTAGACACAATCGCTATCTAATGTTAATAGTTTAGGGAACAGTCACTACCTAATGTTGATAGTTTATACACAGTCACTATGTAATGTTGATAGTTTAGACAATCACTATCTAATGTTGATAGTTTAGAGACATTGACTATCTAATTTTGATAGTTTAGGAAACAGTAACTACCTAATGTTTATAGTTTTGACTCAGTCTTTATCTGATGTTGATTGTTTAGGGAACAGTCACTATCTAATATTGATAGTTTAGACACAGTCATTATCTAATGTTGATAGTTTAGACACAGTCACTATCTAATGTTGATCGTTTGGACACAGTCACTATCTAATGTTGATAGTTTAGACACAGTCACTATCTAATGTTAATAGTTTAGACATAGTCACTATCTAATGTTGATAGTTTAGATACAGTCACTCTCTAATGTTAATCGTTTAGGCAATAGTCACTATCTAATATTGATAGTTTAGACACAGTCATTATCTAATGTTGATAGTTTAGGCACAGTCACAATCTAATGTTGATAGTTTAGGGAACAGTCACTAATATTAATAGTTTAGACACAGTCATAATCTAATGTTGATAGTTTAGACACAGTCACTCTCTAATGTTAATCGTTTAGGCACCAGTCACTATCTAATATTGATAGTTTAGACACAGTCATTATCTAATGTTGATAGTTTAGGCACAGTCGCTATCTAATGTTGATAGTTTAGGGAACAGTCACTATCTAGTATTGATAGTTTAGGGAAAAGTAACTATCTAATGTAGATATTTTAGATACAGTCGCTATCTATTGTTAATAGTTTAGGGAACAGTCACTACTTAATGTTGATAGTTTATACACAGTCACTATGTAATGTTGATAGTTTAGACAATCACTATCTAATGTTGATAGTTTAGAGACATTGACTATCTAATGTTGATAGTTTATTGAACAGTCACTACCTAACGTTGATAGTTTTGACTCAGTCACTATCTAATGTTGATAGTTTAGGGTACAGTCACTATCTAATATTGATAGTTTAGACACAGTCATTATCTAATGTTGATAGTTTAGACACAATCACTATCTAATGTTGATTGTTTAGACACAGTCACTGTCTAATGTTGATAGTTTAGACACAGTCACTCTCTAATGTTAATAGTTTAGACACAATCACTATCTAATGTTGATAGTTTAGGGAACAGTCACTATCTAATGTTGATAGTTTAGGGAACAGTCACTACCTAATGTTAATAGTTTTGACTCAGTCACTATCTAATGTTGATAGTTTAGGGAAAAGTAACAATCAAATGTTGATATTTTAGTTACAGTCACTATCTAATGTTGATAGTTTAGACACAGTCACTATCTAATGTTGATAGTTTAGACACAGTCACTATGTCATGTTGATAGTTTAGGGAATAGTCACTATCTAATGTTGATAGTTTAGGGAACAGTCACTACCTAATGTTGTTAGTTTAGACACAGTCACTATCTAATGTTGATAGTTTAGACACAGTCATTATGTAATGTGGATAGTTTAGACACAGTCACTATCTAATGTTGATATTTTACACACAGTCACTATCTAATGTTGATAGTTTAGACACAGTCACTATCTAATGTTGATAGTTTAGACACAGTCACTATCTAATGTTGATAGTTTAGGGAACAGTCACTACCTAATGTTGTTAGTTTAGACACAGTCACTATCTAATGTTGATAGTTTAGACACAGTCATTATGTAATGTGGATAGTTTAGACACAGTCACTATCTAATGCTGATATTTTATACACAGTCACTATCTAATGTTGATAGTTTAGACACAGTCACTATATAATGTTGATAGTTTAGACACTATCACTATCAAATGTTCATAGTTTATACACAGTCACTATGTAATGTTGATAGTTTAGACAATCACTATCTAATGTTGATAGTTTAGAGACATTGACTATCTAATGTTGATAGTTTAGGGAACAGTCACTACCTAACGTTGATAGTTTTGACTCAGTCACTATCTAATGTTGATAGTTTAGGGTACAGTCACTATCTAATATTGATAGTTTAGACACAGTCATTATCTAATGTTAATAGTTTAGACACAATCACTATCTAATGTTGATTGTTTAGACACAGTCACTGTCTAATGTTGATAGTTTAGACACAGTCACTCTCTAATGTTAATAGTTTAGACACAATCACTATCTAATGTTGATAGTTTAGTGAACAGTCACTATCTAATGTTGATAGTTTAGGGAACAGTCACTACCTAATGTTAATAGTTTTGACTCAGTCACTATCTAATGTTGATAGTTTAGGGAAAAGTCACTATCAAATGTTGATATTTTAGTCACAGTCACTATCTAATGTTGATAGTTTAGACACAGTCACTATCTAATTTTGATAGTTTAGACACAGTCACTATGTCATGTTGATAGTTTAGGGAATAGTCACTATCTAATGTTGATAGTTTAGGGAACAGTCACTACCTAATGTTGTTAGTTTAGACACAGTCACTATCTAATGTTGATAGTTTAGACACAGTCATTATGTAATGTGGATAGTTTAGACACAGTCACTATCTAATGTTGATATTTTACACACAGTCACTATCTAATGTTGATAGTTTAGACACAGTCACTATCTAATGTTGATAGTTTAGACACAGTCACTATCGAATGTTGATAGTTTAGGGAACAGTCACTATCTAATATTGATAGTTTAGACACCGTCATTATCTAATGTTGATAGTTTAGACACAGTCACTATCTAATGTTGATATTTTAGACACAGTCGCTATCTAATGTTAATAGTTTAGGGAACAGTCACTACGTAATGTTGATAGTTTATATACAGTCACTTTGTAATGTTGATAATTTAGATAATCACTATCTAATGTTGATAGTTTAGAGACATTGACTATCTAATGTTGATAGTTTAGGGAACAGTCACTACCTAATGTTAATAGTTTTGACACAGTCATTATGTAATGTGGATAATTTAGACACAATCACTATCTAATGTTGATATTTTACACACAGTCACTATCTAATGTTGATAGTTTAGACACAGTCACTATATAATGTTGATAGTTTAGACACAGTCACTATCTAATGTTGATAGTTTAGGGAACAGTCACTATCTAATATTGATAGTTTAGACACAGTCATTATCTAATGTTGATAGTTTAGGGAACAGTCACTATCTAATATTGATAGTTTAGGGAAAAGTCACTATATAATGTTGATATTGTAGACACAGTCGCTATCTAATGTTAATAGTTTAGGGAACAGTCACTACCTAATGTTGATAGTCTATATACAGTCACTATGTAATGTTGATAATTTAGATAATCACTATCTAATGTTGATAGTTTAGGGAACAGTCACTATCTAATGTTGATAGTTTAGGGAACAGTCACTACCTAATGTTTATAGTTAGGGAACATCCACTATCTAATGTTGATAGTTTAGACACAGTCACTATCTAATGTTGATAGTTTAGACACAGTCACTATGTCATGTTGATAGTTTAGGGAATAGTAACTATCTAATGTTGATAGTTTAGGGAACAGTCACTACCTAATGTTGTTAGTTTAGACACAGTCACTATCTAATGTTGATAGTTTAGACACTCATTATCTAATGTTGATAGTTTAGACACAGTCACTATATAATGTTGATAGTTTAGACACTATCACTATCAAAAGTTGATAGTTTAGACAAAGTCACTATGTAATGTTGATAGTTTAGACAAAGTCACTATCTAACGTTGATAGTTTGGACACAGTCACTATGTAATATTGATAGTTTAGAGAACAGCCACTATCTATGGTTGATAGTTTAGGGAACAGTCACTACCTAATGTTGTTAGTTTAGACACAGTCACTATCTAATGTTGATAGTTTAGACACAGTCATTATGTAATGTGGATAGTTTAGACACAGTCACTATCTAATGTTGATATTTTACACACAGTCACTATCTAATGTTGATAGTTTAGACACAGTCAATATCTAATGTTGATAGTTTAGACACAGTCACTATCTAATATTGATAGTTTAGACACAGTCATTATCTAATGTTGATAGTTTAGACACAGTCACAATCTAATGTTGATAGTTTAGGGAACAGTCACTATCTAATATTGATAGTTTAGGGAAAAGTAACAATATAATGTTGATATTGTAGATACAGTCGCTGTCTAATGTTCATAGTTTAGGGAACCGTCACTACCTAATGTTGATAGTTTATACACAGTCACTATGTAATGTTGATAGTTTAGACAATCACTATCTAATGTTGATAGTTTAGAGACATTGACTATCTAATTTTGATAGTTTAGGGAACAGTCACTACCTAATGTTTATAGTTTTGACTCAGTCTTTATCTGATGTTGATAGTTTAGGGAACAGTCACTATCTAATATTGATAGTTTAGACACAGTCATTATCTAATGTTGATAGTTTAGACACAGTCACTATCTAATGTTGATCGTTTAGTCACAGTCACTATCTAATGTTAATAGCTTAGACATAGTCACTATCTAATGTTGATAGTTTGGATACAGTCACTCTCTAATGTTAATCGTTTAGGCAATATTCACTATCTAATATTGATAGTTTAGACACAGTCATTATCTAATGTTGATAGTTTAGGCACAGTCACAATCTAATGTTGATAGTTTAGGGAACAGTCACTATCTAATATTAATAGTTTAGACACAGTCATTATCTAATGTTGATAGTTTAGACACAGTCACTCTCTAATGTTAATCGTTTAGGCACAGTCGCTATATAATGTTGATAGTTTAGACAATCACTATCTAATGTTGATAGTTTAGAGACATTGACTATCTAATTTTGATAGTTTAGGGAACAGTCACTACCTAATGTTTATAGTTTTGACTCAGTCTTTATCTGATGTTGATAGTTTAAGGAACAGTCACTATCTAATATTGATAGTTTAGACACAGTCATTATCTAATGTTGATAGTTTAGACACAGTCACTCTCTAATGTTAATCGTTTAGGCAACAGTCACTATCTAATATTGATAGTTTAGACACAGTCATTATCTAATGTTGATAGTTTAGGCACAGTCGCTATATAATGTTGATAGTTTAGGGAACAGTCACTATCTAGTATTGATAGTTTAGGGAAAAGTAACTATCTAATGTAGATATTTTAGACACAGTCGCTATCTATTGTTAATAGTTTAGGGATCAGTCACTACCTAATGTTGATAGTTTATACACAGTCACTATGTAATGTTGATAGTTTAGACAATCACTATCTAATGTTGATAGTTTAGAGACATTGACTATCTAATGTTGATAGTTTAGGGAACAGTCACTACCTAATGTTGATAGTTTTGACACAGTCACTATCTAATGTTGATAGTTTAGACACAGTCATTATATAATTTTGATAGTTTAGACACAGTAATTATGTATTGTTGATAGTTTAGACACAGTCACTATCTAATGTTGATAGTTTACACACAGTCACTATCTAATGTTGATAGTTTAGGTAACAGTCAAAATCTAATGTTGATAGTTTAGGGAACAGTCACTACCTAATGTTGATAGTTTTGACTCAGTCACTATCTCATGTTAATAGTTTAGGGAACAGTCACTACCTAATGTTGATAGTTTATACACAGTCACTATGTAATGTTGATAGTTTAGGTAACAGTCAAAATCTAATGTTGATAGTTTAGGGAACAGTCACTACCTAATGTTGATAGTTTTGACTCAGTCACTATCTCATGTTAATAGTTTAGGGAACAGTCACTACCTAATGTTGATAGTTAGGGAACAGTCACTATCTAATGTTGATAGTTTATACACAGTCACTATGTAATGTTGATAGTTTAGACAATCACTATCTAATGTTGATAGTTTAGAGACATTGACTATCTAATGTTGATAGTTTAGGGAACAGTCACTACCTAATGTTGATAGTTTTGACTCAGTAACTATCTAATGTTGATAGTTTAGACACAGTCATTATATAATTTTGATAGTTTAGACACAGTAATTATGTATTGTTGATAGTTTAGACACAGTCACTATCTAATGTTGATAGTTTACACACAGTCACTATCTAATGTTGATAGTTTAGGTAACAGTCAAAATCTAATGTTGATAGTTTAGGGAACAGTCACTACCTAATGTTGATAGTTTTGACTCAGTCACTATCTCATGTTAATAGTTTAGGGAACAGTCACTACCTAATGTTGATAGTTTATACACAGTCACTATGTAATGTTGATAGTTTAGGTAACAGTCAAAATCTAATGTTGATAGTTTAGGGAACAGTCACTACCTAATGTTGATAGTTTTGACTCAGTCACTATCTCATGTTAATAGTTTAGGGAACAGTCACTACCTAATGTTGATAGTTAGGGAACAGTCACTATCTAATGTTGATAGTTTATACACAGTCACTATGTAATGTTGATAGTTTAGACAATCACTATCTAATGTTGATAGTTTAGAGACATTGACTATCTAATGTTGATAGTTTAGGGAACAGTCACTACCTAATGTTGATAGTTTTGACTCAGTAACTATCTAATGTTGATAGTTTAGGGAACAGTCACTACCTAATGTTGATAGTTAGGGAACAGTCACTATCTAATGTTGATAGTTTAGACACAGTCACTATCTAATGTTGATAGTTTAGACACAGTCATTATCTAATGTTGATAGTTTAGGGAACAGTCACTTCCTAATGTTGTTAGTTTAGACACAGTCACTATCTAATGTTGATAGTTTAGACACAGTCATTATGTAATGTTGATATTTTACACAGTCACTCTCTAATGTTGATAGTTTTGACACAGTCACTATCTAATGTTGATAGTTTAGACACAGTCACTCTCTAATGTTAATACTTTAGGCAACAGTCACTACCTAATGTTGTTAGTTTAGACACAGTCACTATCTAATGTTGATAGTTTAGACACAGTCATTATGTAATGTGGATAGTTTAGACACAGTCACTATCTAATGTTGATATTTTACACACAGTCACTATCTAATGTTGATAGTTTAGACACAGTCAATATCTAATGTTGATAGTTTAGACACAGTCACTATCTAATATTGATAGTTTAGACACAGTCATTATCTAATGTTGATAGTTTAGACACAGTCACAATCTAATGTTGATAGTTTAGGGAACAGTCACTATCTAATATTGATAGTTTAGGGAAAAGTAACAATATAATGTTGATATTGTAGATACAGTCGCTGTCTAATGTTCATAGTTTAGGGAACCGTCACTACCTAATGTTGATAGTTTATACACAGTCACTATGTAATGTTGATAGTTTAGACAATCACTATCTAATGTTGATAGTTTAGAGACATTGACTATCTAATTTTGATAGTTTAGGGAACAGTCACTACCTAAAGTTTATAGTTTTGACTCAGTCTTTATCTGATGTTGATAGTTTAGGGAACAGTCACTATCTAGTATTGATAGTTTAGGGAAAAGTAACTATCTAATGTAGATATTTTAGACACAGTCGCTATCTATTGTTAATAGTTTAGGGATCAGTCACTACCTAATGTTGATAGTTTATACACAGTCACTATGTAATGTTGATAGTTTAGACAATCACTATCTAATGTTGATAGTTTAGAGACATTGACTATCTAATGTTGATAGTTTAGGGAACAGTCACTACCTAATGTTGATAGTTTTGACACAGTCACTATCTAATGTTGATAGTTTAGACACAGTCATTATATAATTTTGATAGTTTAGACACAGTAATTATGTATTGTTGATAGTTTAGACACAGTCACTATCTAATGTTGATAGTTTACACACAGTCACTATCTAATGTTGATAGTTTAGGGAACAGTCACTACCTAATGTTGATAGTTTTGACTCAGTCACTATCTCATGTTAATAGTTTAGGGAACAGTCACTACCTAATGTTGATAGTTTATACACAGTCACTATGTAATGTTGATAGTTTAGGTAACAGTCAAAATCTAATGTTGATAGTTTAGGGAACAGTCACTACCTAATGTTGATAGTTTTGACTCAGTCACTATCTCATGTTAATAGTTTAGGGAACAGTCACTACCTAATGTTGATAGTTTATACACAGTCACTATGTAATGTTGATAGTTTAGACAATCACTATCTAATGTTGATAGTTTAGAGACATTGACTATCTAATGTTGATAGTTTAGGGAACAGTCACTACCTAATGTTGATAGTTTTGACTCAGTAACTATCTAATGTTGATAGTTTAGGGAACAGTCACTACCTAATGTTGATAGTTAGGGAACAGTCACTATCTAATGTTGATAGTTTAGACACAGTCACTATCTAATGTTGATAGTTTAGACACAGTCATTATCTAATGTTGATAGTTTAGGGAACAGTCACTTCCTAATGTTGTTAGTTTAGACACAGTCACTATCTAATGTTGATAGTTTAGACACAGTCATTATGTAATGTTGATATTTTACACAGTCACTCTCTAATGTTGATAGTTTTGACACAGTCACTATCTAATGTTGATAGTTTAGACACAGTCACTCTCTAATGTTAATACTTTAGGCAACAGTCACTACCTAATGTTGTTAGTTTAGACACAGTCACTATCTAATGTTGATAGTTTAGACACAGTCATTATGTAATGTGGATAGTTTAGACACAGTCACTATCTAATGTTGATATTTTACACACAGTCACTATCTAATGTTGATAGTTTAGACACAGTCAATATCTAATGTTGATAGTTTAGACACAGTCACTATCTAATATTGATAGTTTAGACACAGTCATTATCTAATGTTGATAGTTTAGACACAGTCACAATCTAATGTTGATAGTTTAGGGAACAGTCACTATCTAATATTGATAGTTTAGGGAAAAGTAACAATATAATGTTGATATTGTAGATACAGTCGCTGTCTAATGTTCATAGTTTAGGGAACCGTCACTACCTAATGTTGATAGTTTATACACAGTCACTATGTAATGTTGATAGTTTAGACAATCACTATCTAATGTTGATAGTTTAGAGACATTGACTATCTAATTTTGATAGTTTAGGGAACAGTCACTACCTAAAGTTTATAGTTTTGACTCAGTCTTTATCTGATGTTGATAGTTTAGGGAATAGTCACTATCTAATATTGATAGTTTAGACACAGTCATTATCTAATGTTGATAGTTTAGACACAGTCACTATCTAATGTTGATCGTTTAGTCACAGTCACTATCTAATGTTAATAGTTTAGACATAGTCACTATCTAATGTTGATAGTTTAGATACAGTCACTCTCTAATGTTAATCGTTTAGGCAATATTCACTATCTAATATTGATAGTTTAGACACAGTCATTATCTAATGTTGATAGTTTAGGCACAGTCACAATCTAATGTTGATAGTTTAGGGAACAGTCACTATCTAATATTAATAGTTTAGACACAGTCATTATCTAATGTTGATAGTTTAGACACAGTCACTCTCTAATGTTAATCGTTTAGGCACAATCGCTATATAATGTTGATAGTTTAGACAATCACTATCTAATGTTGATAGTTTAGAGACATTGACTATCTAATTTTGATAGTTTAGGGAACAGTCACTACCTAATGTTTATAGTTTTGACTCAGTCTTTATCTGATGTTGATACTTTAGGGAACAGTCACTATCTAATATTGATAGGTTAGACACAGTCATTATCTAATGTTGATAGTTTAGACACAGTCACTATCTAATGTTGATCGTTTAGACACAGTCACTATTTAATGTTGATAGTTTAGACACAGTCACTATCTAATGTTAATAGTTTAGACATAGTCACTATCTAATGTTGATAGTTTAGATACAGTCACTCTCTAATGTTAATCGTTTCGGCAATAGTCACTATCTAATATTGAAAGTTTAGACACAGTCATTATCTAATGTTGATAGTTTAGGCACAGTCACAATCTAATGTTGATAGTTTAGGGAACAGTCACTATCTAATATTAATAGTTTAGACACAGTCACTATCTAATGTTGATAGTTTAGACACAGTCACTCTCTAATGTTAATCGTTTAGGCAACAGTCACTATCTAATATTGATAGTTTAGACCGAGTCATTATCTAATGTTGATAGTTTAGGCACCGTCGCTATATAATGTTGATAGTTTAGGGAACAGTCACTATCTAGTATTGATAGTTTAGGGAAAAGTAACTATCTAATGTAGATATTTTAGACACAGTCGCTATCTATTGTTAATAGTTTAGGGAACAGTCACTACCTAATGTTGATAGTTTATACACAGTCACTATGTAATGTTGATAGTTTAGACAATCACTATCTAATGTTGATAGTTTAGAGACATTGACTATCTAATGTTGATAGTTTAGGGAACAGTCACTACCTAATGTTGATAGTTTTGACACAGTCACTATCTAATGTTGATAGTTTAGACACAGTGATTATATAATTTTGATAGTTTAGACACAGTAATTATGTATTGTTGATAGTTTAGACACAGTCACTATCTAATGTTGATAGTTTACACACAGTCACTATCTAATGTTGATAGTTTAGGGAACAGTCACTACCTAATGTTGATAGTTTTGACTCAGTCACTATCTCATGTTAATAGTTTAGGGAACAGTCACTACCTAATGTTGATAGTTTATACACAGTCACTATGTAATGTTGATAGTTTAGACAATCACTATCTAATGTTGATAGTTTAGAGACATTGACTATCTAATGTTGATAGTTTAGGGAACAGTCACTACCTAATGTTGATAGTTTTGACTCAGTCACTATCTAATGTTGATAGTTTAGGGAATAGTCACAATCTAATGTTGATAGTTTAGACACAGTATCTATCTAATGTTGATTGTTTAGACACAGTCACTATCTAATGTTGATAGTTTAGATACAGTCACTCTCTAATGTTAATCGTTTAGGCAACAGTCACTATCTAATATTGATAGTTTAGACACAGTCATTATCTAATGTTGATAGTTTAGGCACAGTCGCTATCTAATGTTAATAGTTCAGGGAACAGTCACTACCTAATGTTCATAGTTTATACACAGTTACTATGTAATGTTGATAGTTTAGACAATCACTATCTAATGCTGATAGTTTAGGGAACAGTCACTACCTAACGTTGATAGTTTTGACTCAGTCAATATCGAATGTTGATAGTTTAGGGAACAGTCACTATCTAATATTGATAGTTTAGACACAGTCATTATCTAATGTTGATAGTTTAGACACAGTCACTATCTAATATTGATAGTTTAGACACAGTCATTATCTAATGTTGATAGTTTAGGCACAGTCACTATATAATGTTGATTGTTTAGGGAACAGTCACTATCTAGTATTGATAGTTTAGGGAAAAGTCACTATCTAATGTTGATATTTTAGACACAGTCGCTATCTAATGTTAATAGTTCAGGGAACAGTCACTACCTAATGTTCATAGTTTATACACAGTTACTATTTAATGTTGATAGTTTAGACAATCACTATCTAATGCTGATAGTTTAGGGAACAGTCACTACCTAACGTTGATAGTTTTGACTCAGTCACTATCGAATGTTGATAGTTTAGGGAACAGTCACTATCTAATATTGATAGTTTAGACACAGTCACTATCTAATGTTGATCGTTTAGACACAGTCACTATCTAATGTTGATAGATTAGACACATTCACTCTCTAATGTTAATAGTTTAGACACAGTCACTATCTAATGTTGATAGTTTAGGGAACAGTCACTATCTAATGTTGATAGTATAGGGAACAGTCACTACCTAATGTTGATAGTTAGGGAACAGTCACTATCTAATGTTGATAGTTTAGACACAGTCACTATCTAATGTTGATAGTTTAGACACAGTCATTATCTAATATTGATAGTTTAGGGAACAGTCACTTCCTAATGTTGTTAGTTTAGACACAGTCACTATCTAATGTTGATAGTTTAGACACAGTCATTATGTAATGTTGATATTTTACACAGTCACTCTCTAATGTTGATAGTTTTGACACAGTCACTATCTAATGTTGATAGTTTAGACACAGTCACTCTCTAATGTTAATACTTTAGGCAACAGTCACTACCTAATGTTGTTAGTTTAGACACAGTCACTATCTAATGTTGATAGTTTAGACACTATCACTATCAAATGTTGATAGTTTAGACAAAGTCACTATTTAATGTTGATAGTTTAGACACAGTCACTATCTAACGTTGATAGTTTAGACACAGTCAATATGTAATGTTGATAGTTTAGACACTATCACTATCAAATGTTGATAGTTTAGACACATTCACTATTTAATGTTGATAATTTAGACACAGTCACTATCTAATGTTGATAGTTTAGACACAGTCACTATCTAATGTTGATAGTTTAGACACTATCACTATCAAATGTTGATAGTTTAGATACAGTGACTATTTAATGTTGATAGTTTAGACACAGTCACTATCTAACGTTGATAGTTTAGATACAGTCACTATGTAATGTTGATAGTTTAGACACTATCACTATCAAATGTTGATAGTTTAGACACAGTCACTATTTAATGTTGATAGTTTAGACACAGTCACTATCTAATGTTGATAGTTTAGACACAGTCACTATCTAACGTTTATAGTTAAGACACATTCAATATCTAATGTTGATAGTTTAGACACAGTCACTATCTAATGTCGATAGTTTAGACACAGTCACTATCTAACGTTGATTATTTAGACACAGTCACTATCTAATGTTGATAGTTTAGAGAACAGTCACTATCTAATGTTGATAGTTTAGGGAATAGTCACTACCTAATGTTGATAGTTTAGAGACAGTCACTACCTAATGTTGGTAGTTCAGACACAGTCACTATGTAATGTTGATAGTCTAGACAATGACTATCTAATGTTGATCGTTTAGACACAGTCACTATCTAATGTTGATAGTTTAGGGAACAGTCACTACCTAATGTTGATAGTTTAGACACAGTCACTATCTAATGTTGATAGTTTAGACACAGTCACTATCTAATGTTGATAGTTATGGAACAATCACTATCTAATGTTGATAGTCTAGACACAGTCACTATCTAATGTTGATAGTTTAGACACTATCACTATCAAATGTTGATAGTTTAGACACATTCACTATTTAATGTTGATAGTTTAGACACAGTCACTATCTAACATTGATAGTTTAGACACAGTCACTATGTAATGTTGATAGTTTATACACTATCACTATCAAATGTTGATAGTTTAGACACAGTCACTATTTAATGTTGATAGTTTAGACACAGTCACTATCTAACGTTGATTATTTAGACACAGTCACTATCTAATGTTGATAGTTTAGGGAATAGTCACTACCTAATGTTGATAGTTTAGAGACAGTCACTACCTAATGTTGATAGTTCAGTCACTATGTAATGTTGATAGTCTAGACAATCACTATCTAATGTTGATAGTTTAGACACAGTCACTATCTAATGTTGATAGTTTAGGGAACAGTCACTACCTAATGTTGATAGTTTAGACACATTCACTATCTAATGTTGATAGTTTAGACACAGTCACTATCTAATGTTGATAGTTAGGGAACAATCACTATCTAATGTTGATAGTTTAGACACAGTCACTATCTAATGTTGATAGTTTAGACACTATCACTATCAAATGTTGATAGTTTAGACACAGTCACTATTTAATGTTGATAGTTTAGACACAGTCACTATCTAAAGTTGATAGTTTAGACACAGTCATTATGTAATGTTGATAGTTTAGACACTCTCACTATCAAATGTTGATAGTTTAGACACAGTCACTATTTAATGTTGATAGTTTAGACACAGTCACTATCTAATGTTGATAGTTTAGACACAGTCACTATCTAACGTTTATAGTTTAGACACAGTCACTATCTAATGTTGATAGTTTAGACACAGTCACTATCTAATGTTGATAGTTTAGACACAGTCACTATCTAACGTTGATTATTTAGACACAGTCACTATCTAATGTTGATAGTTTAGAGAACAGTCACTATCTAATGTTGATAGTTTAGAGACAGTCACTACCTAATGTTGGTAGTTCAGACACAGTCACTATGTAATGTTGATTGTCTAGACAATCACTATCTAATGTTGATAGTTTAGGGAACAGTCACTACATAATGTTGATAGTTTAGTCACAGTCACTATCTAATGTTGATAGTTTAGACACAGTCACTATCTAATGTTGATAGTTAGGGAACAATCACTATCTAATGTTGATAGTTTAGACACAGTCACTATCTAATGTTGATAGTTTAGACACTATCACTATCAAATGTTGATAGTTTAGACACAGTCACTATCAAATGTTGATAGTTTAGACACAGTCACTATTTAATGTTGATAGTTTAGACACAGTCACTATCTAATGTTGATAGTTTAGACACAGTCACTATCTAACGTTTATAGTTAAGACACAGTCAATATCTAATGTTGATAGTTTAGACACAGTCACTATCTAATGTTGATAGTTTAGACACAGTCACTATCTAACGTTGATTATTTAGACACAGTCACTATCTAATGTTGATAGTTAGAGAACAGTCACTATCTAATGTTGATAGTTTAGGGAATAGTTACTACCTAATGTTGATAGTTTAGAGACAGTCACTACCTAATGTTGGTAGTTCAGACACAGTCACTATGTAATGTTGATAGTCTAGACAATGACTATCTAATGTTGATCGTTTAGACACAGTCACTATCTAATGTTGATAGTTTAGGGAACAGTCACTACCTAATGTTGATAGTTTAGACACAGTCACTATCTAATGTTGATAGTTTAGACACAGTCACTATCTAATGTTGATAGTTAGGGAACAATCACTATCTAATGTTGATAGTCTAGACACAGTCACTATCTAATGTTGATAGTTTAGACACTATCACTATCAAATGTTGATAGTTTAGACACATTCACTATTTAATGTTGATAGTTTAGACACAGTCACTATCTAACATTGATAGTTTAGACACAGTCACTATGTAATGTTGATAGTTTATACACTATCACTATCAAATGTTGATAGTTTAGACACAGTCACTATTTAATGTTGATAGTTTAGACACAGTCACTATCTAACGTTGATTATTTAGACACAGTCACTATCTAATGTTGATAGTTTAGAGAACAGTCACTATCTAATGTTGATAGTTTAGGGAATAGTCACTACCTAATGTTGATAGTTTAGAGACAGTCACTACCTAATGTTGATAGTTCAGTCACTATGTAATGTTGATAGTTTAGACAATCACTATCTAATGTTGATAGTTTAGACACAGTCACTATCTAATGTTGATAGTTTAGGGAACAGTCACTACCTAATGTTGATAGTTTAGACACAGTCACTATCTAATGTTGATAGTTTAGACACAGTCACTATCTAATGTTGATAGTTAGGGAACAATCACTATCTAATGTTGATAGTTTAGACACAGTCACTATCTAATGTTGATAGTTTAGACACTATCACTATCAAATGTTGATAGTTTAGACACAGTCACTATTTAATGTTGATAGTTTAGACACAGTCACTATCTAAAGTTGATAGTTTAGACACAGTCATTATGTAATGTTGATAGTTTAGACACTCTCACTATCAAATGTTGATAGTTTAGACACAGTCACTATTTAATGTTGATAGTTTAGACACAGTCACTATCTAATGTTGATAGTTTAGACACAGTCACTATCTAACGTTTATAGTTTAGACACAGTCACTATCTAATGTTGATAGTTTAGACACAGTCACTATCTAATGTTGATAGTTTAGACACAGTCACTATCTAACGTTGATTATTTAGACACAGTCACTATCTAATGTTGATAGTTTAGAGAACAATCACTACCTAATGTTGATAGTTTAGAGACAGTCACTACCTAATGTTGGTAGTTCAGACACAGTCACTATGTAATGTTGATAGTCTAGACAATCACTATCTAATGTTGATAGTTTAGGGAACAGTCACTACCTAATGTTGATAGTTTAGTCACAGTCACTATCTAATGTTGATAGTTTAGACACAGTCACTATCTAATGTTGATAGTTAGGGAACAATCACTATCTAATGTTGATAGTTTAGACACAGTCACTATCTAATGTTGATAGTTTAGACACTATCACTATCAAATGTTGATAGTTTAGACACAGTCACTATTTAATGTTGATAGTTTAGACACAGTCACTATCTAACGTTGATAGTTTAGACACAGTCACTCTCTAATGTTGATAGTTTAGACACAGTCACTATCTAATGTTGATAGTTTAGACACAGTCACTATCTAACATTGATTATTTAGACACAGTCACTATCTAATGTTGATAGTTTAGAGAACAGTCACTATCTAATGTTGATAGTTTAGGGAATAGTCACTATCTAATGTTGATAGTTTAGAGACAGTCACTACCTAATGTTGATAGTTTAGAGACAGTCACTACCTAATGTTGGTAGTTCAGACACAGTCACTATGTAATGTTGATAGTCTAGACAATCACTATCTAATGTTGATCGTTTAGACACAGTCACTATCTAATGTTGATAGTTTAGGGAACAGTCACTACCTAATGTTGATAGTTTAGACACAGTCACTATCTAATGTTGATAGTTTAGACACAGTCACTATCTAATGTTGATAGTTAGGGAACAATCACTATCTAATGTTGATAGTCTAGACACAGTCACTATCTAATGTTGATAGTTTAGACACTATCACTATCAAATGTTGATAGTTTAGACACAGTCACTATTTAATGTTGATAGATTAGACACAGTCACTATCTAACATTGATAGTTTAGACACAGTCACTATGTAATGTTGATAGTTTATACACTATCACTATCAAATGTTGATAGTTTAGACACAGTCACTATTTAATGTTGATAGTTTAGACACAGTCACTATCTAACGTTTATTATTTAGACACAGTCACTATCTAATGTTGATAGTTTAGAGAACAGTCACTGTCTAATGTTGATAGTTTAGGGAATAGTCACTACCTAATGTTGATAGTTTAGAGACAGTCACTACCTAATGTTGATAGTTCAGACACAGTCACTATGTAATGTTGATAGTCTAGACAATCACTATCTAATGTTGATAGTTTAGACACAGTCACTATCTAATGTTGATAGTTTAGGGAACAGTCACTACCTAATGTTGATAGTTTAGACACAGTCACTATCTAATGTTGATAGTTTAGACACAGTCACTATCTAATGTTGATAGTTAGGGAACAATCACTATCTAATGTTGATAGTTTAGACACTATCACTATCAAATGTTGATAGTTTAGACACAGTCACTATTTAATGTTGATAGTTTAGACACAGTCACTATCTAAAGTTGATAGTTTAGACACAGTCATTATGTAATGTTGATAGTTTAGACACTCTCACTATCAAATGTTGATAGTTTAGACACAGTCACTATTTAATGTTGATAGTTTAGACACAGTCACTATCTAATGTTGATAGTTTAGACACAGTCACTATCCAACGTTTATAGTTTAGACACAGTCACTATCTAATGTTGATAGTTTAGACACAGTCACTATCTAATGTTGATAGTTTAGACACAGTCACTATCTAACGTTGATTATTTAGACACAGTCACTATCTAATGTTGATAGTTTAGAGAACAGTCACTACCTAATGTTGATAGTTTAGAGACAGTCACTACCTAATGTTGGTAGTTCAGACACAGTCACTATGTAATGTTGATAATCTAGACAATCACTATCTAATGTTGATAGTTTAGGGAACAGTCACTACCTAATGTTGATAGTTTAGTCACAGTCACTATCTAATGTTGATAGTTTAGACACAGTCACTATCTAATGTTGATAGTTAGGGAACAATCACTATCTAATGTTGATAGTTTAGACACTATCACTATCAAATGTTGATAGTTTAGACACAGTCACTATTTAATGTTGATAGTTTAGACACAGTCACTATCTAACGTTGATAGTTTAGACACAGTCACTATGTAATGTTGATAGTTTAGACACTATCACTATCAATGTTGATAGTTTAGACACAGTCACTATTTAATGTTGATAGTTTAGACACAGTCACTATCTAATGTTGATAGTTTAGACACAGTCACTCTCTAATGTTGATAGTTTAGACACAGTCACTATCTAATGTTGATAGTTTAGACACAGTCACTATCTAACATTGATTATTTAGACACAGTCACTATCTAATGTTGATAGTTTAGAGAACAGTCACTATCTAATGTTGATAGTTTAGGGAATAGTCACTATCTAATGTTGATAGTTTAGAGACAGTCACTACCTAATGTTGATAGTTTAGAGACAGTCACTACCTAATGTTGGTAGTTCAGACACAGTCACTATGTAATGTTGATAGTCTAGACAATCACTATCTAATGTTGATCGTTTAGACACAGTCACTATCTAATGTTGATAGTTTAGGGAACAGTCACTACCTAATGTTGATAGTTTAGACACAGTCACTATCTAATGTTGATAGTTTAGACACAGTCACTATCTAATGTTGATAGTTAGGGAACAATCACTATCTAATGTTGATAGTCTAGACACAGTCACTATCTAATGTTGATAGTTTAGACACTATCACTATCAAATGTTGATAGTTTAGACACAGTCACTATTTAATGTTGATAGATTAGACACAGTCACTATCTAACATTGATAGTTTAGACACAGTCACTATGTAATGTTGATAGTTTATACACTATCACTATCAAATGTTGATAGTTTAGACACAGTCACTATTTAATGTTGATAGTTTAGACACAGTCACTATCTAACGTTTATTATTTAGACACAGTCACTATCTAATGTTGATAGTTTAGAGAACAGTAGCTATCTAATGTTGATAGTTTAGGGAATAGTCACTACCTAATGTTGATAGTTTAGAGACAGTCACTACCTAATGTTGATAGTTCAGACACAGTCACTATGTAATGTTGATAGTCTAGACAATCACTATCTAATGTTGATAGTTTAGACACAGTCACTACCTAATGTTGGTAGTTCAGACACAGTCACTATGTAATGTTGATAGTCTAGACAATCACTATCTAATGTTGATCGTTTAGACACAGTCACTATCTAATGTTGATAGTTTAGGGAACAGTCACTACCTAATGTTGATAGTTTAGACACAGTCACTATCTAATGTTGATAGTTTAGACACAGTCACTATCTAATGTTGATAGTTAGGGAACAATCACTATCTAATGTTGATAGTCTAGACACAGTCACTATCTAATGTTGATAGTTTAGACACTATCACTATCAAATGTTGATAGTTTAGACACAGTCACTATTTAATGTTGATAGATTAGACACAGTCACTATCTAACATTGATAGTTTAGACACAGTCACTATGTAATGTTGATAGTTTATACACTATCACTATCAAATGTTGATAGTTTAGACACAGTCACTATTTAATGTTGATAGTTTAGACACAGTCACTATCTAACGTTTATTATTTAGACACAGTCACTATCTAATGTTGATAGTTTAGAGAACAGTAGCTATCTAATGTTGATAGTTTAGGGAATAGTCACTACCTAATGTTGATAGTTTAGAGACAGTCACTACCTAATGTTGATAGTTCAGACACAGTCACTATGTAATGTTGATAGTCTAGACAATCACTATCTAATGTTGATAGTTTAGACACAGTCACTATCTAATGTTGATAGTTTAGGGAACAGTCACTACCTAATGTTGATAGTTTAGACACCGTCACTATCTAATGTTGATAGTTTAGACACAGTCACTATCTAATGTTGATAGTTAGGGAACAATCACTATCTAATGTTGATCATTTAGACACAGTCACTATCTAATGTTGATAGTTTAGACACTATCACTATCAAATGTTGATAGTTTAGACACAGTCACTATTTAATGTTGATAGTTTAGACACAGTCACTATCTAACGTTGATAGTTTAGACACAGTCACTATGTAATGTTGATAGTTTAGACACTATCACTATCAAATGTTGATAGTTTAGACACAGTCACTATTTAATGTTGATAGTTTAGACACAGTCACTGTCTAATGTTGATAGTTTAGACACAGTCACTATCTAACGTTTATAGTTTAGACACAGTCACTATCTAATGTTGATAGTTTAGACACAGTCACTATCTAATGTTGATAGTTTAGACACAGTCACTATCTAACGTTGATTATTTAGACACAGTCACTATCTAATGTTGATAGTTTAGAGAACAGTCACTATCTAATATTAATAGTTTAGCGAATAGTCACTACCTAATGTTGATAGTTTAGAGACAGTCACTACCTAATGTTGGTAGTTCAGACACAGTCACTATGTAATGTTGATAGTCTAGACAATCACTATCTATTGTTGATAGTTTAGGGATCAGTCACTACCTAATGTTGATAGTTTAGTCACAGTCACTATCTAATGTTGATAGTTTAGACACAGTCACTATCTAATGTTGATAGTTAGGGAACAATCACTATCTAATGTTGATAGTTTAGACACAGTCACTATCTAATGTTGATAGTTTAGACACTATCACTATCAAATGTTGATAGTTTAGACACAGTCACTATTTAATGTTGATAGTTTAGACACAGTCATTATCTAACGTTGATAGTTTAGACACAGTCACTATGTAATGTTGATAGTTTAGACACTATCACTATCAATGTTGATAGTTTAGACACAGTCACTATTTAATGTTGATAGTTTAGACACAGTCACTATCTAATGTTGATAGTTTAGACACAGTCACTATCTAACGTTTATAGTTTAGACACAGTCACTATCTAATGTTGATAGTTTAGAAACAGTCACTATCTAATGTTGATAGTTTAGACACAGTCACTATCTAACGTTGATTATTTAAACACAGTCACTATCTAATGTTGATAGTTTAGAGAACAGTCACTATCTAATGTTGATAGTTTAGGGAATAGTCACTACCTAATGTTGATAGTTCAGACACAGTCACTATGTAATGTTGATAGTCTATACAATCACTATCTAATGTTGATAGTTTAGACACAGTCACTATCTAATGTTGATAGTTTAGGGAACAGTCACTACCTAATGTTGATAGTTTAGACATAGTCACTATCTAATGTTGATAGTTTAGACACAGTCACTATCTAATGTTGATAGTTAGGGAACAATCACTATCTAATGTTGATAGTTTAGACACAGTCACTATCTAATGTTGATAGTTTAGACACTATCACTATCAAATGTTGATAGTTTAGACACAGTCACTGTTTAATGTTGATAGTTTAGACACAGTCACTAACTAACATATATAGTTTAGACACAGTCACTATGTAATGTTGATAGTTTATACACTATCACTATCAAATGTTGATAGTTTAGACACAGTCACTATTTAATATTGATAGTTTAGACACAGTCACTATCTAATGTTGATAGTTTAGACACAGTCACTATCTAACGTTTATAGTTTAGACACAGTCACTATCTAATGTTGATAGTTTAGACACAGTCGCTATCTAATGTTGATAGTTCAGACACAGTCACTTTCTAATGTTGATAGTTTAGACACTCTCACTATCAAATGTTGATAGTTTAGACAAAGTCACTATTTAATGTTGATAGTTTAGACACAGTCACTATCTAACGGTGATAGTTTAGACACAGTCACTATGTAATGTTGATAGTTTAGACACTATCATTATCAAATGTTGATAGTTTAGACACAGTCACTATTTAATGTTGATAGTTTAGACACAGTCACTATCTAATGTTGATGCTTTAGACACAGTCACTTTCTAATGTTGATAGTTTAGACACAGTCACTATCTAACGTTGATAGTTTAGACACAGTCACTATGTAATGTTGATAGTTTAGACACTATCACTATCAAATGTTGATAGTTTAGACACAGTCACTATTTAATGTTGATAGTTCAGACACAGTCACTCTCTAATGTTGATAGTTTAGACACAATCACTATCTAATGTTGATAGTTTAGACACAGTCACTATCTAACGTTGATAGTTTAGACACAGTCACTATGTAATGTTGATAGTTTAGACACTATCACTATCAGATGTTGATAGTTTAGACACAGTCACTATTTAATGTTGATAGTTTAGACACAGTCACTCTCTAATGTTGATAGTTTAGACACAGTCACTATCTAATGTTGATAGTTTAGGGAATAGTAACTACCTAATGTTGATAGTTTAGACACAGTCACTATCTAATGTTGATAGTTTAGACACTATCACTATCAAATGTTGATAGTTTAGACACAGTCACTATTTAATGTTGATAGTTTAGACACAGTCACTCTCTAATGTTGATAGTTTAGACACAGTCACTATCTAATGTTGATAGTTTAGGGAATAGTAACTACCTAATGTTGATAGTTTAGACACAGTCACTATCTAATGTTGATATTTTAGACACAGTCACTATCTAATGTTGATAGTTTAGACACAGTAACTATCTAATGTTGATAGTCTATACAATCACTATCTAATGTTGATAGTTTAGACACAGTCACTATCTAATGTTGATAGTTTAGGGAACAGTCACTACCTAATGTTGATAGTTTAGGGAATAGTCACTACCTAATGTTGATAGTTCAGACACAGTCACTATGTAATGTTGATAGTCTATACAATCACTATCTAATGTTGATAGTTTAGACATAGTCACTATCTAATGTTGATAGTTTAGGGAACAGTCACTACCTAATGTTGATAGTTTAGACATAGTCACTATCTAATGTTGATAGTTTAGACACAGTCACTATCTAATGTTGATAGTTAGGGAACAATCACTATCTAATGTTGATAGTTTAGACACAGTCACTATCTAATGTTGATAGTTTAGACACTATCACTATCAAATGTTGATAGTTTAGACACAGTCACTGTTTAATGTTGATAGTTTAGACACAGTCACTATCTAACATATATAGTTTAGACACAGTCACTATGTAATGTTGATAGTTTATACACTATCACTATCAAATGTTGATAGTTTAGACACAGTCACTATTTAATATTGATAGTTTAGACACAGTCACTATCTAATGTTGATAGTTTAGACACAGTCACTATCTAACGTTTATAGTTTAGACACAGTCACTATCTAATGTTGATAGTTTAGACACAGTCACTATCTAACGTTGATAGTTTAGACACAGTCGCTATCTAATGTTGATAGTTTAGACACAGTCACTATCTAATGTTGATAGTTAGGGAACAGTCACTATCTAATGTTGATAGTTCAGACACAGTCACTTTCTAATGTTGATAGTTTAGACACTCTCACTATCAAATGTTGATAGTTTAGACAAAGTCACTATTTAATGTTGATAGTTTAGACACAGTCACTATCTAACGGTGATAGTTTAGACACAGTCACTATGTAATGTTGATAGTTTAGACACTATCATTATCAAATGTTGATAGTTTAGACACAGTCACTATTTAATGTTGATAGTTTAGACACAGTCACTATCTAATGTTGATGGTTTAGACACAGTCACTATCTAATGTTGATAGTTTAGACACAATCACTATCTAACGTTTATAGTTTAGACACAGTCACTATCTAATGTTGATAGTTTAGACACAGTCACTATCTAACGTTGATAGTTTAGACACAGTCGCTATCTAATGTTGATAGTTTAGACACAGTCACTATCTAATGTTGATAGTTAGGGAACAGTCACTATCTAATGTTGATAGTTCAGACACAGTCACTTTCTAATGTTGATAGTTTAGACACTCTCACTATCAAATGTTGATAGTTTAGACAAAGTCACTATTTAATGTTGATAGTTTAGACACAGTCACTATCTAACGGTGATAGTTTAGACACAGTCACTATGTAATGTTGATAGTTTATACACTATCACTATCAAATGTTGATAGTTTAGACACAGTCACTATTTAATATTGATAGTTTAGACACAGTCACTATCTAATGTTGATAGTTTAGACACAGTCACTATCTAACGTTTATAGTTTAGACACAGTCACTATCTAATGTTGATAGTTTAGACACAGTCACTATCTAATGTTGATAGTTTAGACACAGTCGCTATCTAATGTTGATAGTTAGGGAACAGTCACTATCTAATGTTGATAGTTCAGACACAGTCACTTTCTAATGTTGATAGTTTAGACACTCTCACTATCAAATGTTGATAGTTTAGACACAGTCACTATGTAATGTTGATAGTTTAGACACTATCATTATCAAATGTTGATAGTTTAGACACAGTCACTATTTAATGTTGATAGTTTAGACACAGTCACTATCTAATGTTGATGGTTTAGACACAGTCACTTTCTAATGTTGATAGTTTAGACAAAGTCACTATTTAATGTTGATAGTTTAGACACAGTCACTCTCTAATGTTGATAGTTTAGACACAATCACTATCTAATGTTGATAGTTTAGACACAGTCACTATCTAACGTTGATAGTTTAGACACAGTCACTATGTAATGTTGATAGTTTAGACACTATCACTATCAAATGTTGATAGTTTAGACACAGTCACTATTTAATGTTGATAGTTTAGACACAGTCACTCTCTAATGTTGATAGTTTAGACACAGTCACTATCCAATGTTGATAGTTTAGGGAATAGTAACTACCTAATGTTGATAGTTTAGACACAGTCACTATCTAATGTTGATAGTTTAGACACTATCACTATCAAATGTTGATAGTTTAGACACAGTCACTATTTAATGTTGATAGTTTAGACACAGTCACTCTCTAATGTTGATAGTTTAGACACAGTCACTATCTAATGTTGATAGTTTAGGGAATAGTAACTACCTAATGTTGATAGTTTAGACACAGTCACTATCTAATGTTGATATTTTAGACACAGTCACTATCTAATGTTGATAGTTTAGACACAGTAACTATCTAATGTTGATAGTTAGGGAACAATCACTATCTAATGTTGATAGTTTAGACACAGTCACTATCTAATGTTGATAGTTTAGACACTTTCACTATCAAATGTTAAAGTTTAGACACAGTCACTATTTAATGTTTATAGTTTAGACACAGTCACTATCTAATGTTGATAGTTTAGACACAGTCACTATCTAACATTTATAGTTTAGACACATTCACTATCTAATGTTGATAGTTTAGACACAGTCACTATCTAACGTTGATAGTTTAGACACAGTCGCTATCTAATGTTGATAGTTAAGGAACAGTCACTATCTAATGTTGATAGTTTAGAAACAGTCACTATCTAATGTTGATAGTTAGGGAACAATCACTATCTAATGTTGATAGTTTAGACACAGTCACTATCTAATATTGATAGTTTAGACACTATCACTATCAAATGTTGATAGTTTAGACAAAGTCACTATTTAATGTTGATAGTTTAGACACAGTCACTATCTAACGTTGATAGTTTAGACACAGTCAATATTTAATGTTGATAGTTTAGACACTATCACTATCAAATGTTGATAGTTTAGACACAGTCACTATTTAATGTTGATAATTTAGACACAGTCACTATCTAATGTTGATGGTTTAGACACAGTCACTTTCTAATGTTGATAGTTTAGACACAATCACTATCTAATGTTGATAGTTTAGACACAGTCACTATCTAACGTTGATAGTTTAGACACAGTCACTATGTAATTTTGATAGTTTAGACACTATCACTATCAAATGTTGATAGTTTAGACACAGTCACTACCTAATGTTGATAGTTTATACACAGTCACTATGTAATGTTGATAGTTTAGACAATCACTATCTAATGCTGATAGTTTAGGGAACAGTCACTACCTAACGTTGATAGTTTTGACTCAGTCACTATCTAATGTTGATAGTTTAGGGAACAGTCACTATCTAATATTGATAGTTTAGATACAGTCATTATGTATTGTTGATAGTTTTGACACAGTCACTATCTAATGTTGAGAGTTTACACACAGTCACTATCTAATGTTGATAGTTTAGACACAGTCACTATCTAATGTTGGTAGTTTAGGGAACAGTCACTATCTAGTATTGATAGTTTAGGGAAAAGTCACTATCTAATGTTGATATTTTAGACACAATCGCTATCTAATGTTAATAGTTTAGGGAACAGTCACTACCTAATGTTGATAGTTTATACACAGTCACTATGTAATGTTGATAGTTTAGACAATCACTATCTAATGTTGATAGTTTAGAGACATTGACTATCTAATTTTGATAGTTTAGGAAACAGTCACTACCTAATGTTTATAGTTTTGACTCAGTCTTTATCTGATGTTGATAGTTTAGGGAACAGTCACTATCTAATATTGATAGTTTAGACACAGTCATTATCTAATGTTGATAGTTTAGACACAGTCACTATCTAATGTTGATCGTTTGGACACAGTCACTATCTAATGTTGATAGTTTAGACACAGTCACTATCTAATGTTAATAGTTTAGACATAGTCACTATCTAATGTTGATAGTTTAGATACAGTCACTCTCTAATGTTAATCGTTTAGGCAATAGTCACTATCTAATATTGATAGTTTAGACACAGTCATTATCTAATGTTGATAGTTTAGGCACAGTCACAATCTAATGTTGATAGTTTAGGGAACAGTCACTATCTAATATTAATAGTTTAGACACAGTCATAATCTAATGTTGATAGTTTAGACACAGTCACTCTCTAATGTTAATCGTTTAGGCACCAGTCACTATCTAATATTGATAGTTTAGACACAGTCATTATCTAATGTTGATAGTTTAGGCACAGTCGCTATCTAATGTTGATAGTTTAGGGAACAGTCACTATCTAGTATTGATAGTTTAGGGAAAAGTAACTATCTAATGTAGATATTTTAGATACAGTCGCTATCTATTGTTAATAGTTTAGGGAACAGTCACTACTTAATGTTGATAGTTTATACACAGTCACTATGTAATGTTGATAGTTTAGACAATCACTATCTAATGTTGATAGTTTAGAGACATTGACTATCTAATGTTGATAGTTTATTGAACAGTCACTACCTAACGTTGATAGTTTTGACTCAGTCACTATCTAATGTTGATAGTTTAGGGTACAGTCACTATCTAATATTGATAGTTTAGACACAGTCATTATCTAATGTTGATAGTTTAGACACAATCACTATCTAATGTTGATTGTTTAGACACAGTCACTGTCTAATGTTGATAGTTTAGACACAGTCACTCTCTAATGTTAATAGTTTAGACACAGTCACTATTTAATGTTGATAGTTTAGACACAGTCACTCTCTAATGTTGATAGTTTAGACACAGTCACTATCCAATGTTGATAGTTTAGGGAATAGTAACTACCTAATGTTGATAGTTTAGACACAGTCACTATCTAATGTTGATAGTTTAGACACTATCACTATCAAATGTTGATAGTTTAGACACAGTCACTATTTAATGTTGATAGTTTAGACACAGTCACTCTCTAATGTTGATAGTTTAGACACAGTCACTATCTAATGTTGATAGTTTAGGGAATAGTAACTACCTAATGTTGATAGTTTAGACACAGTCACTATCTAATGTTGATATTTTAGACACAGTCACTATCTAATGTTGATAGTTTAGACACAGTAACTATCTAATGTTGATAGTTAGGGAACAATCACTATCTAATGTTGATAGTTTAGACACAGTCACTATCTAATGTTGATAGTTTAGACACTTTCACTATCAAATGTTAAAGTTTAGACACAGTCACTATTTAATGTTTATAGTTTAGACACAGTCACTATCTAATGTTGATAGTTTAGACACAGTCACTATCTAACATTTATAGTTTAGACACATTCACTATCTAATGTTGATAGTTTAGACACAGTCACTATCTAACGTTGATAGTTTAGACACAGTCGCTATCTAATGTTGATAGTTAAGGAACAGTCACTATCTAATGTTGATAGTTTAGAAACAGTCACTATCTAATGTTGATAGTTAGGGAACAATCACTATCTAATGTTGATAGTTTAGACACAGTCACTATCTAATATTGATAGTTTAGACACTATCACTATCAAATGTTGATAGTTTAGACAAAGTCACTATTTAATGTTGATAGTTTAGACACAGTCACTATCTAACGTTGATAGTTTAGACACAGTCAATATTTAATGTTGATAGTTTAGACACTATCACTATCAAATGTTGATAGTTTAGACACAGTCACTATTTAATGTTGATAATTTAGACACAGTCACTATCTAATGTTGATGGTTTAGACACAGTCACTTTCTAATGTTGATAGTTTAGACACAATCACTATCTAATGTTGATAGTTTAGACACAGTCACTATCTAACGTTGATAGTTTAGACACAGTCACTATGTAATTTTGATAGTTTAGACACTATCACTATCAAATGTTGATAGTTTAGACACAGTCACTACCTAATGTTGATAGTTTATACACAGTCACTATGTAATGTTGATAGTTTAGACAATCACTATCTAATGCTGATAGTTTAGGGAACAGTCACTACCTAACGTTGATAGTTTTGACTCAGTCACTATCTAATGTTGATAGTTTAGGGAACAGTCACTATCTAATATTGATAGTTTAGATACAGTCATTATGTATTGTTGATAGTTTTGACACAGTCACTATCTAATGTTGAGAGTTTACACACAGTCACTATCTAATGTTGATAGTTTAGACACAGTCACTATCTAATGTTGGTAGTTTAGGGAACAGTCACTATCTAGTATTGATAGTTTAGGGAAAAGTCACTATCTAATGTTGATATTTTAGACACAATCGCTATCTAATGTTAATAGTTTAGGGAACAGTCACTACCTAATGTTGATAGTTTATACACAGTCACTATGTAATGTTGATAGTTTAGACAATCACTATCTAATGTTGATAGTTTAGAGACATTGACTATCTAATTTTGATAGTTTAGGAAACAGTCACTACCTAATGTTTATAGTTTTGACTCAGTCTTTATCTGATGTTGATAGTTTAGGGAACAGTCACTATCTAATATTGATAGTTTAGACACAGTCATTATCTAATGTTGATAGTTTAGACACAGTCACTATCTAATGTTGATCGTTTGGACACAGTCACTATCTAATGTTGATAGTTTAGACACAGTCACTATCTAATGTTAATAGTTTGGACATAGTCACTATCTAATGTTGATAGTTTAGATACAGTCACTCTCTAATGTTAATCGTTTAGGCAATAGTCACTATCTAATATTGATAGTTTAGACACAGTCATTATCTAATGTTGATAGTTTAGGCACAGTCACAATCTAATGTTGATAGTTTAGGGAACAGTCACTATCTAATATTAATAGTTTAGACACAGTCATAATCTAATGTTGATAGTTTAGACACAGTCACTCTCTAATGTTAATCGTTTAGGCACCAGTCACTATCTAATATTGATAGTTTAGACACAGTCATTATCTAATGTTGATAGTTTAGGCACAGTCGCTATCTAATGTTGATAGTTTAGGGAACAGTCACTATCTAGTATTGATAGTTTAGGGAAAAGTAACTATCTAATGTAGATATTTTAGATACAGTCGCTATCTATTGTTAATAGTTTAGGGAACAGTCACTACTTAATGTTGATAGTTAATACACAGTCACTATGTAATGTTGATAGTTTAGACAATCACTATCTAATGTTGATAGTTTAGAGACATTGACTATCTAATGTTGATAGTTTATTGAACAGTCACTACCTAACGTTGATAGTTTTGACTCAGTCACTATCTAATGTTGATAGTTTAGGGTACAGTCACTATCTAATATTGATAGTTTAGACACAGTCATTATCTAATGTTGATAGTTTAGACACAATCACTATCTAATGTTGATTGTTTAGACACAGTCACTGTCTAATGTTGATAGTTTAGACACAGTCACTCTCTAATGTTAATAGTTTAGACACAATCACTATCTAATGTTGATAGTTTAGGGAACAGTCACTATCTAATGTTGATAGTTTAGGGAACAGTCACTACCTAATGTTAATAGTTTTGACTCAGTCACTATCTAATGTTGATAGTTTAGGGAAAAGTAACAATCAAATGTTGATATTTTAGTTACAGTCACTATCTAATGTTGATAGTTTAGACACAGTCACTATCTAATGTTGATAGTTTAGACACAGTCACTATGTCATGTTGATAGTTTAGGGAATAGTCACTATCTAATGTTGATAGTTTAGGGAACAGTCACTACCTAATGTTGTTAGTTTAGACACAGTCACTATCTAATGTTGATAGTTTAGACACAGTCATTATGTAATGTGGATAGTTTAGACACAGTCACTATCTAATGTTGATATTTTACACACAGTCACTATCTAATGTTGATAGTTTAGACACAGTCACTATCTAATGTTGATAGTTTAGACACAGTCACTATCGAATGTTGATAGTTTAGGGAACAGTCACTATCTAATATTGATAGTTTAGACACCGTCATTATCTAATGTTGATAGTTTAAACACAGTCACTATCTAATGTTGATATTTTAGACACAGTCGCTATCTAATGTTAATAGTTTAGGGAACAGTCACTACGTAATGTTGATAGTTTATATACAGTCACTTTGTAATGTTGATAATTTAGATAATCACTATCTAATGTTGATAGTTTAAAGACATTGACTATCTAATGTTGATAGTTTAGGGAACAGTCACTACCTAATGTTAATAGTTTTGACACAGTCATTATGTAATGTGGATAATTTAGACACAATCACTATCTAATGTTGATATTTTACACACAGTCACTATCTAATGTTGATAGTTTAGACACAGTCACTATCTAATGTTGATAGTTTAGACACAGTCACTATCTAATGTTGATAGTTTAGGGAACAGTCACTATCTAATATTGATAGTTTAGACACAGTCATTATCTAATGTTGATAGTTTAGGGAACAGTCACTACCTAATGTTGATAGTCTATATACAGTCACTATGTAATGCTGATAATTTAGATAATCACTATCTAATGTTGATAGTTTAGGGAACAGTCACTATCTAATGTTGATAGTTTAGGGAACAGTCACTACCTAATGTTTATAGTTAGGGAACATCCACTATCTAATGTTGATAGTTTAGACACAGTCACTATCTAATGTTGATAGTTTAGACACAGTCACTATGTCATGTTGATAGTTTAGGGAATAGTAACTATCTAATGTTGATAGTTTAGGGAACAGTCACTACCTAATGTTGTTAGTTTAGACACATTCACTATCTAATGTTGATAGTTTAGACACAGTCATTATGTAATGTGGATAGTTTAGACACAGTCACTATCTAATGCTGATATTTTATACACAGTCACTATCTAATGTTGATAGTTTAGACAAAGTCACTATCTAACGTTGATAGTTTGGACACAGTCACTATGTAATATTGATAGTTTAGAGAACAGTCACTATCTATGGTTGATAGTTTAGGGAACAGTCACTACCTAATGTTGTTAGTTTAGACACAGTCATTATGTAATGTGGATAGTTTAGACACAGTCACTATCTAATGTTGATATTTTACACACAGTCACTATCTAATGTTGATAGTTTAGACACAGTCACTATCTAATGTTGATAGTTTAGACACAGTCACTATCTAATATTGATAGTTTAGACACAGTCATTATCTAATGTTGATAGTTTAGACACAGTCACAATCTAATGTTGATAGTTTAGGGAACAGTCACTATCTAATATTGATAGTTTAGGGAAAAGTAACAATCTAATGTTGATATTGTAGATACAGTCGCTGTCTAATGTTCATAGTTTAGGGAACCGTCACTACCTAATGTTGATAGTTTATACACAGTCACTATGTAATGTTGATAGTTTAGACAATCACTATCTAATGTTGATAGTTTAGAGACATTGACTATCTAATTTTGATAGTTTAGGGAACAGTCACTATCTAATATTGATAGTTTAGACACAGTCATTATCTAATGTTGATAGTTTAGACACAGTCACTATCTAATGTTGATCGTTTAGACACAGTCACTATCTAATGTTAATAGTTTAGACATAGTCACTATCTAATGTTGATAGTTTAGATACAGTCACTCTCTAATGTTAATCGTTTAGGCAATATTCACTATCTAATATTGATCGTTTAGACACAGTCACTATCTAATATTAATAGTTTAGACACAGTCATTATCTAATGTTGATAGTTTAGACACAGTCACTCTCTAATGTTAATCGTTTAGGCACAGTCGCTATATAATGTTGATAGTTTAGACAATCACTATCTAATGTTGATAGTTTAGAGACATTGACTATCTAATTTTGATAGT
Organism: Coregonus lavaretus; assembly: GCF_964263955.1. Lineage (NCBI taxonomy): Eukaryota > Metazoa > Chordata > Actinopteri > Salmoniformes > Salmonidae > Coregonus > Coregonus lavaretus. The sequence goes on from NC_140016.1 coordinate 10,883,148, forward strand.
TTAGGGAACAGTCACTACCTAATGTCTATAGTTTTGACTCAGTCTTTATCTGATGTTGATAGTTTAGGGAACAGTCACTATCTAATATTGATAGTTTAGACACAGTCATTATCTAATGTTGATAGTTTAGACACAGTCACTATCTAATGTTGATCGTTTAGACACAGTCACTATTTAATGTTGATAGTTTAGACACAGTCACTATCTAATGTTAATAGTTTAGACATAGTCACTATCTAATGTTGATAGTTTAGATACAGTCACTCTCTAATGTTAATCGTTTCGGCAATAGTCACTATCTAATATTGAAAGTTTAGACACAGTCATTATCTAATGTTGATAGTTTAGGCACAGTCACAATCTAATGTTGATAGTTTAGGGAACAGTCACTATCTAATATTAATAGTTTAGACACAGTCATTATCTAATGTTGATAGTTTAGACACAGTCACTCTCTAATGTTAATCGTTTAGGCAACAGTCACTATCTAATATTGATAGTTTAGACACAGTCATTATCTAATGTTGATAGTTTAGGCACAGTCGCTATATAATGTTGATAGTTTAGGGAACAGTCACTATCTAGTATTGATAGTTTAGGGAAAAGTAACTATCTAATGTAGATATTTTAGAAACAGTCGCTATCTATTGTTAATAGTTTAGGGAACAGTCACTACCTAATGTTGATAGTTTATACACAGTCACTATGTAATGTTGATAGTTTAGACAATCACTATCTAATGTTGATAGTTTAGAGACATTGACTATCTAATGTTGATAGTTTAGGGAACAGTCACTACCTAATGTTGATAATTTTGACACAGTCACTATCTAATGTTGATAGTTTAGACACAGTCATTATATAATGTTGATAGTTTAGACACAGTAATTATGTATTGTTGATAGTTTAGACACAGTCACTATCTAATGTTGATAGTTTACACACAGTCACTATCTAATGCTGATAGTTTAGACACAGTCACTATCTAATGTTGATAGTTTAGGGAACAGTCACTACCTAATGTTGATAGTTAGGGAACAGTCACTATCTAATGTTGATAGTTTAGACACAGTCACTATCTAATGTTAATAGTTTAGGGAACAGTCACTACCTAATGTTCATAGTTTATACACAGTCACTATGTAATGTTGATAGTTTAGACAATCACTATCTAATGTTGATAGTTTAGAGACATTGACTATCTAATGTTGATAGTTTAGGGAACAGTCACTACCTAACGTTGATAGTTTTGACTCAGTCACTATCTAATGTTGATAGTTTAGATACAGTCATTATCTAATGTTGATAGTTTAGACACAATCACTATCTAATGTTGATTGTTTAGACACAGTCACTGTCTAATGTTGATAGTTTAGACACAGTCACTCTCTAATGTTAATAGTTTAGACACAATCACTATCTAATGTTGATAGTTTAGGGAACAGTCACTATCTAATGTTGATAGTTTAGGGAACAGTCACTACCTAATGTTAATAGTTTTGACTCAGTCACTATCTAATGTTGATAGTTTAGGGAAAAGTCACTATCAAATGTTGATATTTTAGTCACAGTCACTATCTAATGTTGATGTTTAGACACAGTCACTATCTAATGTTGATATTTTAGACACAGTCACTATGTCATGTTGATAGTTTAGGGAATAGTCACTATCTAATGTTGATAGTTTAGGGAACAGTCACTACCTAATGTTGTTAGTTTAGACACAGTCACTATCTAATGTTGATAGTTTAGACACAGTCATTATGTAATGTGGATAGTTTAGACACAGTCACTATCTAATGTTGATAGTTTAGACACAGTCATTATGTAATGTGGATAGTTTAGACACAGTCACTATCTAATGTTGATAGTTTAGACACAGTCACTATCGAATGTTGATAGTTTAGGGAACAGTCACTATCTAATATTGATAGTTTAGACACCGTCATTATCTAATGTTGATAGTTTAGACACAGTCACTATCTAATGTTGATATTTTAGACACAGTCGCTATCTAATGTTAATAGTTTAGGGAACAGTCACTTTGTAATGTTGATAATTTAGATAATCACTATCTAATGTTGATAGTTTAGAGACATTGACTAGCTAATGTTGATAGTTTAGGGAACAGTCACTACCTAATGTTAATAGTTTTGACACAGTCATTATGTAATGTGGATAATTTAGACACAATCACTATCTAATGTTGATATTTTACACACAGTCACTATCTAATGTTGATAGTTTAGACACAGTCACTATCTAATGTTGATAGTTTAGACACAGTCACTATCTAATGTTGATAGTTTAGGGAACAGTCACTATCTAATATTGATAGTTTAGACACAGTCATTATCTAATGTTGATAGTTTAGGGAACAGTCACTATCTAATATTGATAGTTTAGGGAAAAGTCACTATATAATGTTGATATTGTAGACACAGTCGCTATCTAATGTTAATAGTTTAGGGAACAGTCACTACCTAATGTTGATAGTCACTATGTAATGTTGATAATTTAGATAATCACTATCTAATGTTGACAGTTTAGGGAACAGTCACTATCTAATGTTGATAGTTTAGGGAACAGTCACTACCTAATGTTTATAGTTAGGGAACATCCACTATCTAATGTTGATAGTTTAGACACAGTCAGTATCTAATGTTGATAGTTTAGACACAGTCACTATGTCATGTTGATAGTTTAGGGAATAGTAACTATCTAATGTTGATAGTTTAGGGAACAGTCACTACCTAATGTTGTTAGTTTAGACACAGTCACTATCTAATGTTGATAGTTTAGACACAGTCATTATGTAATGTGGATAGTTTAGACACAGTCACTATCTAATGCTGATATTTTATACACAGTCACTATCTAATGTTGATAGTTTAGACACAGTCACTATATAATGTTGATAGTTTAGACACTATCACTATCAAATGTTCATAGTTTATACACAGTCACTATGTAATGTTGATAGTTTAGACAATCACTATCTAATGTTGATAGTTTAGAGACATTGACTATCTAATGTTGATAGTTTAGGGAACAGTCACTACCTAACGTTGATAGTTTTGACTCAGTCACTATCTAATGTTGATAGTTTAGGGTACAGTCACTATCTAATATTGATAGTTTAGACACAGTCATTATCTAATGTTAATAGTTTAGACACAATCACTATCTAATGTTGATTGTTTAGACACAGTCACTGTCTAATGTTGATAGTTTAGACACAGTCACTCTCTAATGTTAATAGTTTAGACACAATCACTATCTAATGTTGATAGTTTAGTGAACAGTCACTATCTAATGTTGATAGTTTAGGGAACAGTCACTACCTAATGTTAATAGTTTTGACTCAGTCACTATCTAATGTTGATAGTTTAGGGAAAAGTCACTATCAAATGTTGATATTTTATTCACAGTCACTATCTAATGTTGATAGTTTAGACACAGTCACTATCTAATTTTGATAGTTTAGACACAGTCAATATGTCATGTTGATAGTTTAGGGAATAGTCACTATCTAATGTTGATAGTTTAGGGAACAGTCACTACCTAATGTTGTTAGTTTAGACACAGTCACTATCTAATGTTGATAGTTTAGACACAGTCATTATGTAATGTGGATAGTTTAGACACAGTCACTATCTAATGTTGATATTTTACACACAGTCACTATCTAATGTTGATAGTTTAGACACAGTCACTATCTAATGTTGATAGTTTAGACACAGTCACTATCGAATGTTGATAGTTTAGGGAACAGTCACTATCTAATATTGATAGTTTAGACACCGTCATTATCTAATGTTGATAGTTTAGACACAGTCACTATCTAATGTTGATATTTTAGACACAGTCGCTATCTAATGTTAATAGTTTAGGGAACAGTCACTACGTAATGTTGATAGTTTATATACAGTCACTTTGTAATGTTGATAATTTAGATAATCACTATCTAATGTTGATAGTTTAGAGACATTGACTATCTAATGTTGATAGTTTAGGGAACAGTCACTACCTAATGTTAATAGTTTTGACACAGTCATTATGTAATGTGGATAATTTAGACACAATCACTATCTAATGTTGATATTTTACACACAGTCACTATCTAATGTTGATAGTTTAGACACAGTCACTATATAATGTTGATAGTTTAGACACAGTCACTATCTAATGTTGATAGTTTAGGGAACAGTCACTATCTAATATTGATAGTTTAGACACAGTCATTATCTAATGTTGATAGTTTAGGGAACAGTCACTATCTAATATTGATAGTTTAGGGAAAAGTAACTATATAATGTTGATATTGTAGACACAGTCGCTATCTAATGTTAATAGTTTAGGGAACAGTCACTACCTAATGTTGATAGTCTATATACAGTCACTATGTAATGTTGATAATTTAGATAATCACTATCTAATGTTGATAGTTTAGGGAACAGTCACTATCTAATGTTGATAGTTTAGGGAACAGTCACTACCTAATGTTTATAGTTAGGGAACATCCACTATCTAATGTTGATAGTTTAGACACAGTCACTATCTAATGTTGATAGTTTAGACACAGTCACTATGTCATGTTGATAGTTTAGGGAATAGTAACTATCTAATGTTGATAGTTTAGGGAACAGTCACTACCTAATGTTGTTAGTTTAGACACAGTCACTATCTAATGTTGATAGTTTAGACACTCATTATCTAATGTTGATAGTTTAGACACAGTCACTATATAATGTTGATAGTTTAGACACTATCACTATCAAATGTTGATAGTTTAGACAAAGTCACTATGTAATGTTGATAGTTTAGACAAAGTCACTATCTAACGTTGATAGTTTGGACACAGTCACTATGTAATATTGATAGTTTAGAGAACAGCCACTATCTATGGTTGATAGTTTAGGGAACAGTCACTACCTAATGTTGTTAGTTTAGACACAGTCACTATCTAATGTTGATAGTTTAGACACAGTCATTATGTAATGTGGATAGTTTAGACACAGTCACTATCTAATGTTGATATTTTACACACAGTCACTATCTAATGTTGATAGTTTAGACACAGTCAATATCTAATGTTGATAGTTTAGACACAGTCACTATCTAATATTGATAGTTTAGACACAGTCATTATCTAATGTTGATAGTTTAGACACAGTCACAATCTAATGTTGATAGTTTAGGGAACAGTCACTATCTAATATTGATAGTTTAGGGAAAAGTAACAATATAATGTTGATATTGTAGATACAGTCGCTGTCTAATGTTCATAGTTTAGGGAACCGTCACTACCTAATGTTGATAGTTTATACACAGTCACTATGTAATGTTGATAGTTTAGACAATCACTATCTAATGTTGATAGTTTAGAGACATTGACTATCTAATTTTGATAGTTTAGGGAACAGTCACTACCTAATGTTTATAGTTTTGACTCAGTCTTTATCTGATGTTGATAGTTTAGGGAACAGTCACTATCTAATATTGATAGTTTAGACACAGTCATTATCTAATGTTGATAGTTTAGACACAGTCACTATCTAATGTTGATCGTTTAGTCACAGTCACTATCTAATGTTAATAGCTTAGACATAGTCACTATCTAATGTTGATAGTTTGGATACAGTCACTCTCTAATGTTAATCGTTTAGGCAATATTCACTATCTAATATTGATAGTTTAGACACAGTCATTATCTAATGTTGATAGTTTAGGCACAGTCACAATCTAATGTTGATAGTTTAGGGAACAGTCACTATCTAATATTAATAGTTTAGACACAGTCATTATCTAATGTTGATAGTTTAGACACAGTCACTCTCTAATGTTAATCGTTTAGGCACAGTCGCTATATAATGTTGATAGTTTAGACAATCACTATCTAATGTTGATAGTTTAGAGACATTGACTATCTAATTTTGATAGTTTAGGGAACAGTCACTACCTAATGTTTATAGTTTTGACTCAGTCTTTATCTGATGTTGATAGTTTAGGGAACAGTCACTATCTAATATTGATAGTTTAGACACAGTCATTATCTAATGTTGATAGTTTAGACACAGTCACTCTCTAATGTTAATCGTTTAGGCAACAGTCACTATCTAATATTGATAGTTTAGACACAGTCATTATCTAATGTTGATAGTTTAGGCACAGTCGCTATATAATGTTGATAGTTTAGGGAACAGTCACTATCTAGTATTGATAGTTTAGGGAAAAGTAACTATCTAATGTAGATATTTTAGACACAGTCGCTATCTATTGTTAATAGTTTAGGGATCAGTCACTACCTAATGTTGATAGTTTATACACAGTCACTATGTAATGTTGATAGTTTAGACAATCACTATCTAATGTTGATAGTTTAGAGACATTGACTATCTAATGTTGATAGTTTAGGGAACAGTCACTACCTAATGTTGATAGTTTTGACACAGTCACTATCTAATGTTGATAGTTTAGACACAGTCATTATATAATTTTGATAGTTTAGACACAGTAATTATGTATTGTTGATAGTTTAGACACAGTCACTATCTAATGTTGATAGTTTACACACAGTCACTATCTAATGTTGATAGTTTAGGTAACAGTCAAAATCTAATGTTGATAGTTTAGGGAACAGTCACTACCTAATGTTGATAGTTTTGACTCAGTCACTATCTCATGTTAATAGTTTAGGGAACAGTCACTACCTAATGTTGATAGTTTATACACAGTCACTATGTAATGTTGATAGTTTAGGTAACAGTCAAAATCTAATGTTGATAGTTTAGGGAACAGTCACTACCTAATGTTGATAGTTTTGACTCAGTCACTATCTCATGTTAATAGTTTAGGGAACAGTCACTACCTAATGTTGATAGTTTATACACAGTCACTATGTAATGTTGATAGTTTAGACAATCACTATCTAATGTTGATAGTTTAGAGACATTGACTATCTAATGTTGATAGTTTAGGGAACAGTCACTACCTAATGTTGATAGTTTTGACTCAGTAACTATCTAATGTTGATAGTTTAGGGAACAGTCACTACCTAATGTTGATAGTTAGGGAACAGTCACTATCTAATGTTGATAGTTTAGACACAGTCACTATCTAATGTTGATAGTTTAGACACAGTCATTATCTAATGTTGATAGTTTAGGGAACAGTCACTTCCTAATGTTGTTAGTTTAGACACAGTCACTATCTAATGTTGATAGTTTAGACACAGTCATTATGTAATGTTGATATTTTACACAGTCACTCTCTAATGTTGATAGTTTTGACACAGTCACTATCTAATGTTGATAGTTTAGACACAGTCACTCTCTAATGTTAATACTTTAGGCAACAGTCACTACCTAATGTTGTTAGTTTAGACACAGTCACTATCTAATGTTGATAGTTTAGACACAGTCATTATGTAATGTGGATAGTTTAGACACAGTCACTATCTAATGTTGATATTTTACACACAGTCACTATCTAATGTTGATAGTTTAGACACAGTCAATATCTAATGTTGATAGTTTAGACACAGTCACTATCTAATATTGATAGTTTAGACACAGTCATTATCTAATGTTGATAGTTTAGACACAGTCACAATCTAATGTTGATAGTTTAGGGAACAGTCACTATCTAATATTGATAGTTTAGGGAAAAGTAACAATATAATGTTGATATTGTAGATACAGTCGCTGTCTAATGTTCATAGTTTAGGGAACCGTCACTACCTAATGTTGATAGTTTATACACAGTCACTATGTAATGTTGATAGTTTAGACAATCACTATCTAATGTTGATAGTTTAGAGACATTGACTATCTAATTTTGATAGTTTAGGGAACAGTCACTACCTAAAGTTTATAGTTTTGACTCAGTCTTTATCTGATGTTGATAGTTTAGGGAATAGTCACTATCTAATATTGATAGTTTAGACACAGTCATTATCTAATGTTGATAGTTTAGACACAGTCACTATCTAATGTTGATCGTTTAGTCACAGTCACTATCTAATGTTAATAGTTTAGACATAGTCACTATCTAATGTTGATAGTTTAGATACAGTCACTCTCTAATGTTAATCGTTTAGGCAATATTCACTATCTAATATTGATAGTTTAGACACAGTCATTATCTAATGTTGATAGTTTAGGCACAGTCACAATCTAATGTTGATAGTTTAGGGAACAGTCACTATCTAATATTAATAGTTTAGACACAGTCATTATCTAATGTTGATAGTTTAGACACAGTCACTCTCTAATGTTAATCGTTTAGGCACAATCGCTATATAATGTTGATAGTTTAGACAATCACTATCTAATGTTGATAGTTTAGAGACATTGACTATCTAATTTTGATAGTTTAGGGAACAGTCACTACCTAATGTTTATAGTTTTGACTCAGTCTTTATCTGATGTTGATACTTTAGGGAACAGTCACTATCTAATATTGATAGGTTAGACACAGTCATTATCTAATGTTGATAGTTTAGACACAGTCACTATCTAATGTTGATCGTTTAGACACAGTCACTATTTAATGTTGATAGTTTAGACACAGTCACTATCTAATGTTAATAGTTTAGACATAGTCACTATCTAATGTTGATAGTTTAGATACAGTCACTCTCTAATGTTAATCGTTTCGGCAATAGTCACTATCTAATATTGAAAGTTTAGACACAGTCATTATCTAATGTTGATAGTTTAGGCACAGTCACAATCTAATGTTGATAGTTTAGGGAACAGTCACTATCTAATATTAATAGTTTAGACACAGTCACTATCTAATGTTGATAGTTTAGACACAGTCACTCTCTAATGTTAATCGTTTAGGCAACAGTCACTATCTAATATTGATAGTTTAGACCGAGTCATTATCTAATGTTGATAGTTTAGGCACCGTCGCTATATAATGTTGATAGTTTAGGGAACAGTCACTATCTAGTATTGATAGTTTAGGGAAAAGTAACTATCTAATGTAGATATTTTAGACACAGTCGCTATCTATTGTTAATAGTTTAGGGAACAGTCACTACCTAATGTTGATAGTTTATACACAGTCACTATGTAATGTTGATAGTTTAGACAATCACTATCTAATGTTGATAGTTTAGAGACATTGACTATCTAATGTTGATAGTTTAGGGAACAGTCACTACCTAATGTTGATAGTTTTGACACAGTCACTATCTAATGTTGATAGTTTAGACACAGTGATTATATAATTTTGATAGTTTAGACACAGTAATTATGTATTGTTGATAGTTTAGACACAGTCACTATCTAATGTTGATAGTTTACACACAGTCACTATCTAATGTTGATAGTTTAGGGAACAGTCACTACCTAATGTTGATAGTTTTGACTCAGTCACTATCTCATGTTAATAGTTTAGGGAACAGTCACTACCTAATGTTGATAGTTTATACACAGTCACTATGTAATGTTGATAGTTTAGACAATCACTATCTAATGTTGATAGTTTAGAGACATTGACTATCTAATGTTGATAGTTTAGGGAACAGTCACTACCTAATGTTGATAGTTTTGACTCAGTCACTATCTAATGTTGATAGTTTAGGGAATAGTCACAATCTAATGTTGATAGTTTAGACACAGTATCTATCTAATGTTGATTGTTTAGACACAGTCACTATCTAATGTTGATAGTTTAGATACAGTCATTATCTAATGTTGATAGTTTAGGCACAGTCGCTATCTAATGTTAATAGTTCAGGGAACAGTCACTACCTAATGTTCATAGTTTATACACAGTTACTATGTAATGTTGATAGTTTAGACAATCACTATCTAATGCTGATAGTTTAGGGAACAGTCACTACCTAACGTTGATAGTTTTGACTCAGTCAATATCGAATGTTGATAGTTTAGGGAACAGTCACTATCTAATATTGATAGTTTAGACACAGTCATTATCTAATGTTGATAGTTTAGACACAGTCACTATCTAATATTGATAGTTTAGACACAGTCATTATCTAATGTTGATAGTTTAGGCACAGTCACTATATAATGTTGATTGTTTAGGGAACAGTCACTATCTAGTATTGATAGTTTAGGGAAAAGTCACTATCTAATGTTGATATTTTAGACACAGTCGCTATCTAATGTTAATAGTTCAGGGAACAGTCACTACCTAATGTTCATAGTTTATACACAGTTACTATTTAATGTTGATAGTTTAGACAATCACTATCTAATGCTGATAGTTTAGGGAACAGTCACTACCTAACGTTGATAGTTTTGACTCAGTCACTATCGAATGTTGATAGTTTAGGGAACAGTCACTATCTAATATTGATAGTTTAGACACAGTCACTATCTAATGTTGATCGTTTAGACACAGTCACTATCTAATGTTGATAGATTAGACACATTCACTCTCTAATGTTAATAGTTTAGACACAGTCACTATCTAATGTTGATAGTTTAGGGAACAGTCACTATCTAATGTTGATAGTTTAGGGAACAGTCACTACCTAATGTTGATAGTTAGGGAACAGTCACTATCTAATGTTGATAGTTTAGACACAGTCACTATCTAATGTTGATAGTTTAGACACAGTCATTATCTAATATTGATAGTTTAGGGAACAGTCACTTCCTAATGTTGTTAGTTTAGACACAGTCACTATCTAATGTTGATAGTTTAGACACAGTCATTATGTAATGTTGATATTTTACACAGTCACTCTCTAATGTTGATAGTTTTGACACAGTCACTATCTAATGTTGATAGTTTAGACACAGTCACTCTCTAATGTTAATACTTTAGGCAACAGTCACTACCTAATGTTGTTAGTTTAGACACAGTCACTATCTAATGTTGATAGTTTAGACACAGTCATTATGTAATGTGGATAGTTTAGACACAGTCACTATCTAATGTTGATATTTTACACACAGTCACTATCTAATGTTGATAGTTTAGACACAGTCAATATCTAATGTTGATAGTTTAGACACAGTCACTATCTAATATTGATAGTTTAGACACAGTCATTATCTAATGTTGATAGTTTAGACACAGTCACAATCTAATGTTGATAGTTTAGGGAACAGTCACTATCTAATATTGATAGTTTAGGGAAAAGTAACAATATAATGTTGATATTGTAGATACAGTCGCTGTCTAATGTTCATAGTTTAGGGAACCGTCACTACCTAATGTTGATAGTTTATACACAGTCACTATGTAATGTTGATAGTTTAGACAATCACTATCTAATGTTGATAGTTTAGAGACATTGACTATCTAATTTTGATAGTTTAGGGAACAGTCACTACCTAATGTTTATAGTTTTGACTCAGTCTTTATCTGATGTTGATAGTTTAGGGAACAGTCACTATCTAATATTGATAGTTTAGACACAGTCATTATCTAATGTTGATAGTTTAGACACAGTCACTATCTAATGTTGATCGTTTAGTCACAGTCACTATCTAATGTTAATAGTTTAGACATAGTCACTATCTAATGTTGATAGTTTAGATACAGTCACTCTCTAATGTTAATCGTTTAGGCAATATTCACTATCTAATATTGATAGTTTAGACACAGTCATTATCTAATGTTGATAGTTTAGGCACAGTCACAATCTAATGTTGATAGTTTAGGGAACAGTCACTATCTAATATTAATAGTTTAGACACAGTCATTATCTAATGTTGATAGTTTAGACACATTCACTCTCTAATGTTAATCGTTAAGGCACAGTCGCTATATAATGTTGATAGTTTAGACAATCACTATCTAATGTTGATAGTTTAGAGACATTGACTATCTAATTTTGATAGTTTAGGGAACAGTCACTACCTAATGTTTATAGTTTTGACTCAGTCTTTATCTGATGTTGATAGTTTAGGGAACAGTCACTATCTAATATTGATAGTTTAGACACTGTCATTATCTAATGTTGATAGTTTAGACACAGTCACTATCTAATGTTGATCGTTTAGACACAGTCACTATTTAATGTTGATAGTTTAGACACAGTCACTATCTAATGTTAATAGTTTAGACATAGTCACTATCTAATGTTGATAGTTTAGATACAGTCACTCTCTAATGTTAATCGTTTCGGCAATTGTCACTATCTAATATTGAAAGTTTAGACACAGTCATTATCTAATGTTGATAGTTTAGGCACAGTCACAATCTAATGTTGATAGTTTAGGGAACAGTCACTATCTAATATTAATAGTTTAGACACAGTCATTATCTAATGTTGATAGTTTAGGCACAGTCGCTATATAATGTTGATAGTTTAGGGAACAGTCACTATCTAGTATTGATAGTTTAGGGAAAAGTAACTATCTAATGTAGATATTTTAGACACAGTCGCTATCTATTGTTAATAGTTTAGGGAACAGTCACTACCTAATGTTGATAGTTTATACACAGTCACTATGTAATGTTGATAGTTTAGACAATCACTATCTAATGTTGATAGTTTAGAGACATTGACTATCTAATGTTGATAGTTTAGGGAACAGTCACTACCTAATGTTGATAGTTTTGACACAGTCACTATCTAATGTTGATAGTTTAGACACAGTCATTATATAATTTTGATAGTTTAGACACAGTAATTATGTATTGTTGATAGTTTAGACACAGTCACTATCTAATGTTGATAATTTACACACAGTCACTATCTAATGTTGATAGTTTAGGGAACAGTCAAAATCTAATGTTGATAGTTTAGGGAACAGTCACTACCTAATGTTGATAGTTTTGACTCAGTCACTATCTCATGTTAATAGTTTAGGGAACAGTCACTACCTAATGTTGATAGTTTATACACAGTCACTATGTAATGTTGATAGTTTAGACAATCACTATCTAATGTTGATAGTTTAGAGACATTGACTATCTAATGTTGATAGTTTAGGGAACAGTCACTACCTAATGTTGATAGTTTTGACTCAGTCACTATCTAATGTTGATAGTTTAGGGAATAGTCACAATCTAATGTTGATAGTTTAGACACAGTATCTATCTAATGTTGATTGTTTAGACACAGTCACTATCTAATGTTGATAGTTTAGATACAGTCACTCTCTAATGTTAATCGTTTAGGCAACAGTCACTATCTAATATTGATAGTTTAGACACAGTCATTATCTAATGTTGATAGTTTAGGCACAGTCACTATATAATGTTGATTGTTTAGGGAACAGTCACTATCTAGTATTGATAGTTTAGGGAAAAGTCACTATCTAATGTTGATATTTTAGACCAGTCGCTATCTAATGTTAATAGTTCAGGGAACAGTCACTACCTAATGTTCATAGTTTATACACAGTTACTATGTAATGTTGATAGTTTAGACAATCACTATCTAATGTTGATAGTTTAGAGACATTGACTATCTAATGTTGATAGTTTAGGGAACAGTCACTACCTAATGTTGATAGTTTTGACACAGTCACTATCTAATGTTGATAGTTTAGACACAGTCATTATATAATTTTGATAGTTTAGACACAGTAATTATGTATTGTTGATAGTTTAGACACAGTCACTATCTAATGTTGATAGTTTACACACAGTCACTATCTAATGTTGATAGTTTAGGTAACAGTCAAAATCTAATGTTGATAGTTTAGGGAACAGTCACTACCTAATGTTGATAGTTTTGACTCAGTCACTATCTCATGTTAATAGTTTAGGGAACAGTCACTACCTAATGTTGATAGTTTATACACAGTCACTATGTAATGTTGATAGTTTAGGTAACAGTCAAAATCTAATGTTGATAGTTTAGGGAACAGTCACTACCTAATGTTGATAGTTTTGACTCAGTCACTATCTCATGTTAATAGTTTAGGGAACAGTCACTACCTAATGTTGATAGTTTATACACAGTCACTATGTAATGTTGATAGTTTAGACAATCACTATCTAATGTTGATAGTTTAGAGACATTGACTATCTAATGTTGATAGTTTAGGGAACAGTCACTACCTAATGTTGATAGTTTTGACTCAGTAACTATCTAATGTTGATAGTTTAGGGAACAGTCACTACCTAATGTTGATAGTTAGGGAACAGTCACTATCTAATGTTGATAGTTTAGACACAGTCACTATCTAATGTTGATAGTTTAGACACAGTCATTATCTAATGTTGATAGTTTAGGGAACAGTCACTTCCTAATGTTGTTAGTTTAGACACAGTCACTATCTAATGTTGATAGTTTAGACACAGTCATTATGTAATGTTGATATTTTACACAGTCACTCTCTAATGTTGATAGTTTTGACACAGTCACTATCTAATGTTGATAGTTTAGACACAGTCACTCTCTAATGTTAATACTTTAGGCAACAGTCACTACCTAATGTTGTTAGTTTAGACACAGTCACTATCTAATGTTGATAGTTTAGACACAGTCATTATGTAATGTGGATAGTTTAGACACAGTCACTATCTAATGTTGATATTTTACAAACAGTCACTATCTAATGTTGATAGTTTAGACACAGTCAATATCTAATGTTGATAGTTTAGACACAGTCACTATCTAATATTGATAGTTTAGACACAGTCATTATCTAATGTTGATAGTTTAGACACAGTCACAATCTAATGTTGATAGTTTAGGGAACAGTCACTATCTAATATTGATAGTTTAGGGAAAAGTAACAATATAATGTTGATATTGTAGATACAGTCGCTGTCTAATGTTCATAGTTTAGGGAACCGTCACTACCTAATGTTGATAGTTTATACACAGTCACTATGTAATGTTGATAGTTTAGACAATCACTATCTAATGTTGATAGTTTAGAGACATTGACTATCTAATTTTGATAGTTTAGGGAACAGTCACTACCTAAAGTTTATAGTTTTGACTCAGTCTTTATCTGATGTTGATAGTTTAGGGAATAGTCACTATCTAATATTGATAGTTTAGACACAGTCATTATCTAATGTTGATAGTTTAGACACAGTCACTATCTAATGTTGATCGTTTAGTCACAGTCACTATCTAATGTTAATAGTTTAGACATAGTCACTATCTAATGTTGATAGTTTAGATACAGTCACTCTCTAATGTTAATCGTTTAGGCAATATTCACTATCTAATATTGATAGTTTAGACACAGTCATTATCTAATGTTGATAGTTTAGGCACAGTCACAATCTAATGTTGATAGTTTAGGGAACAGTCACTATCTAATATTAATAGTTTAGACACAGTCATTATCTAATGTTGATAGTTTAGACACAGTCACTCTCTAATGTTAATCGTTTAGGCACAATCGCTATATAATGTTGATAGTTTAGACAATCACTATCTAATGTTGATAGTTTAGAGACATTGACTATCTAATTTTGATAGTTTAGGGAACAGTCACTACCTAATGTTTATAGTTTTGACTCAGTCTTTATCTGATGTTGATACTTTAGGGAACAGTCACTATCTAATATTGATAGGTTAGACACAGTCATTATCTAATGTTGATAGTTTAGACACAGTCACTATCTAATGTTGATCGTTTAGACACAGTCACTATTTAATGTTGATAGTTTAGACACAGTCACTATCTAATGTTAATAGTTTAGACATAGTCACTATCTAATGTTGATAGTTTAGATACAGTCACTCTCTAATGTTAATCGTTTCGGCAATAGTCACTATCTAATATTGAAAGTTTAGACACAGTCATTATCTAATGTTGATAGTTTAGGCACAGTCACAATCTAATGTTGATAGTTTAGGGAACAGTCACTATCTAATATTAATAGTTTAGACACAGTCACTATCTAATGTTGATAGTTTAGACACAGTCACTCTCTAATGTTAATCGTTTAGGCAACAGTCACTATCTAATATTGATAGTTTAGACCGAGTCATTATCTAATGTTGATAGTTTAGGCACCGTCGCTATATAATGTTGATAGTTTAGGGAACAGTCACTATCTAGTATTGATAGTTTAGGGAAAAGTAACTATCTAATGTAGATATTTTAGACACAGTCGCTATCTATTGTTAATAGTTTAGGGAACAGTCACTACCTAATGTTGATAGTTTATACACAGTCACTATGTAATGTTGATAGTTTAGACAATCACTATCTAATGTTGATAGTTTAGAGACATTGACTATCTAATGTTGATAGTTTAGGGAACAGTCACTACCTAATGTTGATAGTTTTGACACAGTCACTATCTAATGTTGATAGTTTAGACACAGTGATTATATAATTTTGATAGTTTAGACACAGTAATTATGTATTGTTGATAGTTTAGACACAGTCACTATCTAATGTTGATAGTTTACACACAGTCACTATCTAATGTTGATAGTTTAGGGAACAGTCACTACCTAATGTTGATAGTTTTGACTCAGTCACTATCTCATGTTAATAGTTTAGGGAACAGTCACTACCTAATGTTGATAGTTTATACACAGTCACTATGTAATGTTGATAGTTTAGACAATCACTATCTAATGTTGATAGTTTAGAGACATTGACTATCTAATGTTGATAGTTTAGGGAACAGTCACTACCTAATGTTGATAGTTTTGACTCAGTCACTATCTAATGTTGATAGTTTAGGGAATAGTCACAATCTAATGTTGATAGTTTAGACACAGTATCTATCTAATGTTGATTGTTTAGACACAGTCACTATCTAATGTTGATAGTTTAGATACAGTCATTATCTAATGTTGATAGTTTAGGCACAGTCGCTATCTAATGTTAATAGTTCAGGGAACAGTCACTACCTAATGTTCATAGTTTATACACAGTTACTATGTAATGTTGATAGTTTAGACAATCACTATCTAATGCTGATAGTTTAGGGAACAGTCACTACCTAACGTTGATAGTTTTGACTCAGTCAATATCGAATGTTGATAGTTTAGGGAACAGTCACTATCTAATATTGATAGTTTAGACACAGTCATTATCTAATGTTGATAGTTTAGACACAGTCACTATCTAATATTGATAGTTTAGACACAGTCATTATCTAATGTTGATAGTTTAGGCACAGTCACTATATAATGTTGATTGTTTAGGGAACAGTCACTATCTAGTATTGATAGTTTAGGGAAAAGTCACTATCTAATGTTGATATTTTAGACCAGTCGCTATCTAATGTTAATAGTTCAGGGAACAGTCACTACCTAATGTTCATAGTTTATACACAGTTACTATGTAATGTTGATAGTTTAGACAATCACTATCTAATGCTGATATTTAGGGAACAGTCACTACCTAACGTTGATAGTTTTGACTCAGTCACTATCGAATGTTGACAGTTTAGGGAACAGTCACTATCTAATATTGATAGTTTAGACACAGTCATTATCTAATGTTGATAGTTTAGACACAGTCACTATCTAATGTTGATCGTTTAGACACAGTCACTATCTAATGTTGATAGTTTAGGGAACAGTCACTATCTAATGTTGATAGTTTAGGGAACAGTCACTACCTAATGTTGATAGTTAGGGAACAGTCACTATCTAATGTTGATAGTTTAGACACAGTCACTATCTAATGTTGATAGTTTAGACACAGTCATTATCTAATGTTGATAGTTTAGGGAACAGTCACTTCCTAATGTTGTTAGTTTAGACACAGTCACTATCTAATGTTGATAGTTTAGACACAGTCATTATGTAATGTTGATATTTTACACAGTCACTCTCTAATGTTGATAGTTTTGACACAGTCACTATCTAATGTTGATAGTTTAGACACAGTCACTCTCTAATGTTAATACTTTAGGCAACAGTCACTATCTAATATTGATAGTTTAGACACAGTCGTTATCTAATATTGATAGTTTAGACACAGTCACTATCTAATGTTGATAGTATATACACAGTCACTATGTAATGTTGATAGTTTAGACACAGTCACTATCTAATGTTGTCACGATCGTCGTAGTGATTGGACCAAGGCGCAGCGTGAAATGCGTACATCTTTTATTGAGTATTTACACACACCAACAAAACAACAAAACGAAACGTGAAGTCCTCGGTCATAAACACAAACCTACACGGAACAAGATCCCACAAAAGACAAGTGCACAACAGGCTGCCTAAGTATGGTTCCCAATCAGAGACAACGAGCCACAGCTGTCTCTAATTGGGAACCACCCTGGCCAACATAGAAACACATAAACTAGAACAAGAACATAGAAAACGAAACATAGAACCTAACACCCAGAAACTAACACATAGAAACTAACACCCTGGCTCAACATATAAAAGTCCCCAGAGCCAGGGCGTGACAGTACCCCCCCCCCCCCCCCCCCAAAGGCGCGGACTGCGACCGCGCCAACTAAACCCAACAGGGGAGGGTCCGGGTGGGCATTCCGCCTCGGAGGTGGATCCGGCTCCGGGCGTGACCACCACCCTCTAACTAACCCCCCGTAGCGCCCCTGGTCTGGTCTGGCCCCGCTGGCTGGAGCTGGACTGGACATCGGTGGAGCGGATTGCTTAGGCTCCGGTGTGAAACAGGCACGGGCTGTGCCGGACTGACGACGCGCACCACAGGCTTGGTGCGGGGAGCAGGAATGGGCCGGACCAGGCTGACGACGCGCACCACTGGCTTGGTGCGGGGAGCAGGAATGGGCCGGACCGGGCTGACGACGCGCACCACTGGCTTGGTGCGGGGAGCAGGCACGGGCTGTGCCGGACTGACGACGCGCACCACTGGCTTGGTGCGGGGAGCAGGAACAGGCCGGACCGGGCTGGCGACGCGCATCACTGGCTTGGTGCGGGGAGCAGGAACAGGCCGGACCGGGCTGGCGACGCGCACCACAGGCTTGGTGCGAGGGACAGGAACAGGCCGGGCCGGGCTGGCGACGCGCACCATAGGCTTGGTGCGAGGGGCAGGAACAGGCCGGGCCGGGCTGGCGACGCGCACCCCAGGCTTGGTGCGAGGGGCACGAACAGGCCGGGCCGGGCTGGCGACGCGCACCCCAGGCTTGGTGCGAGGTGCAGGAACAGGCCGGGCCGGGCTGGCGACGCGCACCCCAGGCTTGGTGCGAGGGGCAGGAACAGGCCGGGCCGGGCTGGCGACGCGCATCCCAGGCTTGGTGCGAGGTGCAGGAACAGGCCGGGCCGGGCTGGCGACGCGCACCACAGGCTTGGTGCGAGGGGCAGGAACAGGCCGGGCCGGGCTGGCGACGCGCACCACAGGCTTGGTGCGAGGGACAGGAACAGGCCGGGCCGGGCTGGCGACGCGCACCACAGGCTTGGTGCGAGGGGCAGGAACAGGCCGGGCCGGGCAGGTGACGCGCACCACAGGCTTGGTGCGAGGGGCAGGAACAGGCCGGGCCGGGCTGGCGACGCGCACCACAGGCTTGGTGCGAGGGGCAGGAACAGGCCGGGCCGGGCTGGCGACGCGCACCCCAGGCTTGGTGCGAGGGGCAGGAACAGGCCGGGCCGGGCTGGCGACGCGCACCCCAGGCTTGGTGCGAGGTGCAGGAACAGGCCGGGCCGGGCTGGCGACGCGCACCACAGGCTTGGTGCGAGGGGCAGGAACAGGCCGGGCCGGGCTGGCGACGCGCACCACAGGCTTGGTGCGAGGGGCAGGAACAGGCCGGGCCGGGCTGGCGACGCGCACCACAGGCTTGGTGCGAGGGGCAGGAACAGGCCGGGCCGGGCTGGCGACGCGCATCACAGGCTTGGTGCGAGGGACAGGAACAGGCCGGACCGTACTGGGAACACACACCACTGGCCTTGTGCGGGGATCAGGACCGGGCCGGACCGGACTGGTAACACACCCCAGTACCTCTCGCCGTGCATCTACACTCTCCTTCCCTCTAATGACCAATGGCCCCCGTAACCTGGTTGCCTTCTCTCCTAGTCCACAATCTCGCCCTGTAGCTGCCTCCAGCAGCCCCGTCATCCATGCCGTGTGCCCCCCCCAAAAAACGTATTGGGGTTGCCTCTCGCCTGTCCGACGACGGCCCGGTTGGCGCCGCTTCTCCTCTCCTGCTTGGGTCTCCCCCTTCATCGCCCTCCGGTAACGGACGGCCTCCTCCTCCGTTATCCTCCCCCAACCGAGGAGGACATCTACCAACGTTACCTCCGGCATTTGCTCCTGGAAACGCTGCTTGGTCCTGTTTTGGTGGGATCTTCTGTCACTATCGTCGTAATGATTGGACCAAGGCGCAGCGTGAAATGCGTACATCTTTTATTGAGTACTTACACACACCAACAAAACGAAACGTGAAGTCCTCGGTTATAAACACAAACCTACACGGAACAAGATCCCACAAAAGACAAGTGCACAACAGGCTGCCTAAGTATGGTTCCCAATCAGAGACAACGAGCCACAGCTGTCTCTAATTGGGAACCACCCTGGCCAACATAGAAAAACATAAACTAGAACAAGAACATAGAAAACGAAACATAAAACCTAACACCCAGAAACTAACACATAGAAACTAAAACCCTGGCTCAACATATAAAAGTCCCCAGAACCAGGGCGTGACAAATGTTGATAGTTTACACACAGTCACTATCTAATGTTGATAGTTTAGACACAGTCACTATCTAATGTTGATAGTTTAGACACAGTCACTCTCTAATGTTAATAGTTTAGGCAACAGTCACTATCTAATATTGATAGTTTAGACACAGTCACTATCTAATGTTGATAGTTTAGGGAACAGTCACTATCGTCACTATTGCTCTGGCACCCCAATGGTGGAACAAGAGAAATTTGAAACCCCACCTCTTTAAGGAATACCTGGGATAGGATAAAGTAATCCTTCTACCCCCCCCCCCTTTACTCCACCCCCCCCCCCCCCCCCCACAAAAAAATAAAATAAAATAAAAATAAATAAAAATAAAATAACATTGTAAAGTGGTTATCCCACTGGCTATAAGGTGAATGCACCTATTTGTAAGTCGCTCTGGATAAGAGCGTCTGCTAAATGACGTAAATGTAAATGTAAATGTATCTAATGTTGATAGTTTAGGGAAAAGTCACTATCTAATGTTGATAGTTTAGACACAGTCACTATCTAATGTTGATAGTTTAGACACAGTCATTATCTAATGTTGATAGTTTATATACAGTCACTATGTAATGTTGATAATTTAGAAAATCACTATCTAATGTTGATAGTTTAGAGACATTGACTATCTAATGTTGATAGTTTAGGGAACAGTCACTACCTAATGTTCATAGTTTTGACACAGTCACTATCTAATATTGATAGTTTAGACACAGTCATTATGTAATGTTGATAGTTTAGACACAGTCACTATCTAATGTGGATAGTTTAGACACAGTCACTATCTAATGTTGATAGTTTAGACACAGTCACTCTCTAATGTTAATAGTTTAGGCAACAGTCACTATATAATATTAATAGTTTAGACACAGTCACTATCTAATGTTGATTGTTTAGGGAACAGTCAATATCTAATGTTGATAGTTTAGGGAAAAGTCACTATCAAATGTTGATAGTTTAGACACAGTCACTATCTAATGTTGATAGTTTAGACAGAGTCACTATCTAATGTTGATAGTTTAGGGAACAGTCACTATCTAATGTTGATAGTTTAGGGAACAGTCACTATCTAATGTTGATAGTTTAGGGAAAAGTCACTATCTAATGTTGATAGTTTAGACAATCACTATCTAATGTTGATAGTTTAGAGACATTGACTATCTACTTTTGATGGTTTAGGTAACAGTCACTACCTAATGTTTATAGTTTAGGGAACAGTCAATATCTAATGTTGATAGTTTAGGGAACAGTCACTATCTAATGTTGATAGTTTATGGAAAAGTCACTATCTAATGTTGATAGTTTAGACAGTCACTAACTAATATTGATAGTTTAGGGAATAGTCACTACCTAATGTTGATAGTATATACACAGTCACTATGTAATGTTGATAGTTTAGACAATCACTATCTAATGTTGATAGTTTAGGGAATAGTCACTATCTAATGTTGATAGTTTAGGGAACAGTCACTTCCTAATGTTGATAGTTTAGACACAGTCACTATCTAATGTTGATAGTTTAGACACAGTCATTATGTAATGTTGATAGTTTAGACACAGTCACTATCTAATGTTGATAGTTTAGACACAGTCACTCTCTAATGTTAATAGTTTAGGCAACAGTCACTATCTAATATTGATAGCTTAGACACAGTCACTATCTAATGTTGATAGTTTAGGGAAAAGTCACTATCTAATGTTGATATTTTAGAGAATAGTCACTATCTAATGTTGATAGTTTAGGGAATAGTCACTATCTAATGTTGATAGTTTAGACAATCACTATCTAATGTTGATAGTTTAGGGAATAGTCACTATCTAATGTTGATAGTTTAGGGAACAGTCACTTCCTAATGTTGATAGTTTAGACACAGTCACTATCTAATGTTGATAGTTTAGACACAGTCATAATGTAATGTTGATAGTTTAGACCCAGTCACTATCTAATGTTGATAGTTTAGACACAGTCACTATCTAATGTTAATAGTTTAGGCAACAGTCACTATCTAATATTGATAGTTTAGACACAGTCACTATCTAATGTTGATAGTTTAGGGAACAGTCACTATCTAATGTTGATAGTTTAGGGAAAAGTCACTATCTAATGTTGATAGTTTAGGGAACAGTCACTATCTAATGTTGATAGTTTAGGGAACAGTCACTATCTAATGTTGATAGTTTAGGGAAAAGTCACTATCTAATGTTGATAGTTTAGACAATCACTATCTAATGTTGATAGTTTAGAGACATTGACTATCTACTTTTGATGGTTTAGGTAACAGTCACTACCTAATGTTTATAGTTTAGGGAACAGTCAATATCTAATGTTGATAGTTTAGGGAACAGTCACTATCTAATGTTGATAGTTTATGGAAAAGTCACTATCTAATGTTGATAGTTTAGACAGTCACTAACTAATATTGATAGTTTAGGGAATAGTCACTACCTAATGTTGATAGTATATACACAGTCACTATGTAATGTTGATAGTTTAGACAATCACTATCTAATGTTGATAGTTTAGGGAATAGTCACTATCTAATGTTGATAGTTTAGGGAACAGTCACTTCCTAATGTTGATAGTTTAGACACAGTCACTATCTAATGTTGATAGTTTAGACACAGTCATTATGTAATGTTGATAGTTTAGACACAGTCACTATCTAATGTTGATAGTTTAGACACAGTCACTCTCTAATGTTAATAGTTTAGGCAACAGTCACTATCTAATATTGATAGCTTAGACACAGTCACTATCTAATGTTGATAGTTTAGGGAATAGTCACTATCTAATGTTGATAGTTTAGACAATCACTATCTAATGTTGATAGTTTAGGGAATAGTCACTATCTAATGTTGATAGTTTAGGGAACAGTCACTTCCTAATGTTGATAGTTTAGACACAGTCACTATCTAATGTTGATAGTTTAGACACAGTCATAATGTAATGTTGATAGTTTAGACCCAGTCACTATCTAATGTTGATAGTTTAGACACAGTCACTATCTAATGTTAATAGTTTAGGCAACAGTCACTATCTAATATTGATAGTTTAGACACAGTCACTATCTAATGTTGATATTTTAGGGAACAGTCACTATCTAATGTTGATAGTTTAGGGAAAAGTCACTATCTAATGTTGATATTTTAGGGAATAGTCACTATCTAATGTTGATAGTTTAGGGAATAGTCACTATCTAATGTTGATAGTTTAGGGAATAGTCACTATCTAATGTTGATAGTTTAGGGAACAGTCATTTCCTAATGTTGATAGTTTAGACACAGTCACTATCTAATATTGATAGTTTAGACACAGTCATTATGTAATGTTGATAGTTTAGACACAGTCACTATCTAATGTTGATATTTTACACACAGTCACTATCTAATGTTAATAGTTTAGGGAACAGTCACTATGTAATGTTTACAGTATATACACAGTCATTATCTAATGTTGATAGTTTACAGTCACTATCTAATGATGATAGTTTAGGGAACAGTCACTATCTAATGTTGATAGTTTAGGGAAAAGTCACTATCTAATGTTGATATTTTAGACACAGTCGCTATCTAATGTTAATAGTTTAGGGAACAGTCACTACCTAATGTTGTTAGTATATACACAGTCACTATGTAATGTTGATAGTTTAGACAATCACTATCTAATGTTGATAGTTTAGAGACATTGACTATCTAATGTTGATTGTTTAGGGTTCAGTCACTACCTAATGTTGATAGTTTTGACACAGTCACTATCTAATGTTGATAGTTTAGGGAACAGTCACTATCTAATATTGATAGTTTAGACACAGTCATTATCTAATGTTGATAGTTTAGACACAGTCATTATGTAATGTTGATAGTTTAGACACAGTCACTATCTAATGTTGATATTTTACACACAGTCACTATCTGTGGTCTATCTGTGGTCCTCTGTAGCTCAGCTGGTAGAGCACGGCGCTTGTAACGCCAAGGTAGTGGGTTCGATCCCCGGGACCACCCATACACAAAAATGTATGCAGGCATGACTGTAAGTCGCTTTGGATAAAAGCGTCTGCTAAATGGCATAGTATTATTATTATTATCTAATGTTGATAGTTTAGACACAGTCACTATCTAATGTTGATAGTTTAGACACAGTTACTCTCTAATGTTAATAGTTTAGGCAACAGTCACTATCTAATATTGATAGTTTAGACACAGTCACTATCTAATGTTGATAGTTTAGGGAACAGTCACTATCTAATGTTGATAGTTTAGGGAAAAGTCACTATCTAATGTTGATATTTTAGACACAGTCGCTATCTAATGTTAATAGTTTAGGGAACAGTCACTACCTAATGTTGATAGTTTAGACACAGTCACTATCTAATGTTGATAGTTTAGACACAGTCACTATCTAATATTGATAGTTTAGACACAGTCACTATCTAATGTTGATAGTTTAGGGAACAGTCACTATCTAATGTTGATAGTTTAGGGAAAAGTCACTGTCTAATGTTGATATTTTAGACACAGTCGCTATCTAATGTTAATAGTTTAGGGAACAGTCACTACCTAATGTTGATAGTTTAGACACAGTCACTATCTAATGTTGATAGTTTAGACACAGTCATTATGTAATGTTGATAGTTTAGACACAATCACTATCTAATGTTGATAGTTTAGACACAGTCGCTATCTAATGTTAATAGTTTAGGGAACAGTCACTACCTAATGTTGATAGTTTAGGGAACAGTCACTTCCTAATGTTGATAGTTTAGACACAGTCACTATCTAATGTTGATAGTTTAGGGAACAGTCACTATCTAATGTTGATAGTTTAGGGAACAGTCACTTCCTAATGTTGATAGTTTAGACACAGTCACTATCTAATGTTGATAGTTTAGGGAACAGTCACTATCTAATGTTAATAGTTTAGGGAAAAGTCACTATCTAATGTTGATATTTTAGACGCAGTCGCTATCTAATGTTAATAGTTTAGGGAACAGTCACTACCTAATGTTGATAGTATATACACAGTCACTATGTAATGTTGATAGTGACAATCACTATCTAATATTGATAGTTTAGGGAATAGTCACTATCTAATGTTGATAGTTTAGGGAACAGTCACTTCCTAATGTTGATAGTTTAGACACAGTCACTATCTAATGTTGATAGTTTAGACACAGTCATTATGTAATGTTGATAGTTTAGACACAGTCACTATCTAATGTTGATAGTTTAGACACAGTCACTCTCTAATGTTAATAGTTTAGGCAACAGTCACTATATAATATTAATAGTTTAGACACAGTCACTATCTAATGTTGATTGTTTAGGGAACAGTCAATATCTAATGTTGATAGTTTAGGGAAAAGTCACTATCAAATGTTGATAGTTTAGACACAGTCACTATCTAATGTTGATAGTTTAGACAGAGTCACTATCTAATGTTGATAGTTTAGGGAACAGTCACTATCTAATGTTGATAGTTTAGGGAACAGTCACTATCTAATGTTGATAGTTTAGGGAAAAGTCACTATCTAATGTTGATAGTTTAGACAATCACTATCTAATGTTGATAGTTTAGAGACATTGACTATCTACTTTTGATGGTTTAGGTAACAGTCACTACCTAATGTTTATAGTTTAGGGAACAGTCAATATCTAATGTTGATAGTTTAGGGAACAGTCACTATCTAATGTTGATAGTTTATGGAAAAGTCACTATCTAATGTTGATAGTTTAGACAGTCACTAACTAATATTGATAGTTTAGGGAATAGTCACTACCTAATGTTGATAGTATATACACAGTCACTATGTAATGTTGATAGTTTAGACAATCACTATCTAATGTTGATAGTTTAGGGAATAGTCACTATCTAATGTTGATAGTTTAGGGAACAGTCACTTCCTAATGTTGATAGTTTAGACACAGTCACTATCTAATGTTGATAGTTTAGACACAGTCATTATGTAATGTTGATAGTTTAGACACAGTCACTATCTAATGTTGATAGTTTAGACACAGTCACTCTCTAATGTTAATAGTTTAGGCAACAGTCACTATCTAATATTGATAGCTTAGACACAGTCACTATCTAATGTTGATAGTTTAGGGAAAAGTCACTATCTAATGTTGATATTTTAGAGAATAGTCACTATCTAATGTTGATAGTTTAGGGAATAGTCACTATCTAATGTTGATAGTTTAGACAATCACTATCTAATGTTGATAGTTTAGGGAATAGTCACTATCTAATGTTGATAGTTTAGGGAACAGTCACTTCCTAATGTTGATAGTTTAGACACAGTCACTATCTAATGTTGATAGTTTAGACACAGTCATAATGTAATGTTGATAGTTTAGACCCAGTCACTATCTAATGTTGATAGTTTAGACACAGTCACTATCTAATGTTAATAGTTTAGGCAACAGTCACTATCTAATATTGATAGTTTAGACACAGTCACTATCTAATGTTGATAGTTTAGGGAACAGTCACTATCTAATGTTGATAGTTTAGGGAAAAGTCACTATCTAATGTTGATAGTTTAGGGAACAGTCACTATCTAATGTTGATAGTTTAGGGAACAGTCACTATCTAATGTTGATAGTTTAGGGAAAAGTCACTATCTAATGTTGATAGTTTAGACAATCACTATCTAATGTTGATAGTTTAGAGACATTGACTATCTACTTTTGATGGTTTAGGTAACAGTCACTACCTAATGTTTATAGTTTAGGGAACAGTCAATATCTAATGTTGATAGTTTAGGGAACAGTCACTATCTAATGTTGATAGTTTATGGAAAAGTCACTATCTAATGTTGATAGTTTAGACAGTCACTAACTAATATTGATAGTTTAGGGAATAGTCACTACCTAATGTTGATAGTATATACACAGTCACTATGTAATGTTGATAGTTTAGACAATCACTATCTAATGTTGATAGTTTAGGGAATAGTCACTATCTAATGTTGATAGTTTAGGGAACAGTCACTTCCTAATGTTGATAGTTTAGACACAGTCACTATCTAATGTTGATAGTTTAGACACAGTCATTATGTAATGTTGATAGTTTAGACACAGTCACTATCTAATGTTGATAGTTTAGACACAGTCACTCTCTAATGTTAATAGTTTAGGCAACAGTCACTATCTAATATTGATAGCTTAGACACAGTCACTATCTAATGTTGATAGTTTAGGGAATAGTCACTATCTAATGTTGATAGTTTAGACAATCACTATCTAATGTTGATAGTTTAGGGAATAGTCACTATCTAATGTTGATAGTTTAGGGAACAGTCACTTCCTAATGTTGATAGTTTAGACACAGTCACTATCTAATGTTGATAGTTTAGACACAGTCATAATGTAATGTTGATAGTTTAGACCCAGTCACTATCTAATGTTGATAGTTTAGACACAGTCACTATCTAATGTTAATAGTTTAGGCAACAGTCACTATCTAATATTGATAGTTTAGACACAGTCACTATCTAATGTTGATAGTTTAGGGAACAGTCACTATCTAATGTTGATAGTTTAGGGAAAAGTCACTATCTAATGTTGATATTTTAGGGAATAGTCACTATCTAATGTTGATAGTTTAGGGAATAGTCACTATCTAATGTTGATAGTTTAGGGAATAGTCACTATCTAATGTTGATAGTTTAGGGAACAGTCATTTCCTAATGTTGATAGTTTAGACACAGTCACTATCTAATATTGATAGTTTAGACACAGTCATTATGTAATGTTGATAGTTTAGACACAGTCACTATCTAATGTTGATATTTTACACACAGTCACTATCTAATGTTAATAGTTTAGGGAACAGTCACTATGTAATGTTTACAGTATATACACAGTCATTATCTAATGTTGATAGTTTACAGTCACTATCTAATGATGATAGTTTAGGGAACAGTCACTATCTAATGTTGATAGTTTAGGGAAAAGTCACTATCTAATGTTGATATTTTAGACACAGTCGCTATCTAATGTTAATAGTTTAGGGAACAGTCACTACCTAATGTTGTTAGTATATACACAGTCACTATGTAATGTTGATAGTTTAGACAATCACTATCTAATGTTGATAGTTTAGAGACATTGACTATCTAATGTTGATTGTTTAGGGTTCAGTCACTACCTAATGTTGATAGTTTTGACACAGTCACTATCTAATGTTGATAGTTTAGGGAACAGTCACTATCTAATGTTGATAGTTTAGACACAGTCATTATGTAATGTTGATAGTTTAGACACAGTCACTATCTAATGTTGATATTTTACACACAGTCACTATCTGTGGTCTATCTGTGGTCCTCTGTAGCTCAGCTGGTAGAGCACGGCGCTTGTAACGCCAAGGTAGTGGGTTCGATCCCCGGGACCACCCATACACAAAAATGTATGCAGGCATGACTGTAAGTCGCTTTGGATAAAAGCGTCTGCTAAATGGCATAGTATTATTATTATTATCTAATGTTGATAGTTTAGACACAGTCACTATCTAATGTTGATAGTTTAGACACAGTTACTCTCTAATGTTAATAGTTTAGGCAACAGTCACTATCTAATATTGATAGTTTAGACACAGTCACTATCTAATGTTGATAGTTTAGGGAACAGTCACTATCTAATGTTGATAGTTTAGGGAAAAGTCACTATCTAATGTTGATATTTTAGACACAGTCGCTATCTAATGTTAATAGTTTAGGGAACAGTCACTACCTAATGTTGATAGTTTAGACACAGTCACTATCTAATGTTGATAGTTTAGACACAGTCACTATCTAATATTGATAGTTTAGACACAGTCACTATCTAATGTTGATAGTTTAGGGAACAGTCACTATCTAATGTTGATAGTTTAGGGAAAAGTCACTGTCTAATGTTGATATTTTAGACACAGTCGCTATCTAATGTTAATAGTTTAGGGAACAGTCACTACCTAATGTTGATAGTTTAGACACAGTCACTATCTAATGTTGATAGTTTAGACACAGTCATTATGTAATGTTGATAGTTTAGACACAATCACTATCTAATGTTGATAGTTTAGACACAGTCGCTATCTAATGTTAATAGTTTAGGGAACAGTCACTACCTAATGTTGATAGTTTAGGGAACAGTCACTTCCTAATGTTGATAGTTTAGACACAGTCACTATCTAATGTTGATAGTTTAGGGAACAGTCACTATCTAATGTTGATAGTTTAGGGAACAGTCACTTCCTAATGTTGATAGTTTAGACACAGTCACTATCTAATGTTGATAGTTTAGGGAACAGTCACTATCTAATGTTAATAGTTTAGGGAAAAGTCACTATCTAATGTTGATATTTTAGACGCAGTCGCTATCTAATGTTAATAGTTTAGGGAACAGTCACTACCTAATGTTGATAGTATATACACAGTCACTATGTAATGTTGATAGTGACAATCACTATCTAATATTGATAGTTTAGGGAATAGTCACTATCTAATGTTGATAGTTTAGGGAACAGTCACTTCCTAATGTTGATAGTTTAGACACAGTCACTATCTAATGTTGATAGTTTAGACACAGTCATTATGTAATGTTGATAGTTTAGACACAGTCACTATCTAATGTTGATAGTTTAGACACAGTCACTCTCTAATGTTAATAGTTTAGGCAACAGTCACTATCTAATATTGATAGCTTAGACACAGTCACTATCTAATGTTGATAGTTTAGGGAATAGTCACTATCTAATGTTGATAGTTTAGACAATCACTATCTAATGTTGATAGTTTAGGGAATAGTCACTATCTAATGTTGATAGTTTAGGGAACAGTCACTTCCTAATGTTGATAGTTTAGACACAGTCACTATCTAATGTTGATAGTTTAGACACAGTCATAATGTAATGTTGATAGTTTAGACCCAGTCACTATCTAATGTTGATAGTTTAGACACAGTCACTATCTAATGTTAATAGTTTAGGCAACAGTCACTATCTAATATTGATAGTTTAGACACAGTCACTATCTAATGTTGATAGTTTAGGGAACAGTCACTATCTAATGTTGATAGTTTAGGGAAAAGTCACTATCTAATGTTGATATTTTAGGGAATAGTCACTATCTAATGTTGATAGTTTAGGGAATAGTCACTATCTAATGTTGATAGTTTAGGGAATAGTCACTATCTAATGTTGATAGTTTAGGGAACAGTCATTTCCTAATGTTGATAGTTTAGACACAGTCACTATCTAATATTGATAGTTTAGACACAGTCATTATGTAATGTTGATAGTTTAGACACAGTCACTATCTAATGTTGATATTTTACACACAGTCACTATCTAATGTTAATAGTTTAGGGAACAGTCACTATGTAATGTTTACAGTATATACACAGTCATTATCTAATGTTGATAGTTTACAGTCACTATCTAATGATGATAGTTTAGGGAACAGTCACTATCTAATGTTGATAGTTTAGGGAAAAGTCACTATCTAATGTTGATATTTTAGACACAGTCGCTATCTAATGTTAATAGTTTAGGGAACAGTCACTACCTAATGTTGTTAGTATATACACAGTCACTATGTAATGTTGATAGTTTAGACAATCACTATCTAATGTTGATAGTTTAGAGACATTGACTATCTAATGTTGATTGTTTAGGGTTCAGTCACTACCTAATGTTGATAGTTTTGACACAGTCACTATCTAATGTTGATAGTTTAGGGAACAGTCACTATCTAATATTGATAGTTTAGACACAGTCATTATCTAATGTTGATAGTTTAGACACAGTCATTATGTAATGTTGATAGTTTAGACACAGTCACTATCTAATGTTGATATTTTACACACAGTCACTATCTGTGGTCTATCTGTGGTCCTCTGTAGCTCAGCTGGTAGAGCACGGCGCTTGTAACGCCAAGGTAGTGGGTTCGATCCCCGGGACCACCCATACACAAAAATGTATGCAGGCATGACTGTAAGTCGCTTTGGATAAAAGCGTCTGCTAAATGGCATAGTATTATTATTATTATCTAATGTTGATAGTTTAGACACAGTCACTATCTAATGTTGATAGTTTAGACACAGTTACTCTCTAATGTTAATAGTTTAGGCAACAGTCACTATCTAATATTGATAGTTTAGACACAGTCACTATCTAATGTTGATAGTTTAGGGAACAGTCACTATCTAATGTTGATAGTTTAGGGAAAAGTCACTATCTAATGTTGATATTTTAGACACAGTCGCTATCTAATGTTAATAGTTTAGGGAACAGTCACTACCTAATGTTGATAGTTTAGACACAGTCACTATCTAATGTTGATAGTTTAGACACAGTCACTATCTAATATTGATAGTTTAGACACAGTCACTATCTAATGTTGATAGTTTAGGGAACAGTCACTATCTAATGTTGATAGTTTAGGGAAAAGTCACTGTCTAATGTTGATATTTTAGACACAGTCGCTATCTAATGTTAATAGTTTAGGGAACAGTCACTACCTAATGTTGATAGTTTAAACACAGTCACTATCTAATGTTGATAGTTTAGACACAGTCATTATGTAATGTTGATAGTTTAGACACAATCACTATCTAATG
Source organism: Coregonus lavaretus (assembly GCF_964263955.1). NCBI lineage: Eukaryota > Metazoa > Chordata > Actinopteri > Salmoniformes > Salmonidae > Coregonus > Coregonus lavaretus. The sequence goes on from NC_140016.1 coordinate 10,915,290, forward strand.
TTGATAGTTTAGACACAGTCGCTATCTAATGTTAATAGTTTAGGGAACAGTCACTACCTAATGTTGATAGTTTAGGGAACAGTCACTTCCTAATGTTGATAGTTTAGACACAGTCACTATCTAATGTTGATAGTTTAGGAAACAGTCACTATCTAATGTTGATAGTTTAGGGAACAGTCACTTCCTAATGTTGATAGTTTAGACACAGTCACTATCTAATGTTGATAGTTTAGGGAACAGTCACTATCTAATGTTAATAGTTTAGGGAAAAGTCACTATCTAATGTTGATATTTTAGACGCAGTCGCTATCTAATGTTAATAGTTTAGGGAACAGTCACTACCTAATGTTGATAGTATATACACAGTCACTATGTAATGTTGATAGTGACAATCACTATCTAATATTGATAGTTTAGGGAATAGTCACTATCTAATGTTGATAGTTTAGGGAACAGTCACTTCCTAATGTTGATAGTTTAGACACAGTCACTATCTAATATTGATAGTTTAGACACAGTCATTATGTAATGTTGATAGTTTAGAGACAGTCACTATCTAATGTTGATATTTTAGACACAGTCGCTATCTAATGTTAATAGTTTAGGGAACATTCACTACCTAATGTTTATAGTATATACACAGTCACTATGTAATGTTGATAGTTTAGACAATCACTATCTAATGTTGATAGTTTAGGGAATAGTCACTATATAATGTTGATAATTTAGACTCAGTCACTATCTAATGTTTATAGTTTAGACACAGTCACTATCTAATGTTGATAGTTTACAGTCACTATCTAATGATGATAGTTTAGGCAACAGTCACTATCTAATGTTGATAGTTTAGGGAAAAGTCACTATCTAATGTTGATATTTTAGACACAGTCACTATCTAATGTTAATAGTTTAGACAATCACTATCTAATGTTGATATTTTAGACACAGTCACTCTCTAATGTTAATAGTTTATTCAACAGTCACTATCTAATATTGATAGTTTAGACACAGTCACTATCTAATGTTGATAGTTTAGGGAACAGTCACTATCTAATGTTGATAGTTTAGGGAAAAGTCACTATCTAATGTTGATATTTTAGACACAGTCGCTATCTAATGTTAATCGTTTAGGGAACAGTCACTACCTAATGTTGATAGTTTAGACACAGTCACTATGTAATGTTGATAGTTTAGACACAGTCACTATCTAATGTTGATAGTTTAGACACAGTCATTATCTAATATTGATAGTTTAGGGAACAGTCACTTCCTAATGTTGATAGTTTAGACACAGTCACTATCTAACGTTGATAGTTTAGACACAGTCACTATCTAATGTTGATATTTTAGACACAGTCGCTATCTAATGTTAATAGTTTAGGGAACAGTCACTACCTAATGTTGACAGTATATACACAGTCACTATCTAATGTTGATATTTTAGACACAGTCGCTATCTAATGTTAATAATTTAGGGAACAGTCACTACCTAATGTTGACAGTATATACACAGTCACTATCTAATGTTGATAGTTTAGACAATCACTATCTAATGTTGATAGTTTAGGGAACAGTCACTATCTAATGTTGATAGTTTAGGGAAAAGTCACTATCTAATGTTGATATTTTAGACACAGTCGCTATCTAATGTTAATAGTTTAGACACAGTCGCTATCTAATGTTGATAGTTTAGACACAGTCGCTATCTAATGTTGATAGTTTAGACAGTCATTATGTAATGTTGATAGTTTAGACACAGTCACTATCTAATGTTGATATTTTAGACACAGTCGCTATCTAATGTTAATTGTTTAGGGAACAGTCACTACCTAATGTTGATAGTATATACACAGTCACTATGTAATTTTGATAGTTTAGACAATCACTATCTAATGTTGATAGTTTAGGGAACAGTCACTACCTAATGTTGATTGTTTAGGGAACAGTCACTACCTAATGTTGATAGTTTTGACACAGTCACTGTCTAATGTTGATAGTTTAGGGAACAGTCACTATCTAATATTGATAGTTTAGACACAGTCACTATGTAATGTTGATAGTTTAGGTAACAGTCACTATCTAATGTTGATAGTTTAGGGAAAAGTCTCTATCTAATGTTGATATTTTAGACACAGTCTCTATCTAATGTTAATAGTTTAGGGAACAGTCACTACCTAATGTTGATAGTTTTGACACAGTCACTATCTAATGTTGATATTTTAGACACAGTCGCTATCTAATGTTAATAGTTTAGGGAACAGTCACTACCTAATGTTGACAGTATATACACATTCACTATCTAATGTTGATATTTTAGACACAGTCGCTATCTAATGTTAATAGTTTAGGGAACAGTCACTACCTAATGTTGACAGTATATACACAGTCACTATCTAATGTTGATAGTTTAGACAATCACTATCTAATGTTGATAGTTTAGGGAACAGTCACTATCTAATGTTGATAGTTTAGGGAAAAGTCTCTATCTAATGTTGATATTTTAGACACAGTCGCTATCTAATGTTAATAGTTTAGGGAACAGTCACTACCTAATGTTGACAGTATATACACAGTCACTATCTAATGTTGATAGTTTAGACAATCACTATCTAATGTTTATAGTTTAGGGAACAGTCACTATCTAATGTTGATAGTTTAGGGAAAATTCACTATCTAATGTTGATATTTTAGACACAGTCGCTATCTAATGTTAATAGTTTAGACACAGTCGCTATCTAATGTTGATAGTTTAGACACAGTCGCTATCTAATGTTGATAGTTTAGACACAGTCATTATGTAATGTTGATAGTTTAGACACAGTCACTATCTAATGTTGATATTTTAGACACAGTCGCTATCTAATGTTAATAGTATATACACAGTCACTATGTAATGTTGATAGTTTAGACAATCACTATCTAATGTTGATAGTTTAGACACAGTCGCTATCTAATGTTGATAGTTTAGACACAGTCATTATGTAATGTTGATAGTTTAGACACAGTCACTATCTAATGTTGATATTTTAGACACAGTCACTACCTAATGTTGATAGTATATACACAGTCACTATGTAATGTTGATAGTTTAGACAATCACTATCTAATGTTGATTGTTTAGGGAACAGTCACTACCTAATGTTGATAGTTTTGACACAGTCACTATGTAATGTTGATAGTTTAGGTAACAGTCACTATCTAATGTTGATAGTTTAGGGAAAAGTCTCTATCTAATGTTGATATTTTAGACACAGTCGCTATCTAATGTTAATAGTTTAGGGAACAGTCACTACCTAATGTTGATAGTTTTGACACAGTCACTATCTAATGTTGATATTTTAGACACAGTCGCTATCTAATGTTAATAGTTTAGGGAACAGTCACTACCTAATGTTGACAGTATATACACAGTCACTATCTAATGTTGATATTTTAGACACAGTCGCTATCTAATGTTAATAGTTTAGGGAACAGTCACTACCTAATGTTGACAGTATATACACAGTCACTATCTAATGTTGATAGTTTAGACAATCACTATCTAATGTTGATAGTTTAGGGAACAGTCACTATCTAATGTTGATAGTTTAGGGAAAAGTCTCTATCTAATGTTGATATTTTAGACACAGTCGCTATCTAATGTTAATAGTTTAGGGAACAGTCACTACCTAATGTTGACAGTATATACACAGTCACTATCTAATGTTGATAGTTTAGACAATCACTATCTAATGTTTATAGTTTAGGGAACAGTCACTATCTAATGTTGATAGTTTAGGGAAAAGTCACTATCTAATGTTGATATTTTAGACACAGTCGCTATCTAATGTTAATAGTTTAGACACAGTCGCTATCTAATGTTGATAGTTTAGACACAGTCGCTATCTAATGTTGATAGTTTAGACACAGTCATTATGTAATGTTGATAGTTTAGACTCAGTCACTATCTAATGTTGATATTTTAGACACAGTCGCTATCTAATGTTAATAGTATATACACAGTCACTATGTAATGTTGATAGTTTAGACAATCACTATCTAATGTTGATAGTTTAGACACAGTCGCTATCTAATGTTGATAGTTTAGACACAGTCATTATGTAATGTTGATAGTTTAGACACAGTCACTGTCTAATGTTGATATTTTAGACACAGTCACTACCTAATGTTGATAGTATATACACAGTCACTATGTAATGTTGATAGTTTAGACAATCACTATCTAATGTTGATAGTTTAGGGAACAGTCACTACCTAATGTTGATTGTTTAGGGAACAGTCACTACCTAATGTTGATAGTTTTGACACAGTCACTGTCTAATGTTGATAGTTTAGGGAACAGTCACTATCTAATATTGATAGTTTAGACACAGTCACTATGTAATGTTGATAGTTTAGGTAACAGTCACTATCTAATGTTGATAGTTTAGGGAAAAGTCTCTATCTAATGTTGATATTTTAGACACAGTCGCTATCTAATGTTAATAGTTTAGGGAACAGTCACTACCTAATGTTGATAGTTTTGACACAGTCACTATCTAATGTTGATATTTTAGACACAGTCGCTATCTAATGTTAATAGTTTAGGGAACAGTCACTACCTAATGTTGACAGTATATACACATTCACTATCTAATGTTGATATTTTAGACACAGTCGCTATCTAATGTTAATAGTTTAGGGAACAGTCACTACCTAATGTTGACAGTATATACACAGTCACTATCTAATGTTGATAGTTTAGACAATCACTATCTAATGTTGATAGTTTAGGGAACAGTCACTATCTAATGTTGATAGTTTAGGGAAAAGTCTCTATCTAATGTTGATATTTTAGACACAGTCGCTATCTAATGTTAATAGTTTAGGGAACAGTCACTACCTAATGTTGACAGTATATACACAGTCACTATCTAATGTTGATAGTTTAGACAATCACTATCTAATGTTTATAGTTTAGGGAACAGTCACTATCTAATGTTGATAGTTTAGGGAAAATTCACTATCTAATGTTGATATTTTAGACACAGTCGCTATCTAATGTTAATAGTTTAGACACAGTCGCTATCTAATGTTGATAGTTTAGACACAGTCGCTATCTAATGTTGATAGTTTAGACACAGTCATTATGTAATGTTGATAGTTTAGACACAGTCACTATCTAATGTTGATATTTTAGACACAGTCGCTATCTAATGTTAATAGTATATACACAGTCACTATGTAATGTTGATAGTTTAGACAATCACTATCTAATGTTGATAGTTTAGACACAGTCGCTATCTAATGTTGATAGTTTAGACACAGTCATTATGTAATGTTGATAGTTTAGACACAGTCACTATCTAATGTTGATATTTTAGACACAGTCACTACCTAATGTTGATAGTATATACACAGTCACTATGTAATGTTGATAGTTTAGACAATCACTATCTAATGTTGATAGTTTAGGGAACAGTCACTACCTAATGTTGATTGTTTAGGGAACAGTCACTACCTAATGTTGATAGTTTTGACACAGTCACTATGTAATGTTGATAGTTTAGGTAACAGTCACTATCTAATGTTGATAGTTTAGGGAAAAGTCTCTATCTAATGTTGATATTTTAGACACAGTCGCTATCTAATGTTAATAGTTTAGGGAACAGTCACTACCTAATGTTGATAGTTTTGACACAGTCACTATCTAATGTTGATATTTTAGACACAGTCGCTATCTAATGTTAATAGTTTAGGGAACAGTCACTACCTAATGTTGACAGTATATACACAGTCACTATCTAATGTTGATATTTTAGACACAGTCGCTATCTAATGTTAATAGTTTAGGGAACAGTCACTACCTAATGTTGACAGTATATACACAGTCACTATCTAATGTTGATAGTTTAGACAATCACTATCTAATGTTGATAGTTTAGGGAACAGTCACTATCTAATGTTGATAGTTTAGGGAAAAGTCTCTATCTAATGTTGATATTTTAGACACAGTCGCTATCTAATGTTAATAGTTTAGGGAACAGTCACTACCTAATGTTGACAGTATATACACAGTCACTATCTAATGTTGATAGTTTAGACAATCACTATCTAATGTTTATAGTTTAGGGAACAGTCACTATCTAATGTTGATAGTTTAGGGAAAAGTCACTATCTAATGTTGATATTTTAGACACAGTCGCTATCTAATGTTAATAGTTTAGACACAGTCGCTATCTAATGTTGATAGTTTAGACACAGTCGCTATCTAATGTTGATAGTTTAGACACAGTCATTATGTAATGTTGATAGTTTAGACACAGTCACTATCTAATGTTGATATTTTAGACACAGTCGCTATCTAATGTTAATAGTATATACACAGTCACTATGTAATGTTGATAGTTTAGACAATCACTATCTAATGTTGATAGTTTAGACACAGTCGCTATCTAATGTTGATAGTTTAGACACAGTCATTATGTAATGTTGATAGTTTAGACACAGTCACTGTCTAATGTTGATATTTTAGACACAGTCACTACCTAATGTTGATAGTATATACACAGTCACTATGTAATGTTGATAGTTTAGACAATCACTATCTAATGTTGATAGTTTAGGGAACAGTCACTACCTAATGTTGATTGTTTAGGGAACAGTCACTACCTAATGTTGATAGTTTTGACACAGTCACTATCTAATGTTGATAGTTTAGGGAACAGTCACTATCTTATATTGATAGTTTAGACACAGTCACTATGTAATGTTGATAGTTTAGGTAACAGTCACTATCTAATGTTGATAGTTTAGGGAAAAGTCTCTATCTAATGTTGATATTTTAGACACAGTCGCTATAAAATAATTAATAATAATAATTGGTCATTTAGCAGACGCTCTTATCCAGAGCGACTTACAGGAGCAATTAGGGTTAAGTGCCTTGCTCAAGGGCACATCGACAGATTTTTCACCTAGTCGGCTCGGGGATTACAACTAGCGACCTTTCGGTTACTGGCACAACGCTCTTAACCACTAAGCTACCTGCCGCTATCTAATGTTAATAGTTTAGGGAACAGTCACTACCTAATGTTGATAGTTTTGACACAGTCACTATCTAATTTTTATAGTTTAGTCAATCTCTATCTAATGTTGATAGTTTAGGGAACAGTCACTGTCTAATGTTGAATGTTTAGACACAGTCACTATCTAATTTGATAGTTTAGACACAGTCACTATGTCAATGTCACAAATGCATGGGACCAATCATAGTTTTCATATTAATTATTTGTTTTACATTGGTTCATGGTCATTGGTTCATGGTCATTGGCTCATGGTCAAAGGTTCAGGGTCAATTGAGTCACTTGTCTGACATCTTGACGGTCAGGTGAGTTCACTGTCTCAATTCCACTTCTAGTCCCCTGTACCTCAGTTGGTAGAGCATGGCGCTTCCAATTGCAGGGTTGTGGGTTCGTTTCCCACGGGGGGGCAGTATGAAAATGTATGCACTCACTAACTGTAAGTCGCTCTGGATAAGAGCGTCTGCTAAATGACAAAAATGTAAAAAATGTAAATCCTGCTTCCAATTGTTATGAAGTTTTGCCCCCACCTAGTGGCCAAAAATGAGAGTTGCATATTACATTTTGCATTTAGATTATTTTCTCTCTCTCTCTTTCTCTCTCTCTTGCAGGCATTTAGAGTGGATGACAAGAAGAAGTTCACTTCTTTCAAGTCCTGTCTGAAGAAGGAGATCTCGTCAGGCAGATAAGTATGTCTAGACTCTATGTTCAATCCACAGTAGAAGTACTGTATAGAGAAGTATAGTTAATGCTATATTGATTTGGAGATATAGATGCCACCATAACACATGATGGTCTTTGTTCCAGGTCCTTCTCCAGAGGAGCTACATTTTTAATGAAATAGATAGAATAATCTCTCTTTTCAACTAGTGATGTGGTATATTAAGTCAGCTCCTGGGATGTGGTATGTTAAGTCAGCTCCTGGGATGTGGTATGTTAAGTCAGCTCCTGGGATGTGGTATATTAAGTCAGCTCCTGGGATGTGGTATGTTAAGTCAGCTCCTGGGATGTGGTATATTAAGTCAGCTCCTGGGATGTGGTATGTTAAGTCAGCTCCTGGGATGTGGTATGTTAAGTCAGCTCCTGGGATGTGGTATGTTAAGTCAGCTCCTGGGATGTGGTATGTTAAGTCAGCTCCTGGGATGTGGTATATTAAGTCATCTCCTGGGATGTGGTATGTTAAGTCAGCTCCTGGGATGTGGTATGTTAAGTCAGCTCCTGGGATGTGGTATGTTAAGTCAGCTCCTGGGATGTGGTATGTTAAGTCAGCTCCTGGGATGTGGTATGTTAAGTCAGCTCCTGGGATGTGGTATATTAAGTCATCTCCTGGGATGTGGTACGTTAAGTCAGCTCCTGGGATGTGGTATATTAAGTCAGCTCCTGGGATGTGTTAGAGGCCCACACTAACTCTCCTCAGCCTCAGTATTGAGTTACACTGTAATATTAAGGCCTGATTAACTGCTACCAGACACCAGCTTAACTCTGCATACATGAGCAGTGAGGTGTGCGATTTAAACCCATATTAATGTTTCACAGGAAACACACCATACTGCTCAAACAACATGATGAAACAACACAAGGCTGGCACTGGGTCCATTTACCTTACAACCTGATCTGCATGTTTTTACATGGGACTAAAAGATAAAATAATCTTGTCTCCAAGTGTATTTTACACATAGCATAGTATAGAACATTGCATTCCAAATGGAATCCTATTCCCTTTATAGTGCGCTACATTATAGGGCTCTCATTATAGGGCACTATATAAGGAATAGGGCGCCATTTGGAATGTAATCATAGAATGCATACATTGTTATTCAATCTCTGCCATTTGTCTGTAGCCCAATCAGGGTCAAAGGTCATGGAGGAGTGTAAACCACATGACCAAAGGTATGTGGACACCTGCTCGTCCAACATCTAATTCCAAAATCATGGGCATTAATATGGAGTTGGTCCCCCCTTTGCTGCTATGACAGCCTCCACTCTTCTGGGAAGGTTTTCCACTAGATGTTGAAACATTGCTGCGGGGACTTGCTTCCATTCAGCCACAAGAGCATTAGTGAGGTCGGCACTGATGTTGGGTGATTAGGCCTGGCTCGCAGTCGGCATTCCAATTCATCCCAACGCTTGGCATTGCGCATGGTGATCTTAAGCTTGGAAACCAATTTCATGAAACTCCCGACTAACAGTTATTTTGCTGACATTGCTTCCAGAGGCAGTTTGGAAGTCGGTAGTGAGTGTTGCAACCGAGGACAGACAATTTTTACACTTTACGCACTTCAGCACTCGGCGATCCCGTTCTGTGAGCTTGTGTGGCCCACCACTTTGCGGCTGAGCCGTTGTTGCTCCTAGATGTTTCCACTTCACAATAACAGCACTTACAGTTGACTGGGGCAGCTCTAGCAGGGCAGAAATTTGACAAACTGACTTGTTGGAAAGGTGGCATCCTATGATGGTGCCACGTTGAAAGTCACTGAGCTCTTCAGTAAGGTAATTCTACTGCCAATGTTTTTCTATTGCGATTGCATGGCTGTGTGCTCAATTTTATACACCTGTCAGCAACGGGTGTGGCTGAAATAGCCAAATCCACTAATTTGAAGGGATGTCCACATACTTTTGTATATATAGTTTACAGTGGGGAAAAAAAAGTATTTAGTCAGCCACCAATTGTGCAAGTTCTCCCACTTAAAAAGATGAGAGAGGCCTGTAATTGTCATCATAGGTACACGTCAACTATGACAGACAAATTGAGAAAAAAATTCCAGAAAATCACATTGTAGGATTTTTAATGAATTTATTTGCAAATTATGGTGGAAAATAAGTATTTGGTCACCTACAAACAAGCAAGATTTCTGGCTCTCACAGACCTGTAACTTCTTCTTTAAGAGGCTCCTCTGTCCTCCACTCGTTACCTGTATTAATGGCACCTGTTTGAACTTGTTATCAGTATAAAAGTCACCTGTCCACAACCTCAAACAGTCACACTCCAAACTTCACTATGGCCAAAACCAAAGAGCTGTCAAAGGACACCAGAAACAAAATTGTAGACCTGCACCAGGCTGGGAAGACTGAATCTGCAATAGGTAAGCAGCTTGATTTGAAGAAATCAACTGTGGGAGCAATTATTAGGAAATGGAAGACATACAAGACCACTGATAATCTCCCTCGATCTGGGGCTCCACGCAAGATCTCACCCCGTGGGGTCAAAATGATCACAAGAACGGTGAGCAAAAATCCCAGAACCACACGGGGGGACCTAGTGAATGACCTGCAGAGAGCTGGGACCAAAGTAACAAAGCCTACCATCAGTAACACACTACGCCGCCAGGGACTCAAATCCTGCAGTGCCAGACGTGTCCCCCATGTCCAGGCCCGTCTGAAGTTTGCTAGAGTGCATTTGGATGATCCAGAAGAGGATTGGGAGAATGTCATATGGTCAGATGAAACCAAAATAGAACTTTTTGGTAAAGACTCAACTCGTCGTGTTTGGAGGACAAAGAATGCTGAGTTGCATCCAAAGAACACCATACCTACTGTGAAGCATGGGGGTGTAAACATCATGCTTTGGGGCTGTTTTTCTGCAAAGGGACCAGGACGACTGATCCATGTAAAGGAAAGAATGAATGGGGCCATGTATCGTGAAATTTTGCTCAGCAGTTCAGTTTTTTCTCCAGTAGTTTTATGTTGCCACAGAACAGGTCGATAGTGTTAGATGCTGTATGTGCTATGTTCTTCAATGTATTCTATAATAAGTACTTTTCCTTCTGCAGATCACCAGGTGAATGTCCTGCACCCCTCTCTACCTGGATAGACTTCCCCTGATTCATGAAGATAATTCAAAACAACAGTACAGTTCCTTCTGCTATCAATGTGAAGATGACAGAAGGATAGATTTATGTTTCAGTCTCTGCATAGTAGTCTAAAAAGTAGAAATAGGATTCTCCTCACCAAGGCCTAGTTGGATGCTACTGGAAGTGTTTTCAAGTTGAGATTGATGTGAGAAAACAGACCCTAGAAGTAAGGAAGCCATTTAAAATACCTGAAGTCTTAAGCTTGTTGGTAAGCTTTCAGTCTGTTACGTATGGAAATCAACAATATGTTTTGTAGTGCTGTGATGGTCATAATATAAATGTTAAGTTGCACTGCTGGTATTTTATTTTTCTACCAGATAGTTTAAAAAAAATGTTAAATCAGGGGATGAAATGCTATTGATCAGGACTACTTGTGTAACACCTTCCTGGTCTTCTACAAGTCACGCGAGCTGATAGGGTCACTGGAAACTCCAACCTATTGTTGCAGCAGATTTATTAACCCTGGGTGAATTCATTATTGATTAATCTATCTATCTATGTACAGTATTTATTCACAATTTTACCGTATTCATTTGTTTGTTTATCACTGTAAGTCTCTGAAAATGAAAAACCCATTTGGTTGTTTTTGTAGCTCTGACTGTGTGTAGCATTGTTCAGTGTGGTTCCCTCCCAGTCCTAAACCTGCTAATCTGCCTCTATGCATTGCTGACATACTTTCTCCAAGCCTGTCTGCAGCCCACTGCACAGATCAGCTTACGCAGGGGAGTACACCCTCCCTCTTGTGTTCTGTTCACACGGCTGCCTTCTGCAGCTCATTCTCAAATAACTCAGAGCCAGCTAGCTAACACCTTTCAAATGGGGGGTTTATCTCTATCTTCATTGTGTAAATAGAGGCAGCTAACTCCGTTAATAATTATTATAATCAAGGGTTTACGCTGATGTAATGGAGAAATTCAGTGTGTATATTGACTACACACCTATTCATACTAGGCCTATTCAGCCTACTGACAGGGATTCTAGACAATGAGGACTTTATGAATTTGCGATAATTGTTTTTACTAAAGGCAAAATACACTGTTTGTGTAACATGAGATTACTGTTCAGAGGCGTACCTGTGTTTATTTCTCAATGGGTTACCCAGGAAAATCTTGTTCTACTGTGTACCATCATGACATATATATTTTCAAATGTCAAATATAGTGTAAATGCATTTAAGTTATGTTTTCTATGGAATGTAGTTCTGGTCAGATGTGGTGGGTTTCCTGCTTGAAAAGAGACTTGGGGCTCTATTCAATCCGTATCACGGAAATTCAGCATTACAGCGTGGTTGAAATTTAAAGGCAATGTTCCCGCATTAGCAGAGACTGCATTCATGAATGCAGATGTCGGCTCAATAGGAAATTACCTTTACATTTTTAGCATGCTATCTGTAATGCTCCAGCGATACAGATTGAACATAGCCCTTGGTTTGCTAGTGCCAATGTCTCACATTATACAATGGGTGGGTCTAATCCTGAATGCTGATTGGTTAAAACCGCATTCCAGCCGGTGTCTATTCCACAAGTTGCCACCGGCTAAATCTATGATGTTAAAATGCCTATTTACTCTGTTCCATCTGACTGCGCAATCCACTGTCTCATCAGCCCAGCCAGGCAATTTATAAACTTGATCTCCACTATAAAAAGCATCTAGACATTATACAATATTATCTCATATGTTACATATTAAATCAAATTAAATGGATTTGTCTACTTAGCCTACTTCTTTGCATGATATAACAGAATACATTAGTAATGTGTATATCCTACATCTCCTCTTAGTTTGCCTCTTTTGAATGATGTTTGGAAGTCATGTGAATGACAGCTCTCTCTACAGAACTTTGTTTAGATTATCAAATGGATTACGCACGCTGTTGCAGGCTGTTACATTGACTTGGTAAATAAAGTTGTTAAGAACAATCAATAGCTTTGTGTCCTTTTTGTTCTGGATTTCACACTCACACACACACATACACTTTCATAACCCCTGACCTCAATTACATTATTTAGCAGACGCTCTTATCCAGAGCGACTTACATTATATATATTTTTTTATACCCCCTGTGGGAATCGAACCCACAACCCTGGCGTTGCAAACACCATGCTCTATCAACTGAGCTACATCCCTGCCGGCCATTCCCTCCCCTACCCTGGACCAATTGCGCGCCGCCCCATGGGTCTCCCGGTCACGGCCGGCTACGACAGAGCCTGGATTCGAACCAGGATCTCTAGTGGCACAGTTAGCACTGCGATGCAGTGCCTTAGACCACTGCGCCACTCAGGAGTACACAATAATGTGTTGAAGGAAATATTTGGTCAGCTAATTACCAGCTGATGGTGTCACACATTCCTCAGACATTTGAAACAGAGTGGCTATATATTATTACCAGCTTATGCACTGACAGCCTGTTTCCCTTATTTACATAAAAATACAATCAAACAAAAATGCCTACCAATAGGCCTATTCTACAAAAAGGCACATTTAATATAGCATAAGGTCTGATTATTTTTTTCTTCATCATATAGGACTACCTTCAACAACGTTAGCTCTATGGCAAGACAACATTAAAAACAACTTAAATGGTGATTCACATTATCTTCTCTGCATCAATGGTCAGAGGCTCAATGGGCTCTTTCCAAAGAATGAAAATGTGTTTGCAGTATCCCACGAACGTCATGGCAACTTGGTGAAAAAGGGGTGGTGCTCAATATTTTGCAGCGCAGAGAGGAAGGAGAGACGTCGCGATACCGCGCTCTGCGAAACGAGGTGGAGGCAGCAGAACAGAAGTGCTACGTCCTGGCTGTCGATCATACTCGATTTACCGGCAGTAATGCAGTGAAAGACAGACAAAAACTTAATTTCAAACAAATGGTGTCTAAATAGAGTATGGCGCCGTCGGGCTCGCGTAGTATCAAACGGAGCTGTCAGACAGTTTTGTATTGGATTCCAGTTATTTTTATCACCCTCATAGTGGCTTGGTCCTACTACGCGTATGTTGTACAGCTCTGCATAGGTAAGGATAACTCCACTGTCTGCACAGTATGGGATTTAACGCTTATAGGATGCTGTGGAAGCCTTGCAGTGCTCTTATAACCGTGTAACCATGTGTTTTTCCATGCTCCTGTGCTGCATCTCATTTCAGCGTTCACTCATTTTGGTCCTGTCTGATGTTAGATGCAGAACAATTTGTTTATGCAGATGCTTGTAGTTGACAGTATCAATTTGTATCATAATTACAAAAACAACGTTATTCTGGACACATGTTTATGAGTATGTTCATTCCTGGAAGTCTCCCATAAAAACTGTTGAGTCACAGCTATAACTGAAATATATTACATTAGTTGCACATGTCATGTGTTAAACAATATGGGGAGCAAATACTGTACGATTATAATGAAATAATGACAGTAGAAATGTAAATATTGGTTGTTTATATATGGGCTGAGTAATAATATTGCCAATGTGTTTGATTATCTCAAAGAATATGTCATATACACTAGCGGTCAAAAGTTTTAGAACACCTACTCATTCAAGGGTTTTTCTTTATTTTTACTATTTTCTACATTGTAGAATAATAGTGAAGACATCAAAACTATGAAATAACACATATGGAATCAGGTATTAACCAAAAAAGTGTTAAACAAATCAAAATATATTTTATATTTGAGATTCTTCAAATAGCCACCCTTTGTCTTGATGACAGCTTTGCACACTCTTGGCATTCTCTCAACCAGCTTCATGAGGTAGTCACCTGGAATGCATTTCAATTAACAGGTGTGCCTTCTTAAAAGTTAATTTGTGGAATTTCTTTCCTTCTTAATGCGTTTGAGCCAATCAGTTCTGTTGTGACAAGGTAGGGGGGGTATACAGAAGATAACCCTATTTGGTAAAAGACCAAGTCCATATTATGGCAAGAACAGCTCAAATAAGCAAAGAGAAATGACAGTCCATCATCACTTTAAGACATGAAGGTCAGCCAATACAGAAAATGTCAATCAAGAACTTTGAAAGTTTCTTCAAGTACAGTCGCAAAAACCATCAAGCACTATGATGAAACTGGCTCTCATGAGGACCGCCACAGGAATGGAAGACCCAGATTTACCTCTACTGCAGAGGATAAGTTCATTAGAGTTACCAGCCTAAGAAGTTGCAGCCCAAATAAATGCTTCACACAGTTCAAGTAACAGACACATCTCAACATCAACTGCTCAGAGGAGACTGTGTGAATCAGGCCTTCATGGTCGATTTGCTGCAAAGAAACCAC
Organism: Coregonus lavaretus; assembly: GCF_964263955.1. Taxonomy (NCBI): domain Eukaryota; kingdom Metazoa; phylum Chordata; class Actinopteri; order Salmoniformes; family Salmonidae; genus Coregonus; species Coregonus lavaretus. Next base: position 10,930,463 of record NC_140016.1, read on the forward strand.
TTTGGTGGTACGCCATCCCATCTGGTTTGGGCTTAGTGGGACTATCATTTGTTTTTCAACAGGACAATGACGCAACACACCTCCAGGCTGTGTAAGGGCTATTTTACCAAGAAGGAGAGTGATGCGGTGCTGCATCAGATGACCTGGTCTCAACAATCACCTGACCTCAACCAAATTGAGATGGTTTGGAATGAGACGGACCGCAGAGTGAAGGAAAAGAAGCCAACAAGTGCTCAGCATATGTGGGAACTCCTTCAAGACTACTGGAAAAGCACTCCAGGTAAAGCTGGTTGAGAGAATGCAAAGCTGTCATCAAGGCAAAGGGTGGCTATTTGAAGAATCTCAAATATAAAATATATTTTGATTTGTTTAACACTTTTTTGGTTACTACATGATTCCATATGTGTTACTTCATAGTTTCGATGTCTTCACTATTATTCTACAATGCAGAAAATAGTAAAAATAAAGAAAAACTATTGAATGAGTAGGTGTTCTAAAACTTTTGACTGGTACTGTATGTATAGCCATTTATTATAATCCAAACAACTATACAAAAAACAATTCCTGAGGAAATTGAAGGGTGTATATCAACTTGTAGTATGTAAAACATTCAAATTTTGATCTGCTTTGACATTTTTATGACTATGAAAAATCAAGTCCCCTCCATTTGAGTTCCTCTCCAGGTGAAAAGATCACCTCACAAGGATGGGTTTGGCAGATTGATGGCCTGGACCAGAGCCATATATGTATATATATATATGTGACTGTACTATCCTGTGCCTGTATGGATGGATTGTATGTACGTACTACTACTTCATACAGCTCTGACAACATTCATTGCATGTGTTCATGTGTCACACATTCACCACAACACTTTGACGTGATCAGCACTTGATTTAGAACAAGTAGTCTAAGGGCCCTATGGACTCTGATCAAAGGTAATAATAATATGCCATTTAGCAGACGCTTTTATCCAAAGCGACTTACAGTCATGCGTGCATACATTTTTGTGTATGGGTGGTCCTGGGGATCGAACCCACTACCCTGGCGTTACAAGCGCCGTGCTACAGAGGACCACAGTAGGGTGCCATTTCAGACATTTAGATTCCCATTAGCTTTCAAGGCTGTTTTTTAGACTGCCAATGTTACATTTTGTTAAATTATAGTGTAAAAGAGCAGAATATTACACATATTGAATTGGCCTGAATAGGGGTACTGATTCCTGAGGTGAGGAGCTCTGTGTGTGTCAGAGGAAACCAGGGCCAGCCCACTCCTTGATCTATTTGGCAGTATGTCAGGTCACCACCTCCTCTGCAAATGGACTCTGTATTTACCAAGAAGCATCACACGCAAATTAGTCTGGATTGAAAGAGCAGTGGTTGCAAAGTATAGTTTTTGAATGTTGATGTGCTTGTACAGTGTATGTACTATCATCAGTCTATTGTCCAATCAATTCCTCTTCTGTTTGACACGCACATTGTTTTTAGCTTTAACAACAACCATGTCAGCTGACTTTGAGCTAACATTCTACAAATGGTGAATAATGACCTGTTTTGTCTATGTCTTTGGCATTCTGCCCAATGTATTATTATTATTATTTTTTAAATGTAATTTCTGTATAAATAACCTTAGAATACAGTATATGTAAATAAACCATAAATGTCTCCATTTTAGTTTTCTTGTAAAGCTGTGAGTGCTATTATATGATACAATATCAGTACTTGTTGCATTTACAACTTGTCTAAATCCCTATCATCAACTGATTTTAGCCAGTGCATGGCTGTGGATTGACTGCATTGTTTGAATGGAATGTTGGCATATTAGCAATTAATTAGAAAAATTAATGGAATCATTCCTCTAAAACTGGATGGCTGGCTAGCTAGCTAACATACAGTGCAGATAAACTCTTCAAATCCATCATTTTACACAATATCTCATCACAGCACTGGCAAACCATGGTTGTCCAATTCCCTGACCAAAATGGCTGACCTTTATCCCATCATAAGGTTCATTTCCATTCTAGTATTCAAATTCCTAATTCTATGGTCTCCGGTGAGAGTGTTGCTGCCCTAATTCAACACCGCTGCACTACAGCGTCTCAGGTGAGAGTGTTGATGTCATGACTTCGAGTTCCTCTCCTAGCCAGCCCAGTCATCAGCCCAGTCAGGTTGACCCTCCCAGCCAGTCCAGTCATCAGCCCAGTCAGGTTGACCCTCCCAGCCAGCCCAGTCATCAGCCCAGTCAGGTTGACCCTCCCAGCCAGCCCAGTCATCAGCCCAGTCAGGTTGACCCTCCCAGCCAGCCCAGTCATCAGCCCAGTCAGGTTGACCCTCCCAGCCAGTCCAGTCATCAGCCCAGTCAGGTTGACCCTCCCAGCCAGCCCAGTCATCAGCCCAGTCAGGTTGACCCTCCCAGCCAGCCCAGTCATCAGCCCAGTCAGGTTGACCCTCCCTGACTCTAGAGACTCCTGTTTTCTTCCTGGTATTCTAAACACTATCTAAAACAGGGCATCTTTCCACGTTCATCTTAGAACACAATATTATGGCCAGTAACAGAGTCTATCACTTTGTCAAAACACTCCTCTACCCCGGAGGTAAGACAGTCTGAACCTCTCTGACTGGCTCTATAGAGTTATTCCTAACCATGTGGCCTGACCAGGAAACACTCTGGGGCTCAAGTAAAGTTCTCAGTGGATGTTGTTAAGTATATTTAATTGATTAATCTGTTATTATCAATGCTTTTAGTGCATACAACTAATATGATAGTTTGATATTTGCATTGACTGTAAAATTACTTATATATATATATATATATTTGTAGTTTTCTCCTATATGTAATGAAACCAGTAAGATAGGACTAGAAGTGTTGTTGCCTCCGGCCAGAATGTGGTGTGATGAGGTCCAGAGATAACTGTATGAGGATATCGTCAGCTGATCCCTCTGTTAATCCAATTGTCTGACTCACATGCAATCTCTGCCTGACCTAGATTTCATTAAAACTATCTTTAAAAATGGCAGCAGGGTCTTTAAAGTTGACAAAATGTTAGTCACATATCTGTGACAGTGGAGGCTCCTCAGAGGAGGAAAGGGTGGACCATCCTCCTCAGTTAATTTCATAAAAATATAAATAGTGAAACATTTAAAAAGTTATCCTTTTTAGATAAAACTGTACTAATTATATTCACGTCACCAAATAATTGATTAAAACACACTGTTTTGCAATGAAGGTCTATCGTAGCATCTACAGCACTCTATAGGGTAGCACCATGGTGTAGCCGGAGGACAGCTAGCTTCCGTCCTCCTCTGGGTACATTGACTTCAATACAAAACCTTGGAGGCTCATGGTTCTCACCCCCTTCTATAGACTTACACAGTAAATATGGCAACTTCCGGAGGACGTCCTCCAACCTATTAGAGCTCTTGCAGCATGAACTGACATGTTGTCCACCGAATCAAAGGATCAGAAAATTAATCTACACGACATGACCAAAAGTATGTGGACACCTGCTCGTCGAACATCTCGTTCCAAAATCATGGGCATTAATATGGAGTTGGTCCCCACTTTGCTGCTGTAATAGCCTCCACTCTTCTGGGAAGGCTTTCCACTAGATGCTGGAACATTGCTGCGGCGACTTGCTTCCATTCATAATATGCCATTTAGCAGACGCTTTTATCCAAAGCGACTTACAGTCATGTGTGCATACATTTTTACGTATGGGTGGTCCCGGGGATCGAACCCACTACCCTGGCGTTACAAGCGCCATGCTCTACCAATTGAGCTACAGAGGACCACATTCAGCCACAAGAGCATTAGTGAGGTCACTGATGTTGGGCGATTAGGCCTGGCTCGCAGTCGGCATTCCAATTCATCCCAAAGGTGTTTGATGGGGTTGAGGTCAGGGCTCTGTGCAGGCCAATCAAGTTCTTCCACACCGATCTCGACAAACCATTTCTGCATGGACCTCGCTTTGTGCACGGGGGCAGGAAAGGGCCTTCCCAAAACTGTTGCCACAAAGTTGGAAGCACAGAAACGTCTAGAATGTAATTGTATGCTGTAGCGTTAAGATTTCCCTTTACTGGAACTAAGGGGCCTGAACCATGAAAAACAGCCCCAGACCATTATTCCTCCCCCACCAAACTTTACAGTTGGCACTATGCATTCGGGCAGGAGCGTTCTCCTGGCATCCGCCAAACCCAGAATCCTCCGTCAGACTGCCAGATGGTGAAACGTGATTCATCACTCCAGAGAACGCATTTCCACTGCTCCAGAGTCCAACGGCGGCGAGCTTTACACCACTCCAGCCGTCGCTTGGCATTGTGCATGGTGATCTTAGGCTTGTGTGCGGCTGTTCGGCCATGGAAACCCATTTCACAAAGCTCCCGAAGAACAATTATTGTGCTGATGTTGCTTCCAGAGGCAGTTTGGAACTCGGTAGTGAGTGTTGCAACCAAGGACAGATGATTTTTACGCGTTACGCGCTTCAGCACTCAGCTGTCCTGTTCTGTGAGCTCTTGTGGCCTACCACTTCGCGGCTGAGCCGTTGTTGCTCCTAGACGTTTCCACTTCAGAATAACAGCACTTACAGTTGACGAGGGCAGCTCTAACAGGGCAGAAATTTGACAAACTGTTTGGAAGGTGGCATCCTATGATGGTGCCACATTGAAAGTCATTGAGCTCTTCAGTAAGGCCATTCTACTGCCAATGTTTGTCTGTGGAGATTGCATCGATTTTATACACCTGCCAGCAACAGGAGTGGCTGAAATAGCCGAATCCACTAATTTGAAGGGGTGTCCACATACTTTTGTATATATAGTGTAGTACTGAAAGCATAAGCTACAGCTAGCACTGCAGTGCATAAAATGTGATGAGTAGTTGACTCAAAGAGAGAGAAATACATTAGTTGAACAGTTTGGAACAAAGCTAAGAGAGAGAGAGAGAGAGAGAGAGAGAGAGAGAGAGAGAGAGAGAGAGAGAGAGAGAGAGAGAGAGAGAGATATTTAGTTTGATTTTATTTCTTCTTTCACTTAGCTAGTGAATGCAGCTAGCTAGTTTAACCTACTCAAACACCTGGCTCAAACAGAGAGGGATGCTAGCTATGGCTATGACAGCTAGTTCACCTGTGAAAGTCCTTGAGTCGCAGACCTGGGCTCTGTTACAATAGCAGGACACACACACGCACGCGCACGCACGCACGCACGCACGCACGCACGCACGCACACACACACACACACACACACACACACACACACAGGCTCTTTGGCTGTTTGCCTTGTTTCAGTTGCTCAGATCACCTTTCCTCAGCTCTGACTGTGTGTTGTGCAGACTGCAGTGTGCTCTGAGCCTGTGAAGCTAATGTGTGCTCAGGGATGGAATTTAAGAATTTTGGGCATTGGCCAGCCAGGTTAGTAGATTGCCATTTTTACTAGCCCAGGTCCAAAATCTGTGTCATGCAATATTTGAAAAGACACAATTTCTCTAGACGGCAGGCTAGTTTGGTACGGTCTGAACAGTACTAGCCTCGGGCTAGCTGGCTAGCTTAATATCCATCCCTGGGTGTGCTCCTCCTTGAAGTCAGAAGTTTACATACACTTAGGTTGGAGTCATTAAAACTCTTTTTTCAACCACTCCACACATTTGTTGTTAACAAACTATCGTTTTGGCAAGTTGGTTAGGACATCTACTTTGTGCATGACACAAGTAATTTTTCCAACAATTGTTTACAGACAGATTATTTCACTTATAATTCACTGTATCACAATTCCAGTGGGTCAGAAGTTTACATACACTAAATTGACTGTGCCTTTAAAGAGCTTGGAAAATTCCAGAAATTGATGTCATGGCTTTAGAAGCTTCTGATATGCTAATTGACATCATTTGAGTCAATTGGAGGTGTACCTGTGGATGTATTTCAAGGCCTACCTTCAAACTCAGTGCCTCTTTGCTTTACATCATGGGAAAATCAAAAGAAATCAGCCAAGACCTCAGAAAAATGTATGCAATCACTAACTGTAAGTCGCTCTGGATAAGAGTGTCTGCTAAATGACTAAAATGTAAAATGTAAATGTAAATGTAAAAGAATTGTAGACCTCCACAAGTCTGGTTCATCCTTGGGAGCAATTTCCAAATGCCTGAAGGTACCACGTTCATCTGTACAAACAATAGTATGCAAGTAGAAACACCATGGGACCACGCAGCCGTCATACCGCTCAAGAAGGAGACGCGTTCTGTCTCCTAGAGATGAACGTACTTTGGTGCGAAAAGTGCAAATCAATCCCAGAACAACAGCAAAGGACCTTGTGAAGATGCTGGAGGGAACAGGTACAAAAGTATCTATATACACAGTAAAACTAGTCCTATATCGACATAACCTGAAAGGCCACTCAGCAAGGAAGAAGCCACTAATCCAAAACCGCCATAAAAAAGTCAGACTACGGTTTGCAACTGCACATGGGGACAAAGATCGTACTTTTTGGAGAAATGTCCTCTGGTCTGATGAAACAAATATAGAACTGTTTGGCCATAATGACCATCGTTATGTTTGGAGGAAAAAGATGGACGCTTCCAAGCCGAAGAACACCATCCCAACCGTGAAGCACGGGGGTGGCAGCATCATGCTGTGGGGGTGCTTTGCTGCAGGAGGGACTGGTGCGCTTCACAAAATATATGGCATCATGAGGAAGGACAATTCAAGACATCAGTCAGGAAGTTAAAGCTTGGTCGCAAATGGGTCTTCCAAATGGACAATGACCCCAAGCATACTTCCAAGGTTGTGGCAAAATGGCTTAAGGACAACAAAGTCAAGGTATTGGAGTGGCCATCGCAAAGCCCTGACCTCAATCCTATAGAAAATGTGTGGGCAGAACTACAAAAGCGTGTGCGAGCAAGGAGGCCTACAAATCTGACTCAGTTACACCAGCTCTGTCAGGAGGAATGGGCCAAAATTCACCCAACTTATTGTGGGAAGCTTGTGGAAGGCTACCCGAAACGTTTGACCCAAGTTAAACAATTTAAAGGCAATGCTACCAAATACTAATTGAGTGTATGTAAACTTCTGACCCACTGGGAATGTGATGAAAGAAATAAAAGCTGAAATAAATCATTCTCTCTACTATTATTCTGACATTTCACATTCTTAAAATAAAGTGGTGATCCTAACTGACCTAAGACAGGGAATTGTTACTAGGATTAAATGTCAGGAATTGTGAAAAACTGAGTTTAAATGTATTTGGCTATGGTGTATGTAAACTTTCGACTTCAACTGTGTGTGTAGGATGCTGTGTCTCAATTAGGGAGCTGGTCCTGTCTTTTCGGTGCTGTTCATATTGTTTATTAGGTATTTGGTGGATGCTGTTGATGTGTATTAGGTGTGTGTTGGTGCTGTTGGTGTGTATTAAGCAAGGGTTGGATCCTAAATTATTTCCCAATCGTTTCGTTCTAAACAGAACCAATATTTTTTAGTTCCGTTACATTGTTTCGCCCAGCAAAATAAAGTTATGAACCGGTTCGAAACCCCCCAAAAGTACTGCTTTATATCGTTCCTTTCTGTTGCGTTTTAAACATCTGAAATCGTTAATTTTTTTTACATTTATCTCGACATTAAATTACTTAACCAATCATGCAGTGCGGATAGAGCAGCTTGCTAGGAAGCGGGCAAGCTATAGCTTAGTGAGTTGTTTACATGCGTTATGGAAAGACAAGTGCCGAGATGCAACTGACATTTTGCGGGTGGGGAGAGAACGAGAGAGCAGGTCCGGCTCCAGGATGACATGCCTGAGGGGGCATATTAAATCCATGAGGGGGCACAACTAGTATTGCTTTAGAGCCATAATAAAACAAGGTAGATTGACCCTACTGCTGTTCAAATGTACAAAAATGTATCTGAAATGTAGCCTTACACATCAACAACCGTTGTTTTGTATAATAACACAAGAAAGATATGCGCCCCATTATGACATACAAGAGTATACAAAATGCAGCCGTATCTGCCGTAGTCCTACACATAATTTGCGCCTACCAACAGGATGAGCACCACTAGGCTATCAAAGATTCTAACAGGCTTCATAGCTTAAACTTCAATCATTAGAACTATAGGCTACATTTCTTTTGAATTTGTGACACTACGCGATGAGCGTAACCTACAGTAAGCCAAGCCGCCACTTCTCCAGGTGCACAATATTTTCTGTGGGAGAGTTTCAGAAAAGCAAACTAAATCAAACTAAGTGCATATTCTGTATTCATAGCTGATGTTACATTTCCTACATGGAAGTAGACAATTTTAATAAGATAAGAGTAAATGCAAATTCAGAGAGCACACACACATGTACGCAGGCACCCACACACACGCTATAGCAAGAGAGCAGGGAGGGGGCAAAAAAGTAGGCTATGGGTCGTTTTCAAAGTATTGATATCAGTTTTATAGTAGCCTATCACACAACGACTGTGTAATGAAAATTAATGATAAAATAGTGAACATTTACCTACTTATTTTAGTAGGCTACACACGATATTGGTCCTATACTACTCTGACATACAACATGTACTAAAATGTAGGCCTGCACTGCAGCCACATACACAACAACTGTACACAAGAAAGCATGCCATGTTGAAGAGAAGCCCCACAAAGACTAGTAGCCCAAGATGTGTTCATTAAAACAGCACACGCCGTAACCATCAATTCAGGACCATGGACTGAAGGCTACCGCCAGTCAGCGCCAATGCTGCCAATTTCAGCACCACCGGAGTGGACAGCCAGGACAATAGGGCTCACCTCCGAGCGCAACCAATAGGCTACATTGGTCATTGTCTCTACACCCATAACATAATGCAAAAGCTGAATCTCTATTAATATCAATGGCTTGTTCACATCCCACAAGTTTGGGCTTTCAGGATCCATGGTACACAGAGCTTCCACTAGTTGACTACTTCCTTCGCTAAGTCGTGATGACATTTCCGCCAGCACATTTTACATTTACATTTTAGTCATTTAGCAGACGCTCTTATCCAGAGCGACTTACAGTTAGTGAGTGCATTGATTTTTTATTGATTTTTCATACTGGTCCCCCGTGGGAAACGAACCCACAACCCTGGCGTTACACACGGACTACAGCACGGCATCGAAAGTGCTGAAAAACAGTCATCTCTTCTTCTTCCATCAATCATGCTGACCCACTATGCTTTCAACTACATATTCTTGCAGGGTTTTACTCATCAGTCTCAGTCGTTTGCTTGGAGCTGGTGTGCTCGTACCCTCCCAGCATGCCTCCCAAAGCTTTTCGAATTCAGCATCACATCGCAGTTTTTCAACGCGCCCATAAGTACTGCGGACAAGTTTGACACCAGTGTGCAGATCAGTAGCTTCTGACTGCAGTAACTCGTTAGGAGGGTCGAGGAGCCCCAGGATTGTGTGAGTCATGTTCACAATAAACGTAAAGTTCGGCTCTGTCACTGCTTTCAATAAGCCTGTGGCCTCAAGTCTCACATCTGTGCCATATGCGCGAGTAGATTTCACTGAGCATCTCTGTGATGTTGTCACTTGATTTCAAAATGACTGACAACGTGGCGAGGTGGCCAGTCCATCTCTGATCAAGAACTCTTTTCAGTTTTTCTCCAGTGTACTGTGCAGCCACCGTGGGTTTCCTAAAGAAATTGTACAGAGAGCTACACACATTGAACAAGTCCTCTATCGCCTCCTCAGACAATATATAGTGTGCACCACAACCAAATGCATACCTTGAACCAGAGGCTACAAAAGGCCTGCTTTCTCCCACTGAAAATGTGGCTGGGGTAAGTCAACCGAGGTGGTCAGGTGCTAGTGGCTGGGGTAACGCTGGCTCCTCATCACAGAGGTCATCAGGTGGTAGTGGCTGGGGTAACGCTGGCTCCTCATCACAGAGGTCGTCAGGTGCTAGTGGCTGGGGTAACGCTGGCTCCTCATCACCGAGGTGGTCAGGTGGCTGGGGTAACGCTGGCTCCTCATCACTGAGGTGGTCAGGTGGCTGGGGTAACGCTGAGCACCTGACCGTGCTAGTGGCTGGGGTAACGCTGGCTCCTCATCACCGAGGTGGTCAGGTGCTAGTGGCTGGGGTAATGCTGGCTCCTCATCACTGAGGTGGTCAGGTGGCTGGGGTAACGCTGGCTCCTCATCACCGAGGTGGTCAGGTGCAAGTGGCTGGGGTAACGCTGGCTCCTCATCAGTGAGGTGGTCAGGTGGCTGGGGTAACGTTGGCTCCTCATCACTGAGGTGGTCAGGTGGCTGGGGTAACGCTGAGCACCTGACCGTGCTAGTGGCTGGGGTAACGCTGGCTGCTCATCACCGAGGTGGTCAGGTGCAAGTGGCTGGGGTAACGCTGGCTCCTCATCACTGAGGTAGTCAGGTGGCTGGGGTAACGCTGGCTCCTCATCACCGAGGTGGTCAGGTTGCTGGGGTAACGCTGGCTCCTCATCACCGAGGTGGTCAGGTGCTAGTGGCTGGGGTAACGCTGGCTCCTCATCACCGAGGTGGTCAGGTGGCTGGGGTAACGCTGGCTCCTCATCACCGAGGTGGTCAGGTGCTAGTGGCTGGGGTAACGCTGGCTCCTCATCACTGAGGTGGTCAGGTGGCTGGGGTAACGCTGGCTCCTCATCACCGAGGTGGTCAGGTGCTAGTGGCTGGGGTAACGCTGGCTCCTCATCACCGAGGTGGTCAGGTGGCTGGGGTAACGCTGGCTCCTCATCACCGAGGTGGTCAGGTGCTAGTGGCTGGGGTAACGCTGGCTCCTCATCACTGAGGTGGTCAGGTGGCTGGGGTAACGCTGGCTCCTCATCACTGAGGTGGTCAGGTGGCTGGGGTAACGCTGGCTCCTCATCACCGAGGTGGTCAGGTGCTAGTGGCTGGGGTAACGCTGGCTCCTCATCACTGAGTTGGTCAGGTGCTAGTAGCTGGGGTAACGCTGGCTCCTCATCACTGAGGTGGTCAGGTGCTAGTGGCTGGGGTAACGCTGGCTCCTCATCACTGAGTTGGTCAGGTGCTAGTAGCTGGGGTAACGCTGGCTCCTCATCACCGAGGTGGTCAGGTGCTAGTGGCTGGGGTAACGCTGGCTCCTCATCACTGAGTTGGTCAGGTGCTAGTAGCTGGGGTAATGCTGGCTCCTCATCACTGAGGTGGTCAGGTGCTAGTGGCTGGGGTAACGGAGGTGCAGCTGCTTGTTGTGATGTTACCCTCGTGCTGCTGGTGCTAGGCTATGGCTGTTCTCCATCTTGTTGGGAAGCAGGCGGCGTGGGGGCATTTGCTTCTAGGCTCTTCAATCTCAGTGGTCGGGCTAGCAGGCTGCTCGGTGAGCTTGGCATCGGTTTAGACATGGTGGTCCTCAGTTTTTTTGCTCTTGGCAGTGCCCAGCCATTTTCGGATATCCATGCTGATCAAAGCTTAGCCAACTAGCTATAATTATTCAGTGTGCCACTAACAAAAATTAACAAAGCTAGCTGCAAAAGTGAACAACCTTTTTCCCTCTCTGCGAGAAAATAAACGGTCAATTTGACCCCACCCTGTGATCCAATAAGCTCCCTAAACAAGGTAATGAAGGCCGTACCTTATGACATTGCATGGCTAGGTGCCCAATCAGAATGCAATTTTGGAATTACATTATTTGGATTTACATGATTATACACCGCCCCCCCCAACCTCAGATAATGAGTGTACACCGGCATATAGCCTCTGTCCCGGTCTGCTGGCAGGCCCAGTGTCGTTACATTGGCAAAACAGGGCATGGTAATTAATATACCATTTGTTGTGTTTATACTATTTGTTGTGTTCACCCGCTATAACATCTGCTAAACACGTGTATGTGACAAATAACATTTGATTTGATTTGATTTGGGGGGGAAAAATCTATATTTTATAATAAAGGTTCTGTTCCGGAACAGTATAGATCACTTTCGTTCCCAGTTCTGATTCTATTCCTTGAAAAATGTATTTATTTTCCGGTTTTCTGTTCTGTTCCGTGAACCGGTTCCAAACCCTGCTTTTCATGTGTATAGGTGTATTAGTAGGTGTGTGTAGTAGGGTGCTACTCATGTATATTAGCTGAGCAGATCCAGTGTGTTGAGGACTGGGGTGCTGATCCTGTCATGTGATCAGCTTTGTCTCAGCCCTGCCGCAGGTGGAGCAGCTGCCACAGTCAGCGTTCACGCACAGACTGTACCAAGCACCATGCTACTGTTGTTTTCACTGCTTTTGTGTTAATGCACAGTAATGCTTTATTATATCAAAAGGTAAAACAAGGACAGTAATTTATGATTGGATCAGGTCGTGATTATGTTTCTGGAGGTCGTAGGAGTTTGATGTGTCAAATGGCACTTACAGTATTGGGATTCAGCGCACTTCCTGGATGTCTGTGTCATCTTCAGCTATTTATCGTTATTAAACTATCATTTGTGTTCCAAGGATATTGATGCCAAGTACACCAAGTGGAAAATATCATTTGTTTTCAGCACAATCTACACATTGTGCCAACACATTATACTGAAGAGGGATGCTGCTGAAAATGTTCAAAACATTTCCATTCTTTATTTGTCCATAATGCAATAAACAACACAGAGACGTGACTGCACATTTCTCATCTTCTCTTTTCAGAATCCATCGACAACATTGGACAGAAGAGTAAGTCCCTGACCCATATAGCTTCTTCTACAGTATGATGAACACTGATACCTGCCAGTAGCAGTATGATAGGGGAGAGTGGGGCAAGTTGAGTCAAAGGGGTAAGTTGAGCCACCCTTGTTTCCAGGAAACCATACACAAAATTAATAATTTGACCAAATATTTAGGAAGAGGTCATCATTTCATGGAGTCTGTGAAGGAAGAAACCACATGGAAAAGTGGTAAGCAAGTTAGGTCCAAAAAACAGATTTTCACCAAGTCAAATGAATTTATTGTGTTAGAGGTTTAATGATGCTTGTATCTAAACCAATGTAGATCATTTAAAGATTGTTCTATACATCAGTTGGGGTCTCTACAAGCTTCAATATGAGGTCATAAACCTATTATGAAAGTGCATCCTTATATTGTGTGGGCTAATATAGTCCAAATGTTTGCCTTGGGGTAAGTTGAGCCAATGGTTGAGCCAATGGCAAGTTGAGCAAATTGAAGTGTTTTCTTCCCAGGCGTAATGCAAGGCATTATTGCTGGGATATGAGGTAACAACAGGGCCTGGCCTATGTTAAAAGTGTTTGTTAGGTGTTAAGCCTGTGTTAAGAGATGCTTAAAATGATTAAAATACAAAACAATCTAATCTAATCAAATCAAATGTTATTTGTCACATGCGCCGAATACAACAGGTGTAGACGTTACCGTGAAATGCTTAATTACAAGCCCCTAACCAACAATGCAGTTTTAAGAACAATAAGATTTAAGAAAACATTTACTAAATAAACTAAAGTAAAAAAAAAAAATATATATATATATATATATATATAAAGTAACACAGTAAAATAACAATAACGAGGCTATAGTCAATGTGTGGGGGGTACAGGTTAGTCGAGGTAATTGAGGTAATATGTACAGTACCAGGCAAAAGTTTGGGCAAAAGTTTGGACACACCTGCTCTTTCCAGGGTTTTTCTTTATTTTTACTATTTTCTACATTGTAGAATAATAGTGAAGACATCAAAACGATGAAATAACACATCATGTAGTAACCATAAAAGTGTTAAACAAATTCTTCAAAGTAAATTCTTCAAAGTAGCCACCCTTTGCCTTGATGACAGCTTTGCACACTCTTGGCATTCTCTCAACCAGCTTCATGAGGTAGTCAACTGGCATGCATTTAAATTAACAGGTGTGCCTCGTTAAAAGTTAATTTGTGGAATATCTTTCCTTCTTAATGCGTTTGAGCCAATCAGTTGTGTTGTGACAAGGTAGGGTTGGTATACAGAAGATAACCCTATTTGGTAAAAGACCAAGTCCATATTATGGAAAGAACAGCTCAAATAAGCAAAGAGAAATGACAGTCCCATATTATTTTAAGACATGAATGTCAGTCAATCCAGAAATTGTCAAGAAATTTGAAAGTTTCTTCAAGTGCTGTCGCAAAAACCATCAAGCACTATGATGAAACTGGCTCTCATGAGGAGCGCCACAGGAATGGAAGACCCAGAGTTACCTCTGCTGCAGAGGATAAGTTCATTAGAGTTAACTGCTCCTCAGATTGCAGCCCAAATAAATGCTTCACAGAGTTCAAGTAACAGACACATCGCAACATCAACTGTTCAGAGGAGACTGTGAATCAGGCCTTCATGGTCTAATTGCTGCAAAGAAACCACTACTAAAGGACACCAATAAGAAGAAGAGACTTGCTTGGGCCAAGAAACACGAGCAATGCACATTAGACCAGTGTAAATCTGTCCTTTGGTCTGATGAGTCCAAATTTGAGATTTTTTGTTCCAACCGCCGTGTCTTTGTGAGACGCAGAGTAGGTGAACGGATGATCTCCGCATGTGTGGTTCCCACCGTGAAGCATGGAGGAGGAGGTGTGATGGTGTGGGGGTGCATTGCTGGTGACACTGCCGGTGATTTATTTAGAATTCAAGGCACACTTAACCAGCATGGGTACCACAGCATTCTGCAGCGACACGCCATCCCATCTGGTTTGGGCTTAGTGAGACTATCATTTGTTTTTCAACAGGACAATGACCCAAAACACACCTCCAGGTAATATTTAATTAAGTACAGACATTTTTATGTGGCTTAACTCACCCTGTCCTGCGGCTCAACTTACCCCATACCCAGGGTAAGTTGTCCCAAGAGACCACTTTTTTTGTACAAGCTATGTTTTCAAGACTGTAACATTTACATGAATTCTGATTATTTCCAGCGATACACAACATCCTGAAATATATGTAGATATCTTTGTTAGAAATTATATATTTCCCTTGACGGAGTGATGCTGAATGTAAAAAATGGCTCAACTTACCCCACTTTCCCCTATGATGAACACTGATACCTGACAGTAGTAGTATGATATGATGAACACTGATACCATGCCAGATGAATAACCCAGAGGTTGAGGCTTATCTATGGGCAGTCGTGTGGCAACAGCATCCATTAGTAAGACCGATTTCCAAGTGATTAGTACCATTGTGGGAGAGGAAGTAGGACTGTTAAAGGTCTTGTCTAAGAACCCATAAATGTATGTTTCCTCTGTCAGGTCTGAATCAGTTATCTACACAGTCAGAGTCAGGAGAGGCCAGACACGCAGGAATGAGGATGATGTTGCATGATGGGTCTGGGAGTACACAGTTAGAAACAGTTGAATATGATATTCTCCAAGTCCCTCATCTACACAGGCTGGAACCCAATAGAGACATTCACTGTAGCTAGCCTAATCATCTCTACAAGCTTCATCATAGTAGAATAAATAAGATCCCAAAAGACCAACATTTTATCAAATCAAATCAAATCAAATCTTATTTGTCACATACACGTGTTTAGCAGATGTTATAGCGGGTGTAGTGAAATGCTTATGCTTCTAGCTCCGACAGTGCAGTAGTATCTAACCATTACACAACATATACCCAATACACACAAAAAAGTAAGGAATGGGATTTAAGAATATATACATATATGGACAAGCAATGACAGAGCGGCATGGACTAAGATACAGAAGAATATTATAGAATAGAATGCAGTATATACATATGAGATGAGTAGTGCATGATATGTAAACATTATTAAAGTGACTAGTGTTCCATTTCTTAAAGTGGCCAGTGATTGCAATATGATTGTAATGATCTTGTTTGGAAATCATAGCTCAAAAATACTTACAGTGGGGAAAAAAAGTATTTAGTCAGCCAACAATTGTGCAAATTCTCCCACTTAAAAAGATGAGAGAGGCCTGTAATTTTCATCATAGGTACACGTCAACTATGACAGACAAAATGAGAAAAAAAAATTCAGAAAATTACATTGTAGGATTTTTAATGAATTTATTTGCAAATTATGGTGGAAAAAAAGTATTTGGTCAATAACAAAAGTTTCTCAATACTTTGTTATATACCCTTTGTTGGCAATGACACAGGTCAAATGTTTTCTGTAAGTCTTCACAAGGTTTTCACACACTGTTGCTGGTATTTTGGCCCATTCCTCCATGCAGATCTCCTCTAGAGCAGTGATGTTTTGGGGCTGTCGCTGGGCAACACGGACTTTCAACTCCCTCCAAAGATTATCTATGGGGTTGAGATCTGGAGACTGGCTAGACCACTCCAGGACCTTGAAATGCTTCTTACGAAGCCACTCCTTCGTTGCCCGGGCGGTGTGTTTGGGATCATTGTCATGCTGAAAGACCCAGCCACGTTTCATCTTCAATGCCCTTGCTGATGGAAGGAGGTTTTCACTCAAAATCTCACGATACATGGCCCCATTCATTCTTTCCTTTACACGGATCAGTCGTCCTGGTCCCTTTGCAGAAAAACAGCCCCAAAGCATGATGTTTCCAACCCCATGCTTCACAGTAGGTATGGTGTTCTTTGGATGCAACTCAGCATTCTTTGTCCTCCAAACACGACGAGTTGAGTTTTTACCAAAAAGTTCTATTTTGGTTTCATCTGACCATATTACATTCTCCCAATCCTCTTCTGGATCATCCAAATGCACTCTAGCAAACTTCAGACGGGCCTGGACATGTACTGGCTTAAGCTGGGGGACACGTCTCACACTGCAGGATTTGAGTCCCTGGCGGCGTAGTGTGATACTGATGGTAGGCTTTGTTACTTTGGTCCCAGCTCTCTGCAGGTTATTCACTAGGTCCCCCCGTGTGGTTCTGGGATTTTTGCTCACTGTTCTTGTGATCATTTTGACCCCACGGGGTGAGATCTTGCGTGGAGCCCCAGATCGAGGGAGATTATCAGTGGTCTTGTATGTCTTCCATTTCCTAATAATTGCTCCCACAGTTGATTTCTTCAAACCAAGCTGCTTACCTATTGCAGATTCAGTCTTCCCAGTCTGGTGCAGGTCTACAATTTTGTTTCTGGTGTCCTTTGACAGCTCTTTGGTCTTGGCCATAGTGGAGTTTGGAGTGTGACTGTTTGAGGTTGTGGACAGGTGTCTTTTATACAGATAACAAGTTCAAACAGGTGCCATTAATACAGGTAACGAGTGGAGGACAGAGGAGCCTCTTAAAGAAGAAGTTACAGGTCTGTGAGAGCCAGAAATCTTGCTTGTTTGTAGGTGACCAAATACTTATTTTCCACCATAATTTGTAAATAAATTCATTAAAAATCCTACAATGTGATTTTCTGGATTTTTTTCTCTCAATTTGTCTGTCATAGTTGATGTGTACCTATGATGAAAATTACAGGCCTCTCTCATCTTTTTAAGTGGGAGAACTTGCACAATTGGTGACTGACTAAATACTTTTTTTCCCCACTGTATGTTACAGTGAAAGTGTTCACCCCCCTTGGCATTTTTCCTATTTTGTTGCCTTACAACCTGGAATTAAAATGGATTTTTGGGGGGTTTGTATAATTTGATTTACACAACATGCCTACCACTTTGAAGATGCAAAATAATTGTTATTGTGAAACAAACAAGAAATAAGACAAAAAAAACAGAAAACTTGAGCATGCATAACTATTCACCCCCCCAAAGTCAGCACTTTGTAGAGCCACCTTTTGCAGCAATTACAGCTGCAAGTCTCTTGGGGTATGTCTCTATAAGCTTGGCACATCTAGACACTGGGATGTTTGCCCATTCTTCAAGGCAAAACTGTCCAGCTCCTTCAAGTTGGATGGGTTCCGCTGGTGTACAGCACTCTTTAAGTCATACCACAGATTCTCAATTGGATTTAGGTCTGGGCTTTGACTAGGCCATTCCAAGACACTTAAATGTTTCCCCTTAAACCACTCAAGTGTTGCTTTAGCAGTATGCTTAGGGTCATTGTCCTGCTGGAAGGTGAACCTCTGTCCCAGTCTCAAATCTCTGGAAGACTGAAACAGGTTTCCCTCAAGGATTTCCCTGTATTTAGCGCCATCCATCATTCCTTCAATTCTGACCAGTTTCCCAGTCCCTGCCGATGAAAAACATCCCCACAGCATGATGCTGCCACCACCATGCTTCACTGTGGGGATGGTGTTCTCGGGGTGATGAGAGGTGTTGGGTTTGCGCCAGACATAGCGCTTTCCTTGATGGCCAAAAAGCTCAATTCTAGTCTCATCTGACCAGAGTACCTTCTTCCATATGTTTGGTGAGTCTCCCACATGCCTTTTGGCAAACACCAAATGTATTTGCTTATTTTTTTCTTTAAAAAATGGCTTTTTTTCTGGCCACTCTTCCGTAAAGCCCAGCTCTGTGGAGTGTACGGCTTAAAGTGGTCCTATGGACATATACTCCAATCTCCGCTGTGGAGCTTTGTAGGTCCTTCAGGGTTATCTTTGGTCTCTTTGTTGCCTCTCTGATTAATGCCCTCCTTGCCTGGTCCGTGAGTTTTGGTGGGCGGCCCTCTCTTGGCAGGTTTGTTGTGGTGCCATATTATTTCTATTTTTTAATAATGGATTTAATGGTGCTCCGTGGGATGTTCAAAGTTTCTGTAATTTTTTTATAACCCAACCCTGATCTGTACTTCTCCACAACTTTGTCCCTGACCTGTTTGGAGAGCTCCTTGGTCTTCATGGTGCCGCTTGCTTGGTGGTGCCCCTTGCTTAGTGGTGTTGCAGACTCTGGGGCATTTCAGAACAGGTGTATATATACTGAGATTATGTGACAGATCATGTGACACTTAGATTGCACAAAGGTGGACTTTATTTAACTAATTACGTGACTTCTGAAGGTAATTGGTTGCACCAGATCTTATTTAGGGGCTTCATAGTAAAGGGTGCACGCACAACTTTTCGATTATTTATTTTTTAGAAATAAGTTATTTTTTTCATTTCACTTCACCAATTTGGACTATTTTGTGTATGTCCATTACATGAAATCCAAATAAAAATCCATTTAAATTACAGGTTGTAATGCAACAAAATTGGAAAAATGCCAAGGGGGATGAATACTTTTGCAAGGCACTGTATCTCTGCCAGAGCCTTATCTAAGCGCAGTTAGTCAGGCTGTGCCAACGTCAGGCTGTCCCAACGTCAGGCTGTCCCAAAGCTTCGGCACGTTCTCCTCTAGTGGTTCTTAGGACAAATGTTCTCTGTTCAATGTCACAATGGGTAGGAAAAGGAATCATAACTTTATTGACTTCAAGTTCATGGGAAACAGGGCTTCTTTGTTGGTCTATTCTAAAACTGTGTCAGAGATCTAGCTTCTAGCAGACAGATGACTTGGCTGCACAGTGAGCTGTATGTCTTTCTATTTCCAGTTGTTTATCTGCTGGCCTATCATGTTGTCTTCATCTTGTTTACCTGGGCCTACTGGCAGACCATCTTCACCAAGCCCATGAACCCCCTGAAAGAGGTGAGTGTGTGTGTGTGTGTGTGCATTTGATCAAATAGTCTAGTCTGAAGGATGAGGTACAGAGCGCGTTACAGAACTAGGCTAGTCTGGATGATGAGGTACAGGGAGAGGTACAGAACTAGGCTAGTCTGGATGATGAGCTACAGGGAGAGGTACAGAACTAGGCTAGTCTGGATGATGAGGTACAGGGAGAGGTACAGAACTAGGCTAGTCTGGATGATGAGGTACAGGGAGAGGTACAGAACTAGGCTAGTCTGGATGATGAGCTACAGGGAGAGGTACAGAACTAGGCTAGTCTGGATGATGAGGTACAGGGAGAGGTACAGAACTAGGCTAGTCTGGATGATGAGGTACAGGGAGAGGGACAGAACTAGGCTAGTCTGGATGATGAGGTACAGGGAGAGGTACAGAACTAGGCTAGTCTGGATGATGAGGTACAGGGAGAGGTACAGAACTAGGCTAGTCTGGTTGATGAGGTACAGGGAGAGGTACAGAACTAGGCTAGTCTGGATGATGAGCTACAGGGAGAGGTATAGAACTAGGCTAGTCTGGATGATGAGGTACAGGGAGAGGTACAGAACTAGGCTAGTCTGGATGATGAGGTACAGGGAGAGGTACAGAACTAGGCTAGTCTGGATGATGAGGTACAGGGAGAGGTACAGAACTAGGCTAGTCTGGATGATGAGCTACAGGGAGAGGTACAGAACTAGGCTAGTCTGGATGATGAGCTACAGGGAGAGGTACAGAACTAGGCTAGTCTGGATGATGAGGTACAGGGAGAGGGACAGAACTAGGCTAGTCTGGATGATGAGGTACAGGGAGAGGTACAGAACTAGGCTAGTCTGGATGATGAGGTACAGGGAGAGGTACAGAACTAGGCTAGTCTGGTTGATGAGGTACAGGGAGAGGTACAGAACTAGGCTAGTCTGGATGATGAGGTACAGGGAGAGGTACAGAACTAGGCTAGTCTGGATGATGAGGTACAGGGAGAGGGACAGAACTAGGCTAGTCTGGATGATGAGGTACAGGGAGAGGTACAGAACTAGGCTAGTCTGGATGATGAGGTACAGGGAGAGGGACAGAACTAGGCTAGTCTGGATGATGAGGTACAGGGAGAGGGACATAACTAGGCTCTAGTCTCTCCTGTTATGATTGAGAGTGATGTTTACAGTGATATTTACAGTGATATTACATTCTTCTCCAACTGCCTGAAGGAGCACTCTATCTCTGCTCCTGACCACTCAGATTCAGCGCTTGTTGTTGTTGAATCCATGCACTTCAGACAACACTCATAAATGCTCCTTCCAGTACTGAGTGCTCTGGTTCATTCAAGGGGTGATAACTTAACATTCAGGTCACTCAATAACAATATTTTCCTTCATACTATAAGATGTACTTGTTAGATGATTCAGTGGGTGGTGATATCTGTGGCACTTGGCACCATGCTGTTTGTTATTGTTGAAGTTATTAGTCCTCAGCCTTCCATCATAAAACGCCTAATAATGTAGCAGTGCTTTGGCTCTCCAACCAATCTAGCTGCTCAGGCAGAAGGAATCAGAAGGAAAGGGCAATGATAGAACTTCACATGACTTAGCCCTACAGGCTGGATCACCCTTGTGACACTAAACAATACTGTACTGCAGTCCTCCAACACTCAGAGCTACACAGCATTTATAGTTGATCACAGCATTATACTATTCTTTGATAAGAGCTCTCATGGGAAGTGCATCTCATTAGTAATGGATGTAGGCCTGCAATATTCTAGAGGTGTAGGATCGTAATTTGAGCCAGTTTGCTACAGCGGGACGAACATCCTGCAGCAACAGGAAATGTGAATTATTATGTTGATTATAATTAATGGACATTTTTGTAGGGGTTGAAACATTTTTCTTAAGGGAAAATCAAGTGTGGAAATTACAAACTTCAGAAGACTTTAAAACCTCAAATGCAACAGGGTTTTTTAAACCTCCTGCAACAGGGTGATCAAATTAAGATCCTACATCTGTAGAAGCACAGGACGCTTCTTATTCTGTTCCTCCATCCTCTCTGTAGTTCCACCTGTCCTACTCAGACAAGGAGCTGTTGGAGCGTGAGGACCGTGGAGAGTCTCAGCAGGAGATTCTTAGAAGGATAGCCAAGGATTTACCCATCTACACCCGCACCATGTCTGGAGGTACTCAACAGAACACAAGCTAAAACAAAACGTCTGCCCTGTGGGTTGACTTTTACCAACCCAGCAAACCAAAATTGGTTTCCCCAAAAGTTATAATTACACAAAAACTGTCCAGTTGATTATACAATGTATCAGGAGTGAAAGTAAAATTAATTTATTCCCGGTACGGGACCTGCACCAACATTTTTCATAAGCCTAATTACATATACAGTGAGGGAAAAAAGTATTTGATCCCCTGCTGATTTTGTACGTTTGCCCACTGACAAAGAAATGATCAGTCTATAATTTTAGTGGTAGGTTTATTTGAACAGTGAGAGACAGAATAACAACAACAAAATCCAGAAAAACGCATGTCAAAAATGTTATAAATTGATTTGCATTTTAATGAGGGAAATAAGTATTTGACCCTCTCTCAATCAGAAAGATTTCTGGCTCACAGGTGTCTTTTATACAGGTAACGAGCTGAGATTAGGAGCACACTCTTAAAGGGAGTGCTCCTAATCTCAATTTGTTACCTGTATAAAAGATACCTGTCCACAGAAGCAATCAATCAATCAGATTCCAAACTCTCCACCATGGCCAAGACCAAAGAGCTCTCCAAGGATGTCAGGGACAAGATTGTAGACCTACACAAGGCTGGAATGGGCTACAAGACCATCGCCAAGCAGCTTGGTGAGAAGGTGACAACAGTTGGTGCGATTATTCGCAAATGGAAGAAACACAAAATAACTGTCAATCTCCCTCGGCCTGGGGCTCCATGCAACTCTCACCTCGTGGACTTGCAATGATCATGAGAACGGTGAGGAATCAGCCCAAAACTACATGGGAGGATCTTGTCAATGATCTCAAGGCAGCTGGGACCATAGTCACCAAGAAAACAATTGGTAACACACTACGCCATGAAGGACTGAAATCCTGCAGCGCCCGCAAGGTCCCCCTGCTCAAGAAAGCACATATACAGGGCCGTCTGAAGTTTGCCAATGATCATCTGAATGATTCAGAGGAGAACTGGGTGAAAGTGTTGTGGTCAGATGAGACCAAAATGGAGCTCTTTGGCATCAACTAAATTCACAGTGTTTGGAGGAGGAATGCTGCCTATGACCCCAAGAACACCATCCCCACCGTCAAACATGGAGGTGGAAACATTATGCTTTGGGGATGTTTTTCTGCTAATCAAATCTTGGGTGAGAACCTCTTTCTCTCCGCCAGGGCATTGAAAATGGGTCGTGGATGGGTATTCCAGCATGACAATGACCCAAAACACACGGCCAAGGCAACAAAGGAGTGGCTCAAAAAGAAGCACATTAAGGTCCTGGAGTGGCCTAGCCAGTCTCCAGACCTTAATCCCATAGAAAATCTGTGGAGGTAGCTGAAAGTTCGAGTTGCCAAACGTCAGCCTCGAAACCTTCATGACTTGGAGAAGATCTGCAAAGAGGAGTGGAACAAAATCCCTCCTGAGATGTGTGCAAACCTGGTGGCCAACTACAAGAAACGTCTGACCTCTGTGATTGCCAACAAGGGTTTTGCCACCAAGTACTAAGTCATGTTTTGCAGAGGGGTCAAATACTTATTTCCCTCATTAAAATGCTAATACATTTATAACATTTTTGACATGCGTTTTTCTGGATTTTGTTGTTGTTATTCTGTCTCTCACTGTTCAAATAAACCTACCATTAAAATTATAGACTGATCATGTCTTTGTCAGTGGGCAAACGTACAAAATCAGCAGGGGATCAAATACTTTTTTCCCTCACTGTAGAATCCCTATTAATTCAATAGGATTTCTGTGGGCCTAGTCATAAAGAGTTGTCATTTAACTTTTAAAATGTATTACCTTTTATTGTGGCATAAACACAACCAGTCATTATGTTTTCATCTGATTGTCAAACAGTCACTTCAAAAGGCTACTTTACTAGGCTACCTGCGCATGTTCATCCACTTATTCAGCAACTTATTTCCAGCCTCCAAACAGTGGTGAATGGAAAGAGAAATCTGTTACACAAAACACCACAAAGTGTAATGACATTTGTCGATTGTCATTAGGCCAAAATTGATGTGTCCACTACTGTCAGCGTGCGTTTCGTTGTCGGACGCTCATCTTTGCCTTGGCAAAATGTCTGTGTTCTCGTCTAACCACATCGCATATTGGAGTGTACCACCCATTTTCCCATGTACCACCCCAGTATCATTTGATTTACACAACATGCCTACCACTTTGAAGATGCAAAATATTTGTTCTTTTGAAACAAAAAAGAAATTGAGCGTGAAAACTATTCACCCACCCAAAGTCAATACTTTGTAGAACCACCTTTTGCAGCAATTACAGCTGCAAGTCTCTTGGAGTATGTCTCTATAAGCTTGGCACATCTAGCCACTGGGATTTTTGCCCATTCTTCAAGGCAAAACTCCTCCAGCTCCTTCAAGTTGGATGGGTTCCGCTGGTGTACAGCACTCTTTAAGTCATACCACAGATTCTCAATTGGATTGAGGTCTGGCCTTTGACTAGGCCATTCCAAGACATTTAAATGTTTCCCCTTAAACCACTCGAGTGTTGCTTTAGCAGTATGCTTAGGGTCATTGTCCTGCTGGAAGGTGAACCTCCGTCCCAGTCTCAAATCTCTGGAAGACTGAAACAAGTTTCCCTCAGAATTTCCCTGTATTTAGCGCCATCCATCATTCCTTCAATTCTGACCAGTTTCCCAGTCCCTGCCGATGAGAAACATCCCCACAGCATGATGCTGCCACCACCATGCTTCACTGTGGGGATGGTGTTCTCGGGGTGATGAGAGGTGTTGAGTTTGCGCCAGACATTTTCCTTGATGGCCAAAAAGCTCAATTTTAGTCTCATCTGACCAGAGTACCTTCTTCCATATGTTTGGGGAGTCTCCCACATGGCTTTTGGCGAACATCAAACGTGTTTGCTTATTTTTTTCTTTAAGCAATGGTTTTTTTCTGGCCACTCTTCCGTAAAGCCCAGCTCTGTGGAGTGTACGGCTTAAAGTGGTCCTATGGACAGATACGCCAATCTCCACTGTGGAGCTTTGCAGCTCCTTCAGGGTTATCTTTGGTATCTTTGTTGCCTCTCTGATTAATGCCCTCCTTGCCTGGTCCGTGAGTTTTGGTGGGGGGCCCTCTCTTGGCAGGTTTGTTGTGGTGCCATATTCTTTCAATTTTTTAATAATGGATTTAAAGGTGCTCTGTGGGATGTTCAAAGTTTCAGATATTTTTTTATAACCCAACCCTGATCTGTCCTTCTCCACAACTTTGTCCCTGACCTGTTTGGAGAGCTCCTTGGTCTTCATGGTGCCGCTTGCTTGGTGGTGCCCCTTGCTTAGTGGTGTTGCAGACTCTGGGGCATTTCAGAACAGGTGTATATATACTGAGATCATGTGACAGATCATGTGACACTTAGATTGCACACAGGTGGACTTTATTTAACTAATTATGTAACTTCTGAAGGTAATTGGTTGCACCAGATCTTATTTAGTGGCTTCATAGCAAAGGGGGTGAATACATATGCATGCACCACTTTTCATTTGTTTGTTTTTTTGAATTTTTTGAAACAAGTAATATTTCACTTCACCAATTTGGACTATTTTGTATATGTCCATTACATGAAATCCAAATAAAAATCCATTTAAATTACAGGGTGTAATGCAACAATATAGGAAAAACACCAAGGGGGATGAATGCTTTTGCAAGGCACTGTATAGACTGATGATTAATTTGTTATTGGTCAGTGGGATAGATAGGCTGACGATTCATTTGTTATTGGTCAGTGGGATAGATAGGCTGACGATTCATTTGTTATTGGTCAGTGGGGTTGATAGGCTGATGATTCATTTGTTATTGGTCAGTGGGATAGATAGGCTGATGATTCATTTGTTATTGGTCAGTCGGGTAGATAGGCTGATGATTCATTTGTTATTGGTCAGTCGGGTAGATAGGCTGATGATTCATTTGTTATTGGTCAGTGGGGTTGATAGGCTGATTATTCATTTGTTATTGGTCAGTGGGGTAGATAGGCTGATTATTCATTTGTTATTGGTCAGTGGGGTTGATAGGCTGATGATTCATTGGTCAGTGGGGTAAATAGGGTGGTGATGGTGTCTGATTGACTGTGCTGACGCTGTCTCTCTTATTCCTCAGCTATCCGTTTCTGTGATCGCTGCCAGCTGGTCAAGCCTGATCGATGTCACCATTGCTCAGTCTGTGATAAGTATGACTCTGCTCATGGCCATATGTACTGTTCATAAGAACCCTGCTGTAACTGTGTATGGGAATATTCTAGCTGTTACTGAGTTTCCTTACTGTTGTTTTACAGATGCATCCTAAAGATGGATCACCATTGCCCCTGGTCTGTATTGCTACTATACCATTTCATACTTAATCAAAGTGATGTTCGATTAATTATTCAAAGGAAATTGATTTTTTTTTCTCCATTAGGTCACTATGATTTGTAAGAGTTTTTAAATCTTGTTTGATAAATAGATCACTTTTTCTATTGTCGTCAAAGGCTTAACTGATGTCTACGATGTAGATTATATTTTAGCCTTGTCTGTTTCTGTTTGGGGGCCATTTTTACCATCTGTATGTTGCAGTCAAACGGTAGGGTTTTCCCATATTGTGTGATACTGACTTGGAGCATTGCCTTCTTGTTTTGGAATGTGACAGGGTGAATAACTGTGTGGGCTTCTCCAACTATAAGTTTTTCATGCTGTTCTTGGCATACTCCTTATTATATTGCCTTTTCATCACTGCTACAGATCTACAGTACTTCATTAAATTCTGGACCGTGAGTAAAATATTTTCATGATGAACTTTGGATTAATTTACATTCTGTACAATCTAAACCAGTGGAATGATTGAATATCTAATAACAGTTTACTGTCTGTTATATCTATATATCTCTATATCCATGCTCTTTAGAGAAAACGATTATTTCTAATGACTGTAAATAATACAGTATGAAAGATGATGCTTGGTGTATAACAGAAAATAAGTATGTAATGTTCTGATCTTAGTATTTTGATTTCTCTGCAAGGCTGAAGGTAGAACACACGACCGTCTCTTAGAATACCTGGTATGAGCCAATCAGCGGCATTGAATTTGAGGACGATGATCACTGATTGGTTAAGCTCCCCCTACACTAGTTTCGTAGCGACCTATGCTAACACCCAACTAGCGGGCAGACTTTACTTACAGGTTATGCCTAATGCACACATACAGGTACTGTAAGATTAATGCATTGTGTTTGTCTGGAACTGCTCCCTCAGAATGGTCTGCCTGACACCCAGGCTAAGTTCCACATCATGTTCCTTTTCTTCGCTGCTTCCATGTTCTCTGTCAGTCTGGCCTCACTGTTCGTCTACCACTGCTGGCTAGTCTGCAAGAACAGATCCACTCTGGGTAAGAGCTGACAGGGTGTGTCTATATGTTGTTGAGACCATCTCCCTGGTGTCTCACTAAACAGAATAGAAACAGACCTAACCTGGGTGCTCTGACGGAGTCTCCAAATACAGGCCTGGGATAGGGAACTTATTCTATTCTTCTCCACATCAAATAAACACACAGATTCAGTCACTCATCTGTGGTATGATTTGATAAGGCTCTTTGTCATGGCCATTATCTATCAGACAGCCAGACAGCCAGACAGCCAGACAGCCAGACAGCCAGACAGCCAGACAGCCTGACTGACTGACTGACTGACTGACTGACTGACTGACTGACTGACTGACTGACTGACTGACTGACTGACTGACTATGTGCTAGAGCTGGGACGATAAACCGGAAATTATCGATACTGACCGAACCAATCATTTATTGAGGACTGATATCAATAATATAAATAATAATAATAAGCTTTTACTAGAGGAATGTGAAGTTTGACATTAAATAAGTCTGCTACTATGGGCTATTTCTAACGGGACAATTGATAACTACAACATTCAAAGTAATAGTAGTAGTAGTAGTAGCAGCAGCAGTAGTAGTAGTAATATTATTAGTAGTAGTAGTAGTAGCAGTAGTAGAAGCAGTAGTAGTAGTAGTAGTAGTAGTAGAAGCAGTAGAAGTAGTAGTAGTAGTAGTAGTAGTAGTAGTAGTAGTAGTAGTAGTAGTATAAGCAGTAGTAGTAGTAGTAGTAGTAATCTTGATCATTTTGTCAATTTAATTTTTGTCCATGTCACTCAGCTCTAACGAGTGGTGCACTTTTCTGCCTCCGATCTGAGTCAGTGGATTATTCAGGGAGTGTGTTATAACGCCATGACAACAGGCTCAGAGTAAGAGGCTTAGTAACAGACACTGGACAGGTAGCCCTGCTGGACAGGTAGTCCTGCTGGACAGGCCTTTAGAGGACATGGTCAGTCACACCTGGTAACACAGCACAGCCAGCAGATCTGAAGGCATAGATCTGTCCTCAGAGAGCACACTTCTCAGGCTCTTTGGCTCATTCTCATTACATAAAGTCAATTAGAAATGGCTGATCTTCATTTTTGCTGTACCAAGGGCAGTTCAGTGAGATGGAGTCAAGGGAGTTAGTCTGCAGTTGTAGCAGGCTTTTAAACAGCAAATCTCCCCACCCTTTGAGAATAACAAACTCTCTCAGCAATCTCTTCCCCAAGAGGATATTTGACAACTGATGTCTCAAAATGTTTCTTATCCATGAATGTGTTTCTATTGGTTCAGGAGATGCATAAGTACCCACAAAACAATGAAGTTCCTCTCTCAGTTTCCTTTGAGCTATGAAACATCTAGATTGCATATGTTCTCTATAAACGATGCCTAACTAGATCTCTCCTCAGTTTTGATTCAACACTGATCATATTCTACTCTATTGTTCCTCAGAGGCGGTCCGCGCCCCAGCGTTCCGTCATGGGGCTGATAAGAATGGCTTCAGTCTGGGCCTCAGTAAGAACTTCCGCCAGGTCTTCGGTGATGAAATTAGGTACTGGCTATTTCCCGTGTACTCCAGGTATTTACTTATTCCCTTATTTTACCAGATAAGTTAACTGAGAACATATTCTCTTTTACAGCAACAACCTGGATAAGAATGAGACAATTGGAAGCTGGGGATGATTAGGTGGCCATGATGGTATGAGGGCCAGATTGGGAATTTAGCCAGGACAGGGTTAACAGCCCTACTCTTACGATAAGTGCCATGCCATCTTTAGTGATCATAGAGTCAGGACACCTGTTTTAACATCCCATCTGAAAAATGGCACCCTATGCAGGGCAATGTCCCCAATCACTGCCCTGGGGCATTGGGATCTCCTTAGACCAGAGGGACTCCAACACCACTTCCAGCAGCATCTGGTCTCACATCCAGGACCAACCCTGCTTAGCTTCAGAGGGAAGCCAGCAGTGGGATGCAGGGTGGCATGCTGCTCGCAAATAAAATATAATGCCATCAACTCTGACTGAACCCACTGTGAAAACACTGATATTCTCAGCTAAACAAAAAGGTCTATACTCTGACTGAACCCACTGTGAAAACACTGATATTCTCAGCTAAACAGAAAGGTCTCTACTCTGACTGAACCCACTGTGAAAACACTGATATTCTCAGCTAAACAAAAAGGTCTATACTCTGACTGAACCCACTGTGAAAACACTGATATTCTCAGCTAAACAAAAAGGTCTATACTCTGACTGAACCCACTGTGAAAACACTGATATTCTCAGCTAAACAGAAAGGTCTATACTCTGACTGAACCCACTGTGAACACACTGATATTCTCAGCTAAACAGAAAGGTCTATACTCTGACAGAACCCACTGTGAATACACTGATATTCTCAGCTAAACAGAAAGGTCTATACTCTGACTGAACCCACTGTGAACACACTGATATTCTCAGCTAAACAGAAAGGTCTCTACTCTGACTGAACCCACTGATATTCTCAGCTAAACAGAAAGGTCTCTGGGTCTCTACTCTGACAAAGAGGAGGGAGAAGAAAGAACTTCAACTTGAATTCAGTGGTGAACTATGGGGGGAATGAGGGGACAATGTTTAAAGGTTTGTAAATTACGAAGCGTGAGAAGAGGTTAGTTAGTTGTTAATTAGGAAGAGTTTTAATCACAGGATTGTGTTTTGTGTTTAGTCTGGGTGATGGGTGCTCCTTCCCAACCTGTCTGGTGAACCAGGATCCTGAGCAGCCCACCTCTCCTGGACACAACCCCCCTCCCAACAAGACGTAAGTATTCATCTCCTGGACACAACCCCCCTCCCAACAAGACGTGTTTTCATCTCTCACAGGAAGTCACTGTCCTGTCTACACTCTTCATACATTTGGTCCTTTTCCATAAAGATTATTTTTGGATACAGATGTGAGAGAGTACTTTCGAGTACTTTTCTAACAGTCGTATTGCTAATAGTCCATTGAAATCCATTAATGTACTGATCCTGCCTAATGGTTTGTCCTGTGTTGTGCAGTGTTGTTGGAGAGAGCCACCAGTTCCCAGCCAAACCGCTGAGGGAGTCCCAAAGTCGACTGCTGAACAGCGCCCTCTCCTGGACAGAGAACGGGGGAGCAGCGGACAAAGAGAGACTGGGTGAAAGCTCAACTATCTGATGGGAGCCGAGCAAACCCTAACCTTAGCTTCATGTCCAGATCCCGGTTCAACCCTAAACTTAGCTTCATGTCCAGATCCTGGTTCAACCCTAACCTTAGATTCATGTCCAGATCCCAGTTCAACCCTAACCCTAGCTTCATTTCCACATCCCGGTTCAACCCTAACCCTAGCCATAACCCTAACCCTAGCCTCAACCACAACCCTAACTCTAGCTTCATGTCCACATCCTGGTGAACCTTAACCCTAGCCATGACCCTAACCCCAGCTTTATGTCCACATCCTGGTTAACCTTAACCCTAGCCATGACCCTAACCCCAGCTTTATGTCCATTTTTTGTATGTATTTTTTATTTGAATGAGTACAAATCATTATCCTAGGGCCATTCTCCAATAACTTTAGTAACTGTATGCATGTTGTTTTTCAGGCACAAGTAACCCAGCAATGGCCGTAGAGAATGAAACATAACCACGGTGAGGAATGACGACTTGTATGTGGAATCATAGGTGAGTTGAAAATTCATCTCAACATTTAACAAATATTATTATCCACAAAGCTTGAGGTAAAAACGATATGGTTTATTTCTAATGTGTCACGTAATGCTTATATCCTTCAACAGGTCTATGGTGATCCCAGTGTTCAGCGTGCCTATGACAATGTGCAGTTGGGATAACATTACCATAACCTGTCATCTTTCTTACCATAACACACTGCTGTAGTTAATTGCTGCATAGAAGGGCTTAGTTTAATGTTGTTTTTGCTCTCACCAGTATCATTGGAAATAGACGTAACATCATTGTTATTGTTGTTTCAAGATAAATAATTTAACATGGTGAAAACTGGTTTCCTGAAGGCGGAATATTGAGTGTGAGATCAAGTTGTGGCCTCACGACTGGAAGATTGAAGTTGCATTCCAATTACTTGGCGTGTTTTTACAAGTTTGGATCTGAAAAACAGAAGAATAGAATGTGTTTTATTTGCACTTTGTATAACAGGTGGTCGGTCTAAGAAGCTGCATTTGTATGTGTTCAGTACATCTATTTTCTTTTAGTAAAGGACTCTTGAAGTATTGTTGTATGATTTGATTATCTTGGACTTCATCTCCAAATTAATGTAGTCTATTTTTACTTCAGTGTAATGTCTAAACTGGAATGACTAACTTGCATAGGTGATTATTGACAGAAACAGTTTAAATATTCCATTTGAATGTAATTTTAGAATTTGCCAAAACTTAACCCTAACCTAACATGCAAAAGATATATGATAATAGTGAATGTTGATTCTATGATTGTATAGACCTCTTTTAAGAGTAAAAGCTGCTTTCTGTGTGTGATACTTGGACAAGATATGCAGTGTTAGGCTTTTTATGGCACTGAACATGAAAGAGGTATTGCAGAGATGATCAACACATTTACCACCTGTTGTGATAAAAAAGAAAAATCCTTGAATTAACTGATGCATGCTTCATACTCAGGATGTTAACAAAACATAAGAAAGTAAATAGTTGAGTTTCCGCAGTTTCATGTATTATACCAGTTTTTCTCTCTTGTAAACGTTGTAAAATCACTGTTGCATAACAATCATTTTAATAAGGGCTATATTGATATTCTTTGATTTGAAAGGATTCCTGTGTGTTCCTGTGGCATCGGTGAGGATACCATTGGCTTTTAGACATCACCAACCGGTCTTCTTTTTGATGTGTCAGTGTGCTTGCCATGTCAAGTGCTCCTGTAATGTTGTTTATTGTCAAACTGCCAGCCAAAGATCCTGTTTTTCTCCAGAGGCCTGACACACTGGCCTATGATCTTCAAAACCAAGCCTCGGTTTCAGAACGTTTGCTGCATTCTCAATTCAACTCCATTCAAATATGGAAGTGCTGCAGAAATAATACAGCGATTGCTCCAGCTGTTCCATACCTTGTGAGGGTTCTGTTCTGATTGTACTCCTGTGGTCCTTTTAAATTACATTTTGTGTATGGAAATGACTCATCAGCATCAGTTTTCCTTTTGGTAAATGGCTCAAATGTATGCTTGTTTTGAAATGCATTAGAGCTAAAACCTTGTCAATCTATATTTAAAAAAAATATTTTATCTGTGCATGATATGGAGAAAATGACCTTTATGAACATGTGAGGCTATGTACTGTACTGTGATGCCTTATCAGATAAATACAGTGATGCCATGTTCAGTCTGTTTATATCACTATTATTGACTGTTCTTGTACCTTTCTCCCATATCGGTCTCAATAACCTATAAGGTATATAATTAAAAATATCACTGTTAAACATAGATCTCAAACTCACTCAAATCAAGTTCTTATATGTTAGAAAAGTTTGAAGCCTTTATTTACAAAAGCTTTAAAAACAATCTCTTGTATATTGCATTTTTTTTTTTTTTTTTTACATATGAATAATGTAATGAGAGGGGGATGGGGGGGATGGGGGGGGGTCTCATCACATGAAAACAACCAACCAGTACAATAAATTAAATATTAAAATAACATAAATGTAGCTACAATTAAGGCTGAGTTTGGTGGAAAAAAGGAAAAAGTTGTTTTCATAATAAAGATGTTAAGTGAAAAAGAAGAGAAGGCAACGAAGAGGAACATTCCAGAAAAACTGTTAGCTTTTCATATAAAATCAAGGATCTGCTTAGGAGCTTTAAAGTGCAAAATGTCTACAGAAAATGTTTGAAAAACTAAAATCCCTTGTTTTCTCTTCAAGCGCTTTATGTGAAATCTAAATGAACCAACCAGCCCCTCTAACCTGCTTTCATAGAAAAAACTACATGATATTAAGCACACACACACACCTTGGGTACGTGTGGAGATAGTTCCTATTGAACCAACAAATTCACCAACCATCTAAAGTGAGAAGAGCTTATGACAAAGAGCTTCCTAAATGGTATATATGCTTTTGTTCTTTCATTATTCCAGTCGTCGAAGTAACTGACTGGAGCAGACCATCCAGAGAGATCCCAGTGATGCTGTCATGACAGCTGTTTGTTGGCTTCCTCTTCGTAGGCGTTCCCTGTGCCATTCTGGACGTATGCAGAGCCTGAACCCAGCCCGTACAAGTGACCACAGTACTTTGCATCGTCGATATGATCCTCAAAGAACATCTAAGAAAATATGTGATGTCATCAGATACAGGAAGAAGTATACTAGTTTGTTCAACAGTCATTTGGAGCTATATATTGACTCAGATAAATGTATATGTAGCTAGGTTTCCATCCAATTGGCGACAGATTGTCATGCGAATATTCTAAAATCCGCAAAGAAAATGTGAATTTTCCCACCAGTGGTGTGTTTCCACCAAACCGACTTATAGTGGATAAAAAGGCCCACACACATCGTGTGACTCCACGTTTACGTTGATATGATGGTTATTATATTCATATTTGTTTCCACCGCAATTTCTCGCATAATTAATTTTACAGACACAAAAAGATCCTACCATGTCAAACAAACAAATGATCTGTCGGAATTTATAAAAATTTACCGAAACGTCCTGTTTCCATCACAGCTGTCAGGATTTTTTTTTATATGGTATGACTTTACTCCCATAAAAACTGTGGATGGAAACATGGTTACTGAAAGGAATATATGTTTTTAATACCATCTGGTGGCTCTTTGAAGAAATGCAAGTTGTGAGTAATCTCCCTGTTCTATGATCCATTCGCACAAACATATCTCACCCTATTCCCTTTATAGGGCACTACGTTTGATCTGGGCCCATAGGCCTTTGGTCAAAAGTTGTGAACTATATATTGAATAGGGTTCCATTTGGGAGACACCCATGGATAGAGTACCTCTCTCATCTTGAAGAATGCCATGCCTGTCAGTAGTGAGTCTGAGCCAGCTTGGTGCTGGGGGCCAATCCTCTCCAGCTCCAGCTGCTCTGCCACTTCCTGTAGCCCACCCTGTCAATCAAACCACGCCCTGTCAATCACTCACAGATTCTGCTAATCTAGCCATGTCTCTAATGCATTTAAAGACTATCAATCAAAACTTGTGGCCTAGTTAGCTCTCTGAAAACTCATTGCATACAGAGCTGAGTAATACTTTCTTTGTTATGATGTGCTGAAGTTACCTTGAGGTTTTTACAGCTCTTCATGAGGTACTTGACATCATATATGATGGGGAAGAACAGGCGAAGGATCTCAAAGAAGTCCACTTCCTCTTCGGGCAGGTTAGAGTTGGACAGAATCTTGATCAGATATCCAAAGTCATAGCCACTGCAAACAGAAAAATAAACAAAATGCTTAGGTCTAAGATGATTGATTTTAATTTAATAATGGCCAAGTCTTTAACAGATGTGGCATATAACATACACGTGTGCTTAGAAATGGCCTACCTGTGGAAAGAAAGCCACTTGACGCCCTCACAGAGCACCACGCCTGAGGTCATGAGCAGTTCAGCCAAGTACAATGTCTCGATCCCCTCCTCCTCGTGCTTCTTGAACTGGATGCCTGATGTCGTCAAGAGCTCGATGGAGTCCTGTGCATACATGTCCTCCCTAACGACGGAAAGAGAGACATGTCACACTCACACCTAGGCTACACATTTATAGCAGGCTTTCTTAAACTATGGGACGGGACCCAAAGTGGGCCCTGGTCATGTGAGAGGTGGGTCACGAGTTATGAGAATACATCTATAATAACACAATTTCTTCTTAATTTGGGTCGTTGGAGGAAGATTTGGGTCACGGGAGAATAGTACATTTCTATTTTGTGTCAACAGCTGAAAAGGTTTAAATACCCATGATTTATAGCAATGAATGTAACGGCTATAAGAACAAGGGGTACACTAAGCATTTATTTACATTTTACTCATTTAGCAGACGCTCTTATCCAGAGCGACTTACAGTTAGTGAGTGCATACATTTTCACACTGGCGTGACTAAGTTGTTGTTGCTGTGTAAGTGGACGCAGTACAACTATATCTCTTCTTCAATGTCTGATACACTGCTGATAAGCCTTTAGTTTTACTTCCACAATATAAACAAGTTACATGTAAACAACCAAATACTCCTGAAAACACTGTCTTCAGTGCTGCACCAAAACAAACAAGAAAATAAAACCCAGTACCTGCGATATGCTTGAAAGTAAAGAGAGAATGCATTTATGAAATATGTCCATATAAACATTTGAAAAATGACTTTGGAGAGGCACTAGGAGAAAAGCAAGTAAATTAGCTCGTTGGGAACGTAAGCAGCTTCTCATGTGACAGGTGCAGCCTATTAGGTGGCTCAAGTGAAAGTCTTGGCCGCATGGTTTCTAAACAATCTTGGTCACATTTTCCTTTACCTGAACGGTGTGCAGGCAGTGCAGCTGCAGTGTGACAACGTTCACTCCCATATGGAGGTCCTGAGCTAGCTCTGGTCCAGGGCGTTCAATGTGGCTTGCAGACACTGATCCTTCAAATGGCCTGGACCGGAGCTAGCCATGAGCGTGACCCTGATTGTGTGGAGTATCAACACTGAACATAGGCCTGTTCTACCTTGGTTTCATACATCATATGAGCAGGTTTGTTTGTGCCTTTGCCCATCAGTCCAGAAATGTAGGCTAGTCAAACTCTGTACTATAATAATATCACCTCAATAACAGACTACATCAAATGGACTTCCTTTTTGTAGTTAACTTTAATGCAGAGATTTCAAGTTATAAAAAATGTAATTCCTCAAGAAAGTACCAGACAATACATGCATGTAAACGTTACAATCATCTTTAAAACCTTCCATGGTAAAAAAAGAAAGAAAGGTTCTTCCTTTTCTCCTAGTGCCTCCAAAGAACCGTTGCTATGAAACTTCCCCTGTTCTGTTGGTGCTGTACAAGAGGCATAGCTGAGGCCTCTATAACATGGGCAAGTCAAGTCTTGATACAATAAGTCGAAAAATGATAGACATCATAGAAAGGGGAATGCTTACGTGAGGTTAAACTTAAAATTGAACTGCCATGTTGAAGTTCCTGGTGGATATTCACCCTGTTCATTCATAAAGGTAAGGCCCAGCTGGATAATCTTTAGCAAGTCTACATTACATCGCAGTAACTGGTACTGGTAGTCAGCATTGCTTCTGAACTCTCCAATCGGTCTCGCAACTACACCTGGAAACTCTGTGTCCTACGAACAGAACACAAAGCAATAGAGAAGGCAAAAATGGAGCAGCGGCACGTAATGTTCAGCACATATCTGTCAGTGTCAACCAAGATGCCTTTGATCAGAAGTCTTCATAACTTACCATGGCAATGTAGTTGTATTTTCGAATGACCTGGCGGATCCTTTTGAGTTCTTCATCCAGGTTGTCAGCCCAAACCTCACATATTCTTTGGCTATGATCCACAGTAGCCGCTGGCATAGTGCCTGCTCTACATGCAAGGCATCAAAAACAAACTAACTCTCCTTAGAGAAACTGACCATGGAATTGTGGTCCTTCTTTATTTGTTTGACCTGGGGATAAACAACAAACAATGTCAGACTACACAATAACCCTGTGAGATTTCTTGCCACATACTCAATGCTTACATTAAAACATCTAGCTAGCTAAGATACTGTGTAACTTACTGACTGAGCCAGATAGCTAATGCTGTAGCTAACAATATAGCTGTTAGGAGGACATTACTATGTTTTGATGTTACTGGGGCAAATAACTGGCCAGCTACCTTTTTAGCAGGCTGTGATGACAGGCACCCATCTAGTTATCAAACTAAGCTACCTGTCCCACTAGCCTACTAGCTAGTTAGCTAGCAAGCACTTCTGCTAGCTCACCCCCCATATAGGAAACTGCAAACCTAGAGTGGGAACAGGATGCGTTTCTCTTCAGTTACAATGATATCATAGTGTTTCATCACCTTTTATAATGCCCAACCCTAGCACACCTGTCAGCTAGCTAGTTAAAATATGTGGCTGGCAGCTGGCTAGCAAATCTAGCTAACGTTAACTTAGCTGGCTAACCAACTCCTAATATGGCTTGAATTTCAACCTTCCCGACTTAGCGTTCGCTAAACAAGACATGTGCAATTAAAAGTGAACCGTTCAAAAACTCCCAATTACCTTGTTTAAAAACAATCAGGGCCTTTTAACTAACTTTTAAACAGTTTTATATTCCAAATACCGACAGTCATTGATATCAACCCACAGCTGCCACCTCTGAACCTCCATTAAAACGTCATCACGCAAGCAATGACGTCACGAAAGTAAGCACGTTGGCCTTTGGCGTCCAAGGACTGGGGCGTATTCATTACGCCGATTCTGTTCCAAAACGTTTGTTAAACGGAAGCAAACGGAACGAAACGGGGCGGGATTTACCTGACTTTGTCCAATAGAAACTCTCGTTTTAGTTGTTTTGCAACTGTTAGGACTAATATTTACACCCCTGGTTCCTTTTCGTCCCTTCTTCCCTTTCTTCTTATTCTGCTTCTGCTTCTTCTTCTTCTTCTTCTTCTTCTTTGTCAAGGTTTATTGGCAGACTACACCCAAAAATATGTATTGCCGCCACCTACTGTGCGGGATGAAAACAACAAAAGTCCCCCAAAAAGTAACATTGTCGGGGTGGGCAAAAATATCCATACAGAGCAGGTGCGTAACTACCAGGGGAGAACGACTCCAGCCTTCGCATTGAGGAGTTCAAGTTGAGGCCGACCACGGTACTGCAGGCATTGTTTCCAGAAAGCAGGATCCCCATTATAGGAAATGGGGAAATGGCGATCGTTGTGGTCAATATTCGTGGATTTATATATTTTTTAAACGAACACGATCGTGATACTAATAATTGCTTTTATTTCAGCAGATGTATGACCTTGAACCAATTACTTTAAAATCACACACAGATTAAGTTAAAAGGATAATTTAGTTGCTA
The DNA here is from genome assembly GCF_964263955.1 of Coregonus lavaretus. Classification (NCBI taxonomy): domain Eukaryota; kingdom Metazoa; phylum Chordata; class Actinopteri; order Salmoniformes; family Salmonidae; genus Coregonus; species Coregonus lavaretus. Next base: position 10,968,477 of record NC_140016.1, read on the forward strand.
ATGGCAGCCTGCAGTACTTCTGTCAGCATTCAACTTGAGATACTCAATGAGAGGGGGCAACCTGCAACTAGCCTGCACCATCACTTCCTAGAGTAGTGTAGCAAGATTGTGACAAGCTGAAATGACACTTCCTGATCTTCAAACGCGCCACTTGAGCATTCTCATAGGAAACAATGGGGTGATGTCATCAATTGCTTCATCCATATTTTGTAGTCTAGCTACATATGAGGACACTGAGTACACAATAAAGAAAATAAATTACGGGTCAACATCTAAATATTGCTCCCAGCGTTGATCAAAGCTCAGAACGTTTATATTCTTGATATGACTGAGTTCTAATCGCGCCTCCCTGTAAAGCAAGGCCTATTTGGCAATGAATATAGATAGATAGGGTAATTCACCTATTACAAACAGCCTATGTGAATGTGGCCATACACACAGCTGTCTTAGCAAAATAATGAAAATGAAATGCTGAAAGTAGTAGCCTAGTTAATCATGCAAAACTAAAATAGTGAATAGCAGGTGGCCTAGAATACCGACACAACTGCAAATGCGAACTAATGAATGCGAACAGAGCATAACAGCGGTAGGCCTTAACAAAATATCAGATAAATAAAGGCATGACACAATCTTTATTTAGTCTAGTTACATTAACAGTAAACAAACGGCCTATAAGCTCGCTTCAATCATGGAAGATCGTGCAGCTCATGAGTTCAGCAACACTTTGCAATATGGCGCCATACACTTATATGGATCAAATTCGACCCACCCACGTAATCAATTAGGCAATGCCGTCCTACCATAAACATGTTTCCAAAATGTACAGTTACATTTACAATCACGAAAAGCAATAGGCTACCAAGAAAACCATAATAGAATGTATCTATTTCTAAGATTAAACATACCGATATGTGACTGCAGGGGCGTCATTTGGGTTCTTGCATTGGAATTATATTGAATTCTGCTTATGTCACGCTATACCACAATAAACATAAAACTTCAAATGCCAAGACCATTGATTGAGTTTGACCAAGAAGTGACAGGTTGGCACAAAATCTCCATTGCGCTCTATCAGCACCATGGACAGCGTCCTGGGCTCGCTCTTCTGATCCAAGATCGTCAGGAACAGTCGGAGGTGGAGAGGGCTGTGGAGCCATTATCCTGGGCACTTGTAGAAGGGGGGAAGGGGGGCTCTTCATGCAGAGCTAGCTGGAGATAGGCAGCATTATCGCTGCTGGGCTTGGCAGCGGCCTCTGTGGTTTGATTTCTGATATCCATGGTGGCAGTGGCAGATTAGCTGGTTAGAGCTAAATAGGCTAATAACACTAACGCCATTTACAGCTAGCTAAGAAGCTAACTAAACTCTGTGGTGGTAGGGCATGAGGCAGAGTTGAGTGAAGCAGCTTCAACTGTAAACTTGACCCCATCCTTATAAATCAAAATGAAATATTACAGACGGATGGAGCCTGGCTAAGCCCCCCTTTTGCCCCCTCATGGAGCTTATAGATACAGTCAGTCAGGTGGCTAGCTGCAGGCAGAGACTTCTATTGCAGCAATGTTGAAGGGCTTTGGCTAGTATTGCTGGAAAATAAACTTTGTGAACTCAAAGCAAGGCTTCAATCACAGAGGGACATCAGGGAATGCTGTGTCTTTGTTTTTACTGAGATGTGGCTTACAGACAATATACTCAACTCTGGTATTCAACCAGCTGGGTACATACCGCCACAAGCAAACACCAAGGCAGCTCTCAGCAAACTGTACAAGATCATTAGCCAGCAGAATCCTCTCACCCTGAAGCAGTCTTTATTGTCGCGGGTGACTTTAACCAAACCCGTCTAAAATACATTTTCCCAAAATATCACCAACATGTATCCTGCCCCACAAGCGAATCCAATATGCTTGACCATGTATACACAAACATCCATGACGCGTACAAAGCCATCCTCCTGCCCCAACTTCGGCCAATCAGATCACGTCTCCCTGTTCCTACTCCCCACCTACAAGCAGCAAATCAAGATGGAGCCACCAACACAGAGAATAGTGAAGCGCTGGACAGAGGAGGCAGACTCAATGCTGCAGGACTGTTTTGAGAATACTGATTGGAATATGTTCAAAGATTCATCCACCCAGGACTCATCCATCAACATTGAGGAATATCCATCTCCAGTCACAGGCTTCATTAGGAAATGTGTTGATGATGTTGTAACCACAATAACAATCCGGACATACCCCAACCAGAAACCCTGGATGAACGGAGATATCCGTACCATGCTGAGAGCCCGTACTGCAGCATTCAATGTCAGCAGAACGAATTCTGATGACTCTGTGACGTGCGACGCGTACAAGGCAAGCAGGTACGAGCTCCACAAATCCATTAGGAACGCAAAAACACAATACAGACTCAAACTTGAATTGATGTTCGACAACTCAGACTCGCATCGCATGTGGCAAGGATTACAGACTACAAATGCAAATCCAGCTGTGCGGTGCCCATTCTTTGCTCGCTTTGAGGCAGACAATACCAAGCCATCCAGGAAGACTCTCGCTGTTCCAGACGACATTATGCTTTTGCTGACATAAGGAAAACTATCAAAAGAGTGAATACTCACAAAGCCACCGGCCAAGATAGCATCCCTGGCCGCGTCCTCAGAGTATGTGCTGACCAGCTGGCGGGGTCTTCTTGGACATCTTCAACCTGTCCCTGTCCCAACCTGCTTTAAGGAGACCACCATCATCCCAGTGCCCAATAAAAACAAAGTGACATGCCCAAATGACTATCGCCCCGTCGCTCTCACTTCGATCATCATGAAGTGCTTCGAGAGGCAGGTCATGGCCCACATCAAGGTCATCATGCCAGGCACACTGGACCCACTCCAATTTGCCTACCGCTCCAACAGATCCATGGAAGATGCCATTTCCATTGCTATTCACACGGCCGTAACACATCTGGACAAGAGGAACACCTATGTGAGAATGCTCTTCATTGACTACAGTTCAGCATTCAACACTATTGTTCCCTCCAAGCTCGACACCAAGCTCAGAGCCCTGGGTCTGGACACCACCCTCTGCAACTGGATCCTGGACTTCCTGACGGGCAGACCACAGGCTGTGAGGATTGGAAACAACACCTCCTCCACACTGACTCTTAACACAGGGACCCCCAGGGTTGTGTCCTCAATCCTCTGATGTACTCCCTGTTCACCCACGACTGCGTGGCTTTGCATGACACCAACTCCATCATCAAGTTTGCTGACGACACCATGGTTGTAGGCCTGATAACCAACAACGACGATTCAGCCTATACGGAGGAGGTAAGGGAAGTGGCATTGTGGTGTCATGACAACAACCTCTCCCTCAACATCAGCAAAACAAAGGAGTTGATTGTTGACTAGAGGAAGCAGAGCAGGGAACATGCCCTATCCACATCAACGGGACTGCAGTAGAGAGAGTCACAAGTTGTAAGTTCCTGTGCGCATCACCAAGGACTTGTCATGGACCAACAACAACACCACTCTTGTCAAGAGGGCGCAACAGCGTCTTTACTTCATAAGGAGGCTGATGAAATCCAGCATGCCGCCCGGGTCCTCTTAAATACTACCGCTGCACCATTGAAAGGGTCCTGACCAGTACGACCACAAGGCCCTCCAGAGGGTGGTGAAGATGCCCCAGTTCATCACTGGGACCGTGCTCCCTCCCATCCAGTACATCTACTCGAAACGGTGGCTGAGGAAGGCACGCAGCATCATCAAGGACCCCACACACCCCAGCTACAAGCTGTTCGCTTCCTTACCGCCGGGCAGCCGCTGACGGTATCGGAGCATGAGGTCTGATACCAACAGGCTCAGAGACAGTTTCTATTTACAAGCCATCAGACTGCTGAACACTTGAACTGGACTGACCACCTGCTCTGATTTGCCACACTCACTCATGCACACACCCACTCTGATATACACACACACACATTCATGCTACACACACATCACAACTGCTGCTACCAGACTCTTATTATACTGCTCAATTAATACACTATACTGCTCAATTTATACATCCCCCCTTCTCCAAAACACGTGTAAATATTGGACTACAAATTGTGCCTTCCTGTATTATACTTATGCTAAAATGTTTATTATATTCTACTGCCATTTACTTTATGTTCGTATACTTATATTTTATTATTTATTATTGTTGTTGCATTGTCGAGAAGGAACCTGCAAGCAAGCATTTAGTTGTATGATGTATACCAGAGGTAGGCAACCCTGGTCCTGGAGGGCCGCAGGCACTTTATGTTTTTGATTTAACCGACCTGGAAGACCAGGCCGGAAGAAGATGGCTGCCGTTTTACAGCCCTCTAACCAATTGTACTATTATGTGTGTTTTTCCGCGTTATTTGTAATTTATTTTGTACATAATGTTTCTGCCATCGTCTCTTATAACCAAAGAGAGCTTCTGGATATCAGGACAGCGATTACTCACCTCGCATTGGACGAATATTTTTTCTTCAACGAGGCGTTCGCGAAGGATATCATACAGACACCCGACAAGGCCCAGATCCCCGTCATTCGCGTGAGGAAGAGACGGAGATATCGCGGACGCAGATCCGGGTGCCTCGTAAGGATCCGACGGCGAGCGAGTAAACTGCCTCTCCCATCAATCCTATTAGCCAACGTTCAATATTTTGAGAATAAAATTGACGATTTAAGATTACGGTTATCCTACCAACGGGACATTAAAAACTGTAATATCTTATGTTTCACGGAGTCGTGGCTGAACGACAACAATTATAACATTCAGCTAGCAGGCTATACGCTACATCGACAGGACAGAACTGCAGACTCTGGTAAGACAAGGGGTGGCGGTCTCTGTATATTTGTAAACAACAGCTGGTGCACAAAATCAAATACCAAGGAAGTCTCGAGGTTTTGCTCGCCTGAGGTAGAGTATCTTATGATAAGCTGTAGACCACACTATTTACCAAGAGAGTTTTCATCTATATTTTTCATAGCTGTCTATTTACCACCACAAACCAATGCTGGCATTAAGATTGCACTGAATGAGTTGTACAAGGCCATTAATCAACAGGAAAACGCTCATCCAGATGCAGCGCTCCTAGTAGCCGGGGACTTTAATGCAGGGAAACTTAAATCCGTTCTACCTAATTTCTACCAGCATGTTAAATGTGCAACCAGAGGGGAAAAAACTCTAGACCACCTTTACTCCACACACAGAGACGCATACAAAGCTCTCCCTCGCCCTCCATTTGGCAAATCTGACCATAACTCTATCCTCCTGATTCCTGCTTATAAGCAAAAACTGAAGCAGGAAGCACCAGTGATTCGGTTAATAAAAAAGTGGTCAGATGACGCAGATGCTAAGCTACAGGACTGTTTTGCTAGCACAGACTGGAACATGTTCCGGGATTCTTCAGACAGCATTGAGGAGTACACCACATCAGTCACTGGCTTCATCAATAAGTGCATCGATGATGTCGTCCCCACAGTGACCGTACGTACATACCCCAACCAGAAGCCATGGATTACAGGAAACATCCGCACTGAGCTAAAGGGTAGAGCTGCCGCTTTCAAGGAACGGGACTCTAACCCGGACGCTTATAAGAAATCCCGCTATGACCTCCGACGAACCATCAAACAGGCAAAGAGTCAATACAGGTCTAAGATTGAATCATACTACACTGGCTCTGACGCTCGTCGGATGTGGCAGGGCTTGAAAACTATTACAGACTACAAAGGGAAGCACAGCCGCGAGCTGCCCAGTGACACAAGCCTACCAGACGAGCTAAACCACTTCTATGCTCGCTTCGAGGCAAGCAACACTGAAGCATGCATGAGAGCACCAGCTGTTCCGGACGACTATGTGATCACGCTCTCCGTAGCCGATGTGAGTAAGACTTTTAAGCAGGTCAACATTCACAAGGCCGCAGGGCCAGACGGATTACCAGGACGTGTACTCCGAGCATGTGCTGACCAACTGGCAAGTGTCTTCACTGACATTTTCAACATGTCCCTGACTGAGTCTGTAATACCAACATGTTTCAAGCAGACCACCATAGTCCCCGTGCCCAAGAACTCTAAGATAACCTGCCTAAATGACTACCGACCCGTAGCACTGACGTCTGTAGCCATGAAGTGCTTTGAAAGACTGGTCATGGCTCACATCAACAGCATAATCCCAGAAACCCTAGACCCACTCCAATTTGCATACCGCCCCAACAGATCCACAGATGATGCAATCTCTATCGCACTCCACACTGCCCTTTCCCACCTGGACAAGAGGAACACCTACGTGAGAATGCTATTCATTGACTACAGCTCAGCATTCAACACCATAGTGCCCTCTAAGCTCATCACTAAGCTAAGGATCCTGGGACTAAACACCTCCCTCTGCAACTGGATCCTGGACTTCCTGACGGGCCGCCCCCAGGTGGTAAGGGTAGGTAACAACACATCTGCCACACTGATCCTCAACACGGGGGCCCCTCAGGGGTGCGTGCTCAGTCCCCTCCTGTACTCTCTGTTCACCCATGACTGCATGGCCAGGCACGACTCCAACACCATCATTAAGTTTGCCGACGACACAACAGTGGTAGGCCTGATCACCGACAACGATGAGACAGCCTATAGGGAGGAGGTCAGAGATCTGGCCGTGTGGTGCCAGGACAACAACCTCTCCCTCAACGTGACCAAGACAAAGGAGATGATTGTGGACTACAGGAAAAAAAAGAGGACTGAGCACGCCCCCATTCTCATCGACGGGGCTGTAGTGGAACAGGTTGAGAGCTTCAAGTTCCTTGGTGTCCACATCACCAACGAACTATCATGGTCCAAACACACCAAGACAGTCGTGAAGAGGGCACGACAAAGCCTATTCCCCCTCAGGAGACTAAAAAGATTTGGCATGGGTCCTCAGATCCTCAAAAAATTCTACAGCTGCACCATCGAGAGCATCCTGACTGGTTGCATCACCGCCTGGTATGGCAACTGCTTGGCCTCTGACCGCAAGGCACTACAGAGGGTAGTGCGTACGGCCCAGTACATCACTGGGGCAAAGCTCCCTGCCATCCAGGACCTCTATACCAGGCGGTGTCAGAGGAAGGCCCTCAAAATTGTCAAAGACTCCAGCCACCCTAGTCATAGACTGTTCTCTCTGCTACCGCACGGCAAGCGGTACCGGAGTGCCAAGTCTAGGTCCAAAAGACTTCTCAACAGCTTCTACCCCCAAGCCATAAGACTCCTGAACAGCTAATCATGGCTACCCGGACTATTTGCACTGCCCCCCCACCCCATCCTTTTTACGCTGCTGCTACTCTGTTAAGTATTTATGCATAGTCACTTTAACTCTACCCACATGTACATATTACCTCAACTACCTCAACTAGCCGGTGCCCCCGCACATTGACTCTGCAACGGTACCCCCCTGTATATATAGCCTCCCTACTGTCACTTTATTTTACTGTATATATAGCCTCCCTACTGTCACTTTATTTTACTTCTGCTCTTTTTTTCTCAACACTTTTTTGTTGTTGTTGTTTTATTCTTACTTTTTTTGTTTAAAATAAATGCACTGTTGGTTAAGGGCTGTAAGTAAGCATTTCACTGCAATGTCTGCACCTGTTGTATTCGGCGCATGTGACCAATAAAATTTGATTTGATTTGATTTGATTTGATTTGAGATGTGTTGAATTGAGGCAATCACTGAACTGATCAATTAACTAAGTAGCTCAGTGTGGTGCCTAGTTGGGACAAAATCCTGCAGTATCTGCGGCACTCAAGGAACAGGGTTGCCTACCCCTGATGTATACCATGCGTATCGTGTACATACGACTAATACAACTTGAAACATGAAACAGACTACCAAAAAAATAAAATCAAACAAACATTATATTTCTTCTGTTAAAAACAAAACCTCCAAATCCAATCCCTAGTCAGGCTCAGGAGCCTGGGAAGGCGACACATCTTCCATTGCCAATACCCCTTGCAGATCTTCCGCTGTGAACTCCTGAAGTCCCAAATACTTGCAGCCACAATGATGTCCAACTTCTTCGATTTCTTTGATACTTTGATACTTGTGCCGTACAGTTAATAACAGTTGCAATGTACGCTATAAAATCCACCTTTTTTAAACATAGCTTATCTGGTTCTCTTGCTTGACACACATTCACAGGCTGTGGTGCACTGGGTCTTTACTAAACATCCACGACCATATCTTCAACACTGTCACTTGCTTTCTCAACTCTTTTGGTTGCCTCCGCATAGGAGACCTGATGGACTATCCTGGCTTTCGCCACCTCGACTTCCTTCACCTGACCTTTTTGTCTACAACTGGACAGCCATTCTCACCCATATACCATAGCAGGAAAGTCCTCATTGAATGGCTACTACACATAACACAAGGTTAGGTAAATGTCTTGAGAGCCTAAAAAAAATATGAGAAACTAAAACAACACAAGGATGAAGTGACTGTCATTATGGTAGTCTTTGTTGTGATTTGTAAAGTGTCAATAAGAAAAACAGCATAATCCAAACAGCAAAACCAACATAACATATAATCAGTTATCAACCAGAGGAAAATAACATATGTGTGCACGTTTTCCAAACCACACTCCAACATTTGAATATTTACTGTAGGGTGCCATGCGTGATAGGTATTGATTTACCATCCTGGAAAGACACTCGACCAGCTAGTGTGAGGAAGTAGTCCTTGAGGTTGTTGTGCACGTCTATAGCAACTCTGGTTGCCATGTCTGCCGACATGTTTCTTGGGTCCAGGAAGCTGGTGTCCCCTTGTACCACCTGTCTCCACTCTCCTGGACACAGGTCCCCAGTGGGTGTGGAGTGGTCCACAAATGTTGGGTGGATGTACCGTGTTGATGGTTCTGTGTTTTCAGTGTCTGTAGTGTCTGTGGTGCCAAGTTAGTTGTGGAGGGCCATGCAGGCCTTCACAATGGTCCCAGCTTTCTCTGGGGCAACCTCAAGGGTTTGTCCCAGGATCCTCCATCTTGCAGCAAGGATTCCAAAGCAGTTCTCTGAAAACCTTTGAATAAAACAAGTGTTTCCATTAGTATTGAACAGGTACATGAAGGCTATCAAATGTGTACTGTAACAACTGTGTAGCCTATGCTTTGGACATAGGCCCCCATCTTCTTACTGGGACTTTTATGTGAGGCATATAACTACAACGTCTATATTGGTATAACTTTCACATCATATGTATAGTCACATGCATTTAGCGTATCTTACCTGGATATGGTCGCATCAGGGTTACCCTCAGAGGGAATGCCTTGTCTCCCACGAAGACATATGGGGTCTGTGTTTGGGTTCCCGGTAAGCACTCTGGCCTTGGTAGTGGTAGCTGGCCTTCAATGAGTTGGGGGCCGAATTAGCTTAGTGCGAAGATTCCCGCATCTCCCTCCCCACAATATGCGCCCATGTTGATCATGGTGAAGCGGTACTTTGCATCGCAGACTGCCATCAGGACCACTGAGAAAAACCCCTTGTGGTTATAGTACTCGCTGCCCGAGCTCTTGCACAAAGCGGATAATTCCAATGCTGCTGAAGCAAGTTGTAAAATCTGGCAACCGATAACTGAAAGTATTGAAAATGTCTTTCCTCGTCAATGCTTCTTATAAGTTGGACAAGTATTGGAGTATTCTCAATTGTCCCTTCTTGTAGTGTTCAGTGGATGAACTCACCATTTTCTCCGTCATTTTTCTTTCTCCTACTGAGTAGTAAGAGCAGTTCAAGCTCTTGCTGTTCAAGCCCTAGCAATTGCAATTCATAGAGAGACATGTTTGCTTCTGTGGTTAAAAGTAGTGTCGAAAAGCATAGAACACCAGACTAGCCAGACATGTAGCTTGCTAGTGTTTGTAAACAAAAAGCATTTAACACCGGATCCGAAAGTTCAAATGTTGTCGCTAGCTACGATCAAAGAGTACCTTAGACCCTCTTGCTTGGTAAGCTACTCTAGCTCCCCAAGCCCCCTAGTGGATATCCACTACACAAGGTGTTGTAGAAAATGATCAAACAAACAAAGTACTTTCAGAGTTTTTGTAGAATCAGGATAGACTTTATTACACAAGCAATAGAGCCGAGCTGGTCTGCAGAGCAACTGCCGTCACAGACTTGGAGCTCTCTTTTTATACAGCTTCATCTTTTCATATCATATCTGAGCCACTATGGTCACTTTGTCTAGCTTCTTTCCTGTCTATCCCCATGTCTGCTTGGTCTCCTTTTCATATGATATTGGAACCCCCTCTTTATCCAAACAGCCACCCTCCCTTGACCTGGAGCCACCATGGTTTTCTTCTTGTGGCTATGTGTATCAGGTCATAGCGCACAAACAAGTGATAACTTTAGTTCCGTGGGAGACGAGGCACCTAGTCGGCGGCAGGTAGCTTAGTGGTTAAGAGCGTTGCGCCAGTAACCGAAAGGTTGCTGGTTCTAATCCCCCGAGCCGACTAGGTGAAAAATCTGTCGATGTGCCCTTGAGCAAGGCACTTAACCCTAATTGCTCATGTAAGTCGCTCTGGATAAGAGCGTCTGCTAAATTACGTAAATGTAAATGTACTCATATCTCCACACAGCTGCACCCTTGGAAGATAGTAAAAGACAGGATGAACTGAAAAACTGTGGTCACTCTGAGGCTCTTTGTCTAGGATGAACTGAAAAAACGATGGTCATTCTGAGGCTCTTTGTCTTGACCTTGTGACCAGGTTACTCAGAAGCAACGAGAAATGGAAACAATACAGGTCTATCTGTTCCTGAAGTTTATCTCCATCCCATGTCCTTGACTACACACCAGACCAGCTGCAGGGAGCTAGAGGGAACCATCCTTTCTCAGAAGCACACCATTTGCACTAAAGAAATGTATCTACTCTTGTTAAGCATATTATAATATATGTAATGGAAAAATACCTATAGAGCCATTTCATCATGGCTCTGTTTGAACCCTTTAATTGGTTCTTAATCCATAGGCATATAGGGCATATAGGCATTTCATTCTACAACATACATAATTCATATATAGGTTTGTTATGTTGTCTGCCCTCAAGTGAGACAGAGTAGTTAACTAAAAATCTCCAATAAAGGCAGACTTCCTCTGTGGGTGGAACGCAACGACGATGTGGACAAAAGTGCGCGCTGCCCTAAAAAAACCTGACTCCGCCCTTGCACATGCATGCATGTCGATCAACGAAGTGAAGCTTGTAGCCACCTTTACAGGGCACTCCATGGCTGCGTTTAGACAGGCGTCCAAATTCTGTTCTTTTCCACTCATTGATATTTTGACTAATCACATCAGATCTTTCACATCAGCTCTTTTTCAGAATATCAGAATTGGGCTGCCTGTCTAAACGTAGCCCAAGAACTCTGGATCATGATCACCACAATTGTAGCACTGACCTTCTTCACTCCGATCTTCAGTATACATATTTCATCTGTCCACATTTGCAACATGGCCAAATCCTTTACAGTTGTTAAACTGTAGAATTTTGGGGACGAATAGTTTTACATGCTGTTACATGCGTAGGGAAGTGTTCTTTGTCAAAAAACAAAAGAACCAACAGACTTTCCTCATTCACCATTCTGGTCAGGTGACGGGCACTAACCCCACCTGATATTCTCTTCCTTAGGTATTTAACCTCAACTTCCATCGACACCCCGGAGATGACTCCCTTAACACTTCAGATTTGTCAAGATTCTTGTGATTCCCACTGCACTCTCTCTCAACTCCTCAGAAATGCAATTAATCAGAATTAGCTCACGACCGGTCACTCGAATTGACTCCACTTTTCTCGGAGCACCTGTTTCACCTTCCTCAAGACCTCATATGGATCTCCCAGCTATTCATCCTTATCCAAAACACATATCCTGTCTGCATTACACTCATTATCCACTTCAATTTGAGACAATTTCCTTTTTGTTCCATTCCTCAACACTAGTGTTTTCCATTAATCTTCCCCAACCTTACTTGACGCGCTTTGTTTCAAACTCGACATCCATTTCCATTTCTGCTGACCGGTTGAGCCCCAGTCCCCACGGCACTACACCCACTCAAGGCAAGCTACCACTAGTTTGCATAGGTTAATGATCGCTACAATTAAATATATTATTAATAAAAAAACTCCAAAAATGGATGTACCAATCCTAGATTTCCCCTTTAACAATACTCCTCTTACTAATGTTGCGTTCCGAGTGGAAAGGTGGTAATTACCATTTGGAGATGCATTCACGTGCTTTGAATTAATTGAGAAACGCCGATTGGCTAACGGCCAACAAGTTGCGTCAACCATAAACTAAAAGTACAGCTATCATGCTTGTAAACAAATTATAATGTTCAAAAACCATATTAATAGATTGCTTTTTATAAATGTTTTGTTGCTACATTTAATTGCCGAAAATGCTGTTATCGAGGTAATTTGCTTAGTAGGTGAGTTCAGAGGTCAGCATGTGGGAGAAATCAGAGTGTCACACCCTGGTTCTGGGACTCATTATGTTGAGCCAGGGTGTGTGCAGTCTATGTGGTTTTGTTCTATGTTGGGTGTCAAAGTGTTGTATTTCTAGGTTTGGTCAATGACTCCCAATCGGAGGTAACGAGTGTCAGCTGTCGGCTCGTTATCTCTGATTGGGAGCCATATTTATTTCTGTATGTTTTCCTGTGGGGTTTGTGGGTTATTGTTCCGTTTTCAGTCATTTGTACTGTTGGACTTCACGTTTCGTCAGTGTTTATTGTTTTGGTTCGTGCACTTTAATTAATAAAGTCATGTTCGTTCAACGCGCTGCGCCTTGGTCTCCTTCACTCCTCGACGATCGTGACAGAATAACCCACCAAAGAAAGACCAAGCAGCGCGTCCAGGAGCAACAGGATCCACCTACACAGGATTTATATCCACCCATAAAGGATTCATGGACATGGGAGGAGATTCTGGATGGTAAGGGACCTTGGGCACAACCGGGAGAATATCGCCGTCCTCGGGAAGAGCTGGAGGCAGCTAAAGCCGAGAGGCGGCGATATGAGGAGGCAGCACGGAGGCAAGACTGGAAGCCTGTGGGTACTACCCAAGAATTTCTTGGGGGGGGGCTAAGAGGGAGTGTGGCGAAGTCAGGTAGGAGACCTGCGCCTACTCCCTGGACTGACCGTGGAGAGCGAGAGTACGGGCAGACACCGTGTTACGCAGTTGAGCGCATGGTGTCTCCTGTACGCAGGCATAGCCCGGTTCGGTACAGTCCAGCTCCACGTATCGGCCGGGCCAGATTGAGTGTTGAGCCGGATGTCATGAAGCCGGTCCCACGCAGCAGGTCACCAGTGCGTCTCCTCGGGCCGGCGTACATGGCACCAGCCTTACGCATGGTGTTCCCGGTTCGCCCACATAGGCCGGTGCGGGTTATTCCACCTCCCCGTACTGGTCGGGCGACGGGGAGCATCAACCCAGGTAAGGTTGGGCAGGCTCAGTGCTCAAGGGAGCCAGTACGCCTGCACGGGCCGGTATTTCCGGCGCTACCTCCTCGCTCCAGCCCAGTACCACCAGTACCTACACCACGCACCAGGTTTCCTGTGCGTCTTCAGAGCCCTGTGTCTCCTCCACGCACTGGCTCGATGGTGCGTGTCTCCAGCCCTTTACCACCAGTGCATACACCACGCACCAAGCCTCCTGTGTGTCCCCAGAGTCATGTGCGTCCTGTTGTTGCTTCCCGCACTAGCCCTGAGATGCGTGTCCTCAGCCCGGTACCTCCTGTTCCGGCACCACGCACCAGGCCTACGATGCGCCTCAGACGGCCAGAGTCGGCCGTCTGCCCAACGGGGCCTGAACTGTCCGTCTGCCCAACGCCGTCTGAACGGCCCGTCTGCCCAACGGCGCCTGAACTGTCCGTCTGCCCAACGCCGTCTGAACTGCCCGTCTGCCCAACGGCGCCTGAACTGCCCGTCTGCCCAACGCCGTCTGAACTGTCCGTCTGCCCAACGCCGTCTGAACTGCCCGTCTGTACTGAGCCTGCAAAGCCGCCCGTCTGCCATGAGCCTTCAGAGCCGTCCGCCAGACCGGAGCCGCTAGAGCTCTCCGCCAGACAGGATCAGCCAGAGCCTTCCGCCAGACCGGATCAGCCAGAGCCTTCCGCCAGACAGGATCAGCCAGAGCCTTCCGCCAGACAGGATCAGCCAGAGCCTTCCGCCAGACAGGATCAGCCAGAGCCTTCCGCCAGACAGGATCAGCCAGAGCCGTCCGCCAGACCGGATCAGCCAGAGCCTTCCGCCAGACAGGATCAGCCAGAGCCTTCCGCCAGACAGGATCAGCCAGAGCCTTCGGCCAGACAGGATCAGCCAGAGCCTTCCGCCAGACCGGATCAGCCAGAGCCTTCCGCCAGACCGGATCAGCCAGAGCCTTCCGCCAGACAGGATCAGCCAGAGCCTTCGGCCAGACCGGATCAGCCAGATCCGTCGGCCAGCCATGAGCAGCCAGATCCGTCAGCCAGCCATGAGCAGCCAGATCCGTCAGCCAGCCATGAGCAGCCAGATCCGTCAGCCAGCCATGAGCAGCCAGATCCTTCAGCCAGCCATGAGCCGTTCAGCCAGGATCCGCCAGAGCCGTCCAGCCAGGATCCGCCATTGAGTCAGGTGCTGCCCCTTATCCTGGTGCTGCCCCTTAGTCCGGTGCTGCCCCTTAGTCTGGTGCTGCCCCTTAGTCTGGTGCTGCCCCTTAGTCCGGTGCTGCCCCTTAGTCCGGTGCTGCCCCTTAGTCCGGTGCTGCCTCTTAGTCCGGTGCTGCCCCTTAAACCGGTGGGGGTCATTTGGAGGAACCTACGTAAGCGGGTAGTGACTATGGTGGGGTGGTGGTCTAGGCCGGAGCCAGAACCGCCACCGAGGAGGTATGCCCGCCCAGCCCTCCCCTGTTTGGGGGTTTTGAGGCGCGGTCGCAGTCCGCGCCTTTAGGGGGGGGTACTGTCACACCCTGGTTCTGGGACTCATTATGTTGAGCCAGGGTGTGTGCAGTCTATGTGGTTTTGTTCTATGTTGGGTGTCAAAGTGTTGTATTTCTAGGTTTGGTCAATGACTCCCAATCGGAGGTAACGAGTGTCAGCTGTCGGCTCGTTATCTCTGATTGGGAGCCATATTTATTTCTGTATGTTTTCCTGTGGGGTTTGTGGGTTATTGTTCCGTTTTCAGTCATTTGTACTGTTGGACTTCACGTTTCGTCAGTGTTTATTGTTTTGGTTCGTGCACTTTAATTAATAAAGTCATGTTCGTTCAACGCGCTGCGCCTTGGTCTCCTTCACTCCTCGACGATCGTGACACAGAGCTCAGAGATGATAGACAAGTTTCCCACTAGTAATTACGAGTTGGAGGGGTGTTCAAGTGAATTTTTCCCAGACGTATTTGGTAAATACCACCTTCCCACTTGGTTACGAATGCAGCATAAGCACACAGAAAATATCAATCCAAAACTTTATTTCAAAGATATGCAACTTTCAACTTTCATTAATATACTATTTTTTTTAACAAGGTAAGACAAAAGTCTTAATTCCAAGAATGTTCAATCTTTATTTAATGCACAAGTTCTCCTAAACCTTTAGTGGTATTTTCTAGTGAACTTTTAACACAATCAAATAAATCCATTTACAAATTAATTAAATAAAAATAAATATTTATGTTGTAATATTCCTTTGAAATAGGATATAGATTGTAGGACATATTATGTATATTCTTTATACAAATAAAACAACACGCAATGCTTATAATAGCAGTAGATATTATTCCATGAGACAATCAGTACCTGTGCTTTGACAGTGAGATCTAAGCTGTTTGAACAGACTTGTGATCATTCTGTTGGGTGTGATGCACAAAGCTCCTCTCCTCCCCTAGTAACAACATACCAATATCTCCACATGCTACAATCTGCTGGGTTGGTTCAGTAGCTTCGTGAGTTACAGCATGCACAACGAGCCCAGTGGACCAGATGGACTGGCGTTGGTTATAAAACTACACTACCCGATTTAGAAGAGGTTTACTGCATAAGTATAAGGACAGATTTGATATCATGTTTTGGTTTACAGTGCACATGAAAGATTTTTAGTCCAAATGTAATTGTTAAATATATTATTATCATATTGGACATTTGCATAAATACATAACATTAAATATTTTGTTTCGTTGTAAAGCCTCTGACGAAATCCATTCATTGTTGTAGCTAACTTCTTAAGTATGGAATACCATAAACCACATGAAAAGCAAAAACTCTACACAAATAACACACATACAGATCCATATTGTTCTCAACTCATTTCACTGGCTTATCATTCCCAACAGTTAGTCAGTTTATAATGGCCATTGCACAATTGCCCATTAAAGCGCACCTCTCTTCCATCTGACAACATTAATGTCACTATTGCTCAGGCAGCAGAGTAGGCTGCCTCATCGGGGTCCTTGGCACTGTCCTCACTTGGCGGGGAGCTGAGGTCTGCTATGCCCGACTCCTGGTCATCACTGTTGGTGGAGAGGTCTGTGTCGGAGCGTTTGCGGCGCTCCCCTGGTCGGGGGAGGATCAGGAGCCTGCTCTCTGGCCCCGTCTGCTGGCAGGGTGATGAAGTGAGGAAGCCTCCCAGTCCGCTGTAGTCCCCTGGGGTGTTGGCCAAACTCAGGCAGCTGTCTGAGGGGGGAGAGGCCCACACCGCATGGCTCCTATCCAACGTGTTTGTTTTCACCTGGATGCTCTTCCCCTGCTCCTTCTCCAACATGGCTATTTTCTACAGTAGATAACACTACATAATATTAGAAAAAAAACTAAAACAAGAACAGTAACTTCAATCAAATGGCCCTGGTCAAAAGTAGTACATGAAATAGGGAATGAGGTGTGATTTGGGACACAGCCTATATCATCAGCCCTCCTGTCCTGCCTTACCTCCTCATGGGAGACAAGCTGCTCCTCCAGCTGCTGTGTCTCCTCTCTGACGGCCATCAGGTAGTCTATCACAGACTGGCGAGGATGCATGCCTCTGTCAAAACGGTTGTATAGGGCCCTCCAGAACCTACACACACACACACACACACACACACACACACACACACACACACACACACACACACACACACACATAAATTATACCTATTCACTATTCAATACAGTTGAGAGAAATAGTGGAGAAATATTACTTGTCCTTAAATATGCACAACCTACTTAAAACAGTAGGGGGCGGTAAGTGGGCGCAGAACCCCCTGAGTCTGGATGTGGTCAGGTCTGTACAGGGGGTTGATGTAGTCAGTCCTGTTCTCCCACAAGTAGGTCCACAGAGAATGGCTCTTCTCCTGAAGCCTGACAACACAAAAACACATCTCACATGTCAACCTTAGCCACAAACATCACACACGTCAACTACAGTCACAATCATCACACGTCACATACAGCTCAACACAAAACACACCACACATGTCAACCAGTGGAGGCTCCTCAGAGGAGGAAGGGGAGGACCATCCTCCTCAGTGAATTTCATAAAAATAAAAATAGTGAAACATTACAAAAGTCATCATTTTTTAGATAAAACCAAATAATTGATTAAAAAACACTGTTTCGCAAAGAAGGTCTACAGTAGCCTCAACAGCGGTCTGTAGGGTAGCACCATGGTGTGGCCGGAGGACAGCTAGTTTCCATCCTCCTCTGGGTACATTGACTTCAATACAAAACCAAGGAGGCTTGTGGTTCTCACCCCCTTCCCTAGACTTACACGGTAATTATGACATCATCTGGAGGACATCCTCCAACCTATCAGAGCTCTTGCAGCATGAACTGACATGTTGTCCACCCAATCAAAGGATCAGAGAATTAATCTAGTACTGAAAGCATAAGCTACAGCTACCTAGCACTGCAGTACATAAACTGTGGTGAGTAGTTGACTCAAAGAGAGAGAAAGACAATAGTTGAACAGTTTTGAACAAATTAATTTCTTCAAAAATGAAGGAGAAGCAAGAGAGAGAGAGAGAGAGAGAGAGAGAGAGAGAGCTACACTCTTAGCAAAAAATAGCCTAAAAGGGTTCTTCGGCTGTCCCCATAGGATAACCCTTTGAATAACCGTTTTTGGTTTCAGGTAGAACCTTTTTTGTTCCAGGTAGAACCCTTTTGGTTACAGGTAGAACCCTATTGGGTTCCAGGTAGAACCTTTTCCCCAGAGGGTTCTACATGGAACACAAAATAGTTCTACCTGTAACCAAAAATGGTTCTCCTATAGGGATAGCCGAATAACCTTTTAGTTTTAGTTTAGCTATATTTCTTATTTTTTTCACTTTCACTTACTCCGGCTCAAACAGAGAGTGATGCTATGTTACCTAGCTGGCTATGGCTATCCAACACTGGAACTCTTCCAAGTCAAGGTAAGCTTTTGGCTTTATTAATTTACTGCCACCAGGGCATGCCGGTGTAACTGCTAAACTGCTTGCTAACTGTACACTGTACTGCATGATTGTAGTGGGTTTACTAACGCGTTAGTTCTAGTAGCTATGTTGACTTGACGTTAGCTAATATGGTGACAACGGTATAGCGGTCATTCATAGGCTAGATTGTATCAACCTCATGATGGGTATAGGGAAAATTTGAGTATGATGTAGTAGCCTAAACTTATCGATGTTACATTGAGCAGGGTGAATGGAATATGAATGACAGTCATCCAATATGCTGTAATAGAGATAAGGCCATGCTCATAAAAATGGCACCGACAGCCACTGATGTCAACTACAGCTCAACACAAAACGTAACATTCCAAAATGAAAGAAAGAATGCGTGTGTCAATTCCTGCTCTCTTTTGTCAGGTCTGACCGAACCTGTTTATGTCTCTTGTATTGGCTAGTCAAATAGGCATATTTGTTTAAATCTGTGCCTCATGTTAGGTGAATTTTAACACTATGGAGATTGACACCAATTAAACTGAAATAATAAGCAAAAAAGCCTTAACATTTCAGTAAATAGTTTAGATTAGTTATGTGTGAAGTCACAATCAGTTTCAACAATTCAAGACAAGGAACGGCAAAATGACAGACTTAGGTTATTACCTAAGATCCGACTTGTCCTTCTAGTTATTACCTATGATCCGACTTGTCCTTCTGGTTATTACCTAAGCTCCGCCCTCTCCTTCTGGTTATTACCTAAGCTCCGCCCTCTCCTTCTGGTTATTACCTAAGATCCGACCTCTCCTTCTGGTTATTACCTAAGCTCCGCCCTGTCCTTCTGGTTATTACCTAAGATCCGACTTCTCCTTCTGGTTATTACCTAAGCTCCGCCCTCTCCTTCTGGTTATTACCTAAGATCCGACCTCTCCTTCTGGTTATTACCTAAGCTCCGCCATCTTCTTCTGGTTATCACCTAAGCTCTCCTTCTAGTTATTACCTAAGCTCCGCCCTCTCCTTCTGGTTATGACCTAAGATCCGACCTTTCCTTCTGGTTATCACCTAAGCTTCAACCTCTCCTTCTGGTTATTACCTAAGCTCTGCCCTCTCCTTCTGGTTATGACCTAAGCTCCTACCTCTCCTTCTGGTTATTACCTAAGCTCCGCCCTCTCCTTCTGGTTATGACCTAAGCTCCGACCTTTCCTTCTGGTTATTACCTAAGCTCCGACCTCTCCTTCTGGTTATTACCTAAGCTCTACCCTCTCCTTCTGGTTATGACCTAAGCTCCGACCTTTCCTTCTGGTTATTACCTAAGCTCCGCCCTCTCCTTCTGGTTATGACCTAAGCTCCGACCTTTCCTTCTGGTTATTACCTAAGCTCCGCCCTCTCCTTCTGGTTATTACCCAAGCTCTACCCTCTCCTTCTGGTTATTACCTAAGCTCCGTCCTCTCCTTCTGGTTATTGCCTATGAAGTTTCCGTACTGGCAGGAGTATATGTGGTTGTGGATGGTGATGAGGAACCTCTCGTTGTACTCAAAGGCACAGGGGAACTGCTCCGACAGCTGCCACACACACTCCAGGAACTGCTCTATGACCGGGGACACCTCCTTGGGGTCTCCATCCAGGTGGTTGTATCTGAGGAGACAGGGTAACATGGCATATGGAATCAGTCAGAGCCAGCGTCCCAAATGGCACCCTATTCCCTATATAGTGTACAACTTATGACTAGGGCCCATAGGGTGTCGTATGGGCATAGCAATGGACTATACGGAATAGGGTGCCATTTGGAACGATCATCATTCTGTCATTAAAGGAAATAATTATATCTGCACGAAAACACAACAGTTCACACCTGTGAGAGAACTTGTGTCCAAAGGAGACCCAGTCTCTTTCAATGAGAACCTGAATACAGGGGAATAAAACATGATTTACTTATGCATGAGGATGCCAGAAGGTGTTATTTGTATATAACTTGTGTCTAAACCTGTTTCATCACTTTCATCTTTGTTTCACCGCTTACACTTGGACAGTAAAGAGTACACATATTAGAGAGAGAGAGAGACAGTTTGTACTATGAGAGAGCTTGAACTTCCTCACCCAATGTGTGGGGTGGTTTTCTACTAAGTCTCAAGATGATTGTAAGAAGTCGGGCTTTCTGTCGCAGTAACTTTTTTCCATGGAGATGCCTTTTGGCAGAAACCCAGTCAGACAGAGCAAATCCTCATGATCAAAGAATCCAGAACCATAAGCACAGCACGGACCTACTTACATTACCGTCCAAGAGGACGTGATCAACTACAATCACACAGTAATTGAACAGCGTGTCAAAATCAATGTGCTTACATGTCAATATAAATGTGAAAACCCTAAACATAGCCAGAAACGAAAGCAAAAGGAATGTTCTTCATTTCAAATGACACTTATTGAGCGCTAGTGGGTACTAGGTAATAGAGGCTTTAAAGATGAATCACTAGAAACCTGCTGATCATGTGTTAAGAGTCTGTATGATATCATAGTTAGGGTAATTATTTATATGAATATGACATACATGAACCTATACACTATACACTAGTGAATATGCAGATACCGTGCTCAGAGAGACAGTAGGGGATGTACCATGAGTCCTTTGAGAGTCCTGTAGTAGGGGTCCAGGAGCACGGAGGCCACAGAGCACACCTGAGCAGTACGATCCCAACCGTCTGAGCAGTGGACCAAGACACTGACGCCCTCCTCTGCAACGGCCTACACATGCAAGCACGCACACAGACACGAGAGAGAGAGACTGAGAAACAATAAGTTAAGTGTAGCACTGAGACAGACAGAGGGGATTATCGTCCAGACAGACTAACCTTGGCGATGAAGATGCCAGCGTCCAGGACAGCTTTGATGTGTTTCAGCCAGCCTGAGCTCTCCAGACCCTCCAGGAACTCTGACATGGTGGGGGACCATGCCTCACTCACTGCAGGGGAAAACACACTGGGGTCAGTGGTAGACACGAATAGGGTTGCAAATTCCAGTAACTTCCCCATAATTGCCAGGTTTTCTAGAAGTCCTGGTTGGAGGATTCCTGCTTATTCCTTCATGATTCCAGGAACCGGGATTTCTGGAAAACGTCGAAATTTTGGGAAACTTCCTGGAGTTTTATAACCCTAGACATGGCCAATACCATAGATTATATGAACATTTCTTTTCTTGCTTTCCAGCAAACTATACTCTAAACTATACTGTTTTAAAGCTTCTGTTTGTTTGTTGCAATATACTTAGATATAAAACATCTGCTATTGCACAACGTATTTACTGTAAATGAAAAACGAAGAATGCATGATGAAGTACAGCATGAGAAATGTAGGCCACATTTATGTTTAGAAAATAGATCAGTTTTCTGCCCAATATGATGTTGTCACTCTTGAGTCAATATTGAGACAGGCCATTTGACACAGGACATGGCTTTAAATATTGAGACAGGCCATTTGACACAGGACATGGCTTTAAATATTGAGACAGGCCATTTGACACAGGACATGGCTTTAAATATTGAGACAGGCCATTTGACACAGGACATGGCTTTAAATATTGAGACAGGCCATTTGACACAGGACATGGCTTTAAATATTGAGACAGGCCATTTGACACAGGACATGGCTTTAAATATTGAGACAGAAGACAGGCAACTAAATACAGACCCATTTCTGCAGCATACAGCTTAATGCATTACATTACTTGTTTTCCTTGAAAACATACAGTGTATAACATTCCATTTTCAATCTGAAAGTTTAAGGTCAATATTTCCAAGTCCTTTCAGTTGTGACAAAGTGACAAAAGAACATTTCCAGAGTTTCTCCAGAGTTGGCAGCTCGGTTAATGAAGGAGAGTTGTCAAATAAACACTAATATTTTCAATTATCATTTGTAGATTTGCCAACTCCCTACAAAAACATCCATCTCTCCACACGGCTATTAAGAGTTGACAGAGGTATACAGAGGGGTGGGTTGACATATGTGTTCACGTGTGTATCTATGTGTGTGTGTGTGTGTGTGTGTGTGTTTGACCCTGAGCACTGTACTTCCAGACAACATTAGTGCACTGACTCGTGAGCCCACCTGAAGTGTGACTCTGCGCCAGGCAGCCAGGCAGCTGGAGCCAGCAGGTGAATGGGTTCAGTTAACCTTGGTTTTACAGCACAGGCTAATTTCCGGGAAACTATTGTTCTCTGAAGAATAATGAAAAAAATGGGTTGAAATGACATAGCTATCTACTGCACTGCCATGCGATCTGTTGCAGGATAAAGCCTCTCTCTGGCATTCTTCAGAACCCGTAGACTCCCTTGTGTTTCCAGGGGGCAAGGAGTTATCACAGCTAAGGCCAGATATTATTTTTCATACGCTAAATCACATCATTCTCACGCCCTCCGTCTCCCTCTTAAGGGGAAAAAGGTCCCAAATCGGCCGCTCCAGGAAACAAAAATAGTTTGCAGATGAAATCCAGATGGATTCAATGTCTTCCTGGCCCCGCAAATTACCCAAAAACGCTTCTATGGGTCTACCTAAGTCCTGATTGCAGAGCAGAGCAGTCTGCATTGCTGCATATGAAAGACACAGGGGTGGCAGGGGACCTGGTATCCTGATTCCACTTAAAGAGAATAAAGTGGGATCACATTGGAGGGAGCAAGACTAATCCAGTCTGGAACTGTATTGGGTTTAATCAAGT
The DNA here is from genome assembly GCF_964263955.1 of Coregonus lavaretus. Classification (NCBI taxonomy): domain Eukaryota; kingdom Metazoa; phylum Chordata; class Actinopteri; order Salmoniformes; family Salmonidae; genus Coregonus; species Coregonus lavaretus. The sequence continues at coordinate 10,991,559 of NC_140016.1, forward strand.
TGAGAGACAGTAGACAAAACAAACCTGTGGCTGTGAGTGAATATTACTTTGGCATTCTCTGAAATCAAGCTCTCAGTGATGTACTGAACAACACTGACATTGGCTTTTATGGCTCAACAAGGACTAGTGAGCCACAGAGTGATAGCTGGCTGGCTGACTGTTGAGTATTCATATGGTTGCAATGTAAGATGATCTGCTACAGGCCTCCAACACTGTGGGAGGTGACCCGATTCATACCTTCTAGCATTTTCTGGAGGCTGTTCCTCATCACGTGGATGTTCTCAATGCCTATGAACTGAAACTTGATGTTGGAGTAGTTGTCTTCATTTTCATAGCCTTTCCCTGCAGCTCGGTTTGCCATTGCATTCAGCTGGAAAGACATACAGTATAATCAAAGAGAAATCCTCAGAGAGACATGACTTTTAAAAACTAGATGGAGCAAGACTTCCACATGTTAAAGTTAGGAGGAGGGTTGCCCCTGTTTTTGTACATGTTGTGCATGTTCTGAAAAGCATGAAGCCAGGCATTTAATGTGAGCTTGCCCAGCTGACACCAGGCCCAAGATGAGCCCCTGGCCCCAGGGCCCAGCTGGCAAAATGCTGCATTGAAAAACAAAGCTCCACCTGAAGATACAGAATAGATGTTATTGACCGACTTCCATTGGCCCTGTGGCCAGGGGCTCACCTTGGGCCTGGTGTCCACCACATACATGAAGTCACTACAGGGGTTGGACCTCACGATGGCCTCCAGCATCTGCTCATCCTCTAGGCAGCGGGCACTGAAGCCAGACAGGGGCTGACTGCTACGACAGATGGCAGCCTGGGTAGGGGGTAGGAGGGAGAGACCTTACTCTAAAAACAAGACAATATACTATACAGTGGCCCTGTTGTACTATACAGTCAGAATAATGACATATTCATATTTCTAGGACAGAAACCTACATTTACCATAGTGATTATGTCTTGGCGTAATACATCAACTGCACAATTTCATAATTTTGTATGAGGCATGGGGGAGATTGTGCCAGAGACCTCTGTATGGTTCCCAGAGCGACTTGTCCCCCACAGATCATACAAACAGAGCAGCAGAGAGAACAGAGCCACATCTGAACACACTGAGCCCTGAACCCTGGGAATCTGACCTCACACATAAAACACTCTAACCCAGGCTGCAATATGAACTTCATATAGAGACTGGTCCTCACTGTCCTACTGCAATATGAACTTCATATAGAGACTGGTCCTCAGTGTCCAACTGCAATATGAACTTCATATAGAGACTGGTCCTCACTGTCGTACTGCAATATGAACTTCATATAGAGACTGGTCCTCACTGTCGTACTGCAATATGAACTTCATATAGAGACTGGTCCTCACTGTCCAACTGCAATATGAACTTCATATAGAGACTGGTCCTCACTGTCCAACTGCAATATGAACTTCATATAGAGACTGGTCCTCACTGTCCTCCTGTCATTTAGCAGACGCTCTTATCCAGAGCGACTTACAGTTAGTGAGTGCATACATTTTTCATACCTGCCCCCCATGGGAATCGAACCCACAACCCTGGCGTTGCAAGCGCCATGCTCTACCAACTGAGCTACAGGAGAGCTACTGGAGGGCTACTGCAATATGAACTTCATATAGAGACTGGTCCTCACTGTTCTACTATACATACACAGGCACACATATGTAGCAGTCATCAGTCGTGTGCAGAGATTGAAGCTGGTTGTAGGCCTAATTCACTCTGCCCTTACTCTGGTCTCTAGGGTGGGTCACACATGGGCTGCATCCCAAATAGCACCATATTGGGCCCTGGTCAAAAGTAGTGTGCTATATAGGGAATATGGTGCCATTTGGGGCACACACATGCTCTCATACCATACTTCATTTCAGTGCATTGAAAAGAAAATATAAATTAATCAGAGGGGAGCCCTGGGTTTCCTTGGGAAGTGAAGCCTGTGCCAGAAAAGCCCAGCCCTGTCTGAACTAGATACTGCTAGAAGCCTGGCCTGAACCTTATCACATCATAGATACTGCTAGGAGCCTGGCCTGAACCTTATCACATCCATATACAGTGGGGGGAAAAAGTATTTAGTCAGCCACCAATTGTGCAAGTTCTCCCACTTAAAAAGATGAGAGAGGCCTGTAATTTTCATCATAGGTACACGTCAACTATGACAGACAAATTGAGAAAAAAAAATCCAGAAAAATCACATTGTAGGATTTTTAATGAATTTATTTGCAAATTATGGTGGAAAATAAGTATTTGGTCAATAACAAAAGTTTCTCAATACTTTGTTATATACCCTTTGTTGGCAATGACACAGGTCAAACGTTTTCTGTAAGTCTTCACAAGGTTTTCACACACTGTTGCTGGTATTTTGGCCCATTCCCATTATGGTGGAAAATAAGTATTTGGTCACCTACAAACAAGCAAGATTCTGGCTCTCACAGACCTGTAACTTCTTCTTTAAGAGACTCCTCTGTCCTCCACTCGTTACCTGTATTAATGGCACCTGTTTGAACTTGTTATCAGTACAAAAGACACCTGTCCACAACCTCAAACAGTCACACTCCAAACTCCACTATGGCCAAGACCAAAGAGCTGTCAAAGGACACCAGAAACAAAATTGTAGACCTGCACCAGGCTGGGAAGACTGAATCTGCAATAGGTAAGCAGCTTGGTTTGAAGAAATCAACTGTGGGAGCAATTATTAGGAAATGGAAGACATACAAGACCACTGATAATCTCCCTCGATCTGGGGCTCCACGCAAGATCTCACCCCGTGGGGTCAAAATGATCACAAGAACGGTGAGCAAAAATCCCAGAACCACACGGGGGGACCTAGTGAATGACCTGCAGAGAGCTGGGATCAAAGTAACAAAGCCTACCATCAGTAACACACTACGCCGCCAGGGACTCAAATCCTGCAGTGCCAGACGTGTCTCCCTGCTTAAGCCAGTACATGTCCAGGCCCGTCTGAAGTTTGCTAGAGTGCATTTGGATGATCCAGAAGAGGATTGGGAGAATGTCATATGGTCAGATGAAACCAAAATAGAACTTTTTGGTAAAAACTAAACTCGTCGTGTTTGGAGGACAAAGAATGCTGAGTTGCATCCAAAGAACACCATACCTACTGTGAAGCATGGGGGTGGAAACATCATGCTTTGGGGCTGTTTTTCTGCAAAGGGACCAGGACGACTGATCCGTGTAAAGGAAAGAATGAATGGGGCCATCTATCGTGAGATTTTGAGTGAAAACCTCCTTCCATCAGCAAGGGCATTGAAGATGAAACGTGGCTGGGTCTTTCAGCATGACAATGATCCCAAACACACCGCCCGGGCAACGAAGGTGTGGCTTCGTAAGAAGCATTTCAAGGTCCTGGAGTGGCCTAGCCAGTCTCCAGATCTCAACCCCATAGAACATCTTTGGAGGGAGTTGAAAGTCTGTGTTGCCCAGCGACAGCCCCAAAACATCACTGCTCTAGAGGAGATCTGCATGGAGGAATGGGCCAAAATACCAGCAACAGTGTGTGAAAACCTTGTGAAGACTTACAGAAAACGTTTGACCTGTGTCATTGCCAACAAAGGGTATATAACAAAGTATTGAGAAACTTTTGTTATTGACCAAATACTTATCTTCCACCATAATTTGCAAATAAATTCATTAAAAATCCTACAATGTGATTTTCTGGAATTTCTTTTCCCATTTTGTCTGTCATAGTTGACGTGTACCTATGATGAAAATTACAGGCCTCTCTCATCTTTTTAAGTGGGAGAACATGCACAATTGGTGGCTGACTAAATACTTTTTTCCCCCACTGTATACTGCTAGGAGCCTGGCCTGAACCTTATCACAGTGATATATACTGCTAGGAGCCTGACCTGAACCTTATCACATCCATATATACTGCTAGGAGCCTGGCCTGAACCTTATCACAGCCATATATACTGCTAGGAGCCTGACCTGAACCTTATCACATCATAGATACTGATAGGAGCCTGACCTGAACCTTATCACAGCCATATATATTGCTAGGAGCCTGACCTGAACCTTATCACATCTTATCACGTCATAGATACTGCTAGGAGCCTGGCCTGAACCTTATCACAGTGATATATACTGCTAGGAGCCTGACCTGAACCTTATCACATCTATATATACTGCTAGGAGCCTGGCCTGAACCTTATCACAGCCATATATACTGCTAGGAGCCTGACCTGAACCTTATCACATCATAGATTCTGATAGGAGCCTGACCTGAACCTTATCACAGCCATATACACTGCTAGGAGCCTGGCCTGAACCTTATCACAGCCATATATACTGCTAGGAGCCTGACCTGAACCTTATCACATCATAGATACTGCTAGGAGCCTGACCTGAACCTTATCACAGCCATATATACTGCTACGAGCCTGGCCTGAACCTTATCACAGCCATATATACTGCTAGGAGCCTGGCCTGAACCTTATCACAGCAATATATACTGCTACGAGCCTGGCCTGAACCTTATCACAGCCATATATACTGCCAGGAGGTTGGTGGCACCTTAATTGGGGAGGACGGGCTCATGGTAATGGCTGGAGCGGAATTAGTGGAATGGTATCAAATACATCAAACATATGGTTTCCATGTTTTTGATGCCATTCCATTCGATCGTTCCAGCTATTATTATGAGCCTTCTTTCCCTCAACAGCCTCCACTGCATACTGCTAGACGCATGACCTGAAGCTTATCACAAGCAATGGGCCTGGTTAAGGAGTGGCCGATGACCTCCCTGAGGAGCAATGGGCCTGGCTAAGGAGTGGTCGATGACCTCCCTGAGGAGCAATGGGCCTGGTTAAGGAATGGTCGATGACCTCCCTGAGGAGCAATGGGCCTGGCTAAGTAAGTATTATAACAGTTCAGAGAGCAGAGCTGGACTGAGCTCCTGCTCAGTATTCAGTATGGCCAGAGGATATGCATGGTCATCCCACACTCACTCACACACTGGGACTAGCAAAGGCCTCTCTGGCCAGCAGAACAACGTCTTCAATGGAACTGAAAATGGCATTACATGACTTGGGATTACTAAGCACTTCTGTAGTTCTTCTGATGTACAAGAGTTATCAACAACATTTTTGCAGACACTCTTATCCACCTGAGCCACACTGGACTTTTCCTGGTTAAATAAAGTTCAGCAAAAATAAAATAGGAATATTCCAGCAGCACATCACAGAATTGTGTATATATATATATACTACCGTTCAAAAGTTTGGGGTCACTTAGAAATGTCCTTGTTTTCCATGAAAACATACATGAAATGAGTTTGAATAGGACATATAGCAAAATGCATAGGAAATGTAGTCATTGACAAGGTTAGAAATCATGATTTTTAATAGAAATAATAATTGTGTCCTTCAAACTTTGCTTTCGTCAAAGAATCCTCCATTTGCAGCAATTACAGCCTTGCAGACCTTTGGCATTCTAGTTGTCAATTTGTTGAGGTAATCTGAAGAGATTTCACCCCATACTTCCTGAAGCACCTCCCACAAGTTGGATTGGCTTGATGGGCACTTCTTACGTACCATACGGTCAAGCTGCTCCCACAACAGCTCAATAGGGTTGAGATCTGGTGACTGTGCTGGCCACTCCATTATAGACAGAATACCAGCTGACTGCTTCTTCCCTAAATAGTTATTGCATAGTTTGGAGCTGTGCTTTGGGTCATTGTCCTGTTGTAGGAGGAAATTGGCTCCAATCAAGCGCCGTCCACAGGGTATGGCATGGCGTTGCAAAATGGAGTGATAGCCTTCCTTCTTCAAGATCCCTTTTACCCTGTATAAATCTCCCACTTTACCACCACCAAAGCACCCCCAGACCATCACATTGCCTCTACCATGCTTGACAGATGGCATCAAGCACTCCACCAGCATATTTTCATTTGGTCTGCGTCTCACAAATGTTCTTCTTTGTGATCCGAACACCTCAAACTTCGATTTGTCTGTCCATAACACTTTTTTCCAATCTTCCTCTGTCCAGTGTCTGTGTTCTTTTGCCCATCTTAATCTTTTCTTTTTATTGGCCAGTCTGAGATATGGCTTTTTCTTTGCAACTCTGCCTAGAAGGTCAGCATCCCGGAGTCGCCTCTTCACTGTTGACGTTGAGACTGGTGTTTTGTGGGTACTATTTAATGAAGCTGCCAGTTGAGGACCTGTGAGGTGTCTGTTTCTCAAACTAGACACTCTAATGTATTTGTCCTCTTGCTCAGTTGTGCACTAGAGCCTCCCACTCCTCTTTCTATTCTGGTTAGAGCAAGTTTGCGCTGTTCTGTGAAGGGAGTAGTACACAGCGTTGTACGAGATCTTCAGCTTCTTGGCAATTTCTCGCATGGAATAGCCTTCATTTCTCAGAACAAGAATAGACTGAAGAGTTTCAGAAGAAAGTTCTTTGTTTCTGGCCATTTTGAGCCTGTAATCGAACCCACAATTGCTGATGCTCCAGATACTCAATTAGTCTCAAGAAGGCCAGTTTTATTGCTTCTTTAATTAGCACACACAGTTTTCAGCTGTGCTAACATAATTGCAAAAGGGTTTTCTAAGGATCAATTAGCCTTTTAAAATGATGAACTTGGATTAGCAAACACAACGTGCCATTGGAACACAGGACTGATGGTTGCTGATAATGGGCCTCTGTACGCCTATGTAGATATTCCATTAAAAATCAGCCGTTTCCAGCTACAATAGCCATTTACAACATTAACAATGTCTACACTGTATTTGTTATCAATTAATTTGTTATTTTAATGGACAATAAAATTGCTTTTCTTTCGAAAACAAGGACATTTCTAAGTGACCCCAAACTTTTGAATGGTAATATATATTTATACAGTGAGGGAAAAAAGTATTTGATCCCCTGCTGATTTTGTACGTTTGCCCACTGACAAAGACATGATCAGTCTATAATTTTAATGGTAGGTTTATTTGAACAGTGAGAGACAGAATAACAACAAAAACATCTAGAGAAACGCATGTCAAAAATGTTATACATTTATTTGCATTTTAATGAGGGAAATAAGTATTTGACCCCTCTGCAAAACATGACTTAGTACTTGGTGGCAAAACCCTTGTTGGCAATCACAGAGGTCAGACGTTTCTTGTAGTTGGCCACCCGGTTTGCACACATCTCAGGAGGGATTTTGTCCCACTCCTCTTTGCAGATCTTCTCCAAGTCATTAAGGTTTCGAGGCTGATGTTTGGTAACTCGAACCTTCAGCTCCCTCCACAGATGTCCTATGGGATTAAGGTCTGGAGACTGGCTAGGCCACTCCAGGACCTTAATGTGCTTCTTCTTGAGCCACTCCTTTGCTGCCTTGGCCGTGTGTTTTGGGTCATTGTCATGCTGGAATACCCATCCACGACCCATTTTCAATACCCTGGCTGAGGGAAGGAGGTTCTCACCCAAGATTTGACGGTACATGGCCCGTCCATCGTCCCTTTGATGCGGTGAAGTTGTCCTGTCCCCTTAGCAGAAAAACACCCCTAAAGCATAATGTTTCCACCTCCATGTTTGACGGTGGGGATGGTGTTCTTGGGGTCATAGGCAGCATTCCTCCTCTTCCAAACACGGCGAGTTGAGTTGATGCCAAAGAGCGCGATTTTGGTCTCATCTGACCACAACACTTTCACCCAGTTCTCCTCTGAATCATTCAGATGTTCATTGGCAAACTTCAGATGGCCCTGTATATGTGCTTTCTTGAGCAGGGGGACCTTGCGGGCGCTGCAGGATTTCAGTCCTTCACGGCGTAGTGTGTTACCAATTGTTTTCTTGGTGACTATGGTCCCAGCTGCCTTGAGATCATTGACAAGATCCTCCTGTGTAGTTCTGGGCTGATTCCTCACCGTTTTCATGATCATTGCAACTCCACGAGGTGAGATCTTGCAAGAAGCCCCAGGCCGAGGGAGATTGACAGTTCTTTTGTGTTTCTTCCATTTGCGAATAATCGCACCAACTGTTGTCACCTTCTCACCAAGCTGCTTGGCGATGGTCTTGTAGCCCATTCCAGCCTTGTGTAGGTCTACAATCTTGTCCCTGACATCTTGGAGAGCTCTTTGGTCTTGGCCATGGTGGAGAGTTTGGAATCTGATTGATTGATTGCTTCTGTGGACAGGTGTCTTTTATACAGGTAACAAGCTGAGATTAGGAGCACTCCCTTTAAGAGTGTGCTCCTAATCTCAGCTCATTACCTGTATAAAAGATACCTGGGAGCCAGAAATCTTTCTGATTGAGAGGGGGTCAAATACTTATTTCCCTCATTAAAATGCAAATCAATTTATAACATTTTTGACATGCGTTTTTCTGGATTTTTTTGTTGTTATTCTGTCTCTCACTGTTCAAATAAACCTACCATTAAAATTATAGACTGATAATTTCTTTGTCAGTGGGCAAACGTACAAAATCAGCAGGGGATCAAATACTTTTTTCCCTCACTGTATATATATATATATATATATATATATATATATAGAGAGAGAGAGAGAGAGAGAGAGAGAGAGAGAGAGAGAGAGAGAGAGAGAGAGAGAGAGAGAGAGAGAGAGAGAGAGAGTGAGAGTATGAGAGAGAGTGTGAGAGTATGAGAGAGAGAGTGAGAGATAGAGAGAGCGAGAATGAGGTAGAAACATGTATTAAAATATGTGGGGGCTGTTGTTTTGAGAGAGCTGTCAAGACTCACATGGTTTTCTTTGCAGTAGTATGACAACGTGGGAAATCGACCTCGGCTTCGGAATTTGGAACTCCCAACGATGACTGGGTGGGTGGCTGATTTTGGCACATACAGGTCAGCAGGATAAGTGTCACTCAACTGTTGGAAAATGACAATAAATTCACCATTCATGCAGTGATACTGTTTGCACATAGTATTTTGACTATCTAGGTCAGAGATAGGCAACTTTGATGGGGATGGAGGCCACAAAACATCTGAACTCATCATGAGGGGCCGCAGTGGCTTGTGGGTCTGCGTACCCACATCCATACCCACACATGCAGTCAGAGCCGGCCCTAGCCTTTTGGGGGCCCTAAGTGAAATTTTGTTGGACAACAATTGGATGACATAGTACACAATTGGATGACGTAGTACACAAAAAACAGGGACCAGTTTTGGCTCGTGAGCACCATTTTGAAAACTACTGGCTGAAATTATGCAAAAGTTTGAGAGTGCATTTAATATGATATCTGAGTGAGAGTGACTTACAAAATCAACGTGGGCTACCCGGTCCGTAATTCGACCATGATTACTACAAGTTTCGATAGCTGGCTAAACTAACTTACCAATCTAACAAATGCTAACTGACATTAGCTAATTGAGTGACTGTCAGTGACTGACATAAGAAGATAAAAACTACTGATGCACAACCAAATGTTGAAATTTCACCTTGTGTATTCTACTATTCTAACTCTCAACAGTATATTGAGACCCCAACTGAGTTCCTAAAAAAATTGCCAAGTGGTCTCCTTGTAGGGTAATATGTCCATCTTGCGTACAGACCTTGTAGTCGCGGTTAACTGGGGATAGATTCCAGAGGTGGTTGGGAACGCCCATTCTACTGTACTCAGCCTTGAGGTTGAGAAAGTCCCAGGCCTGTCCTCTCGCCTCATTGTCACTATTAGCATGAAAGGAGAAGCAGTACAGCTCCGCATATCGCTCTGCAAGACAAAACACAACAGGAATAACAACACTGACTTAGCTAGGTTCTTTCAGGTAACATTTTAACCATTTAGCAGACGCTCTTATCCAGAGCGACTTACAGTAGTGAGTGCATACATTTTCATACTAGTCCCCCGTGGGAATCGAACCCACAACTCTGGCGTTGCAACCGCCATGCTCTACCAACTGAGCTACATGAGAGGAGGGGTATGATCAGCAGTTGATTGATTTGAAAAGATCATGTAGCACTCACGTTTACATAACGTCGTATAATACAACACAACAAGATATCGTTGTGCAACACAACAAGATATCGTTATGGAACAAAACAAGACATCGTTATGGAACAAGATATCGTTATGGAACAAAACAAGATATCGTTATGGAACAAAACAAGATAACCTTATGGAACACAAGAAGATATCGTTATGGAAGAAAACAAGACATCGTTATGGAACAAGATATCGTTATGGAACAAAATAAGATAACCTTATGGAACACAACAAGATATCATTATGGAACAAAACAAGATATCATTATGGAACAAAACAAGATATCATTATGGAACAAAACAAGATATTGTTATGGAACAAAACAAGATATCATTATGGAACAAAACAAGATAACCTTATGGAACACAACAACATATCATTATGGAACACAACAAGATATCATTATGGAACAAAACAAGATAGCGTTATGGTTATTTCCATGTCAGCGTGCACCTGGTCTGGAGAGGCGCAGCAGGGAGATGTGCACGTCATGGCAGTCCCTCTCCTGGGGGATGATAAACTGTAGGGCCTGGTAGTTCTTACAGTGGATGAGCAGAGGACTTCCTGTGGTGGTTGTAGCTTGTTTCTCCACACTGCACACTAAACTGTGCAGAACCTAGAGGGGTGAAGACAGCAGAGAACACAAGGCTCAGTAACCCCTTTCATCTTATGAAGGCACAATATAGCCCAATATTGGACTAAAGGAGCCTAACGTTATTCCTTATAGTCCAAGGACCTTAGATGTTCTGTTTAAAGGGTGAAGTGGCTCTGGAAGCCAAAACAACCAAATACTCCATCTAATTGTGAATCGATTCTCAATTGTGATACGGTTCTAGAAACATAAAGCCCTCTACTTTCATATCACATCTAAATAAGTATACAGTTACTGTACACTGTTTTAACCGGCTTTATCACAGTTGCAGCCGACAGTATTTTTCAGTGACAACACGTTTCTGGTGTCCGTCTTCCGTTCACACACAGGTGTTCGGAGACACAGATAGCTAATTAGCACAGGTAGTCCACTCTGTCTTCTGTCTGTTTTCTGTAAACAAGCGCTGTAAGGGACAGATCACAATTTACTGGAGGGGAGGGGTGGTCCAAAATAGGGGAGGGTTGTCAAACTTTTTGTTTTGTTTTGGGGAGGGTTGTGTGGTTTTTTATTGGGCACAGGGGAGGGTTGTGTGGTTTTCCCTGGTTTACATTCGCTCTGTTACAGATTTTACTATATAATTTCTTCCATCCTAGCCACATTTCCTCATCTGCTTGCATGCTCCTCCCCTATATCAAGGTGTTTTGAAACTTCCCTTATGCACTACGCTTTTCCGTGCGCTAACTATACCACACAGGTCAATATACTGTAGTCTACCAGTATAACGGTCTATCCTGCCCTCTATCCACCATTCATAGTGACAATAGTGGTAGGTGAATTGTTTGTCCAGATCTGCAATAGGCTAACTAGCAATCATACCACAGATAAAAACATTCAAACCTGCATTCATTTTCAATATGAATCCACAAATAGGAATAACTGATATGCAGCGGAGAGGCCAGGTGCGTCATTGTGCATGAAAGAACAGTGAAGACATCAGACACATAGCTAAAAAAATTTATTTTGTTTAGGGACAATATAATTATCCTACCTAGACTAGCCTACAACACCACAATGCAATGAATAATTGCATTATTGTGTTCAAGTGAGTACAACATTCTAGCCAACTCTAGGCTGCAGTGAAAATGTCATTTGAATAACTGCGCAACAGCCCTGTGATTTGAATGTTTCATTCCATTTGGATCAGTTGTGGGTCTACTCTCGACTGTTTATAAGGTCTAGAAAGGCACAGTAGCAGGCCAGTCCGGCTGAATTTTGACTTCTGATACTGAGATGTGCTGTCTGGTGTGGATCATCATTCTCCCAAGTCGTCCTATAATAATGTGGCCACATGTGTTACCGACATACTGTATGCTCCCCTCAAAATGGCTTGACATTAACCAGGTTTCCATCCAACCTTTTTAAAGTAGCCTACATGTCTGATAAAAAAATTTTCACCACATCATGGGAAAGCATGCAGTTTATTAAGCTACAGATGAAATAAGTTATGATGAACTTCACAGGGTGGTGAAAGTGCACAGTCATGAGGTTGATGCTCCTTTCAATAAATATCAAGGTTCTTATTCTGGTGACATGATGATTGATGCTTGGCTGCCATTTGACAAATAATACCACACTTTTGTCCTTAATAATCTCATCATGTAGTAGGCTATACCTCCACTGTATCTGCAACCTGTTGGCTAGAGTGCCTGTGCCAATACCAGAATGGGAACATTTGCTATACCTACGCAACATTTTTTTGTGACAAAACCATCAGTACGCCTAGAGTTGAAAATGTGATGGAAACCCATTTAACTTGTATTTTTTATTGGGTACATGGGAATTTAATGCAGGCTAATGTGCAACTCCCTATTCAGGTAGGATGCAATTTTGGAACGTACATTTATTTATAATCATTTGTTTTAACATTATTATTATTATTGTATATCATTGTTATTACTGTAAGCCTATTTATTAATCGAAACCAGTTCTTTAAATATGCAAAATCAGTTTTGTTTAATTCTGCTGTGACAAATTAAATTCGATCTGTCTTTTTAATCGTGTGCTCCGTATTTAGTTTAAGATAGATTATAAGTAGGTCTGTTGTCAAATAAATAACATTAGCCTATTTCTTTCATTTGTTGGGTATGATAGGCACTTGCCATTGTTGATAATTGCTGCAATATAGCCTGTTCAAAACTTTTGTGAAGGTTTAAACCAGTTCGCAAGTGTTTTGTTTCATTCTGTTGAGCCATTTTCTTTGGACAAATTAAATTCCAACTGTAATGCTGTGTTTGCCGCAATATAACAGCCTGCTCATATTTTTCCTTTCATTTCCTTTTGATATTACCCTAATAAAGTTTAGAAACTTTTGTGAAGGTTTGGTGTGTTGTGGATATTATTAAGCTTTAGCTTCTGCAAGCATATGATATAAAGGCAGTGTGCACCAGCGCTCCAACTGATTCTGACAGTTGAACTTGAGGTGAGGAAGAATGTTTCAGGCCTACCAGAGTTACTCCTATAATGTAACAATATAATGCTTATTTATATACAAAATATTCAGCTACATTTTTTAAAACGAATTAGCCTCCTTCTGTACATCTATATCTGTGTAGCAGACGCAGTAGCCATCTGACATAAAGAAATGCATGTCGGTGTCGTAGCTGGCATATCTTATCTCCCTCTCTATCTCTCTGGCCTAAGCTTCTCTTCCACACCGATCTCGACAAACCATTTCTGTATGGACCTCGCTTTGTGAATGGGGGCATTGTGTGTTTTGGGTCATTGTCCTGTTGAAAAACAAATGATAGTCCCACTAAGCGCAAACCAGATGGGATGGCGTATCGCTGCAGAATGCTGTGGTAGCCATGCTGGTTAAGTGTGCCTTGAATTCTAAATATATCACAGACAGTGTCACCAGCAAAGCACCCCCACACCATAACAGCTCCTCCTCCATGCTTCACGGTGGGAACCACACATGCGGAGATCGTCCGTTCACCTACTCTGCGTCTCACAAAGACACGGCGGTTGGAACAAAAAATCTCAAATTTGGACTCAGACCAAAGAACAGATTTCCACCGGTCTAATGTCCATTGCTCATGTTTCTTGGCCCAAGCAAATGTCTTCTTCTTAATGGTGTCCTTTAGTAGTGGTTTCTTTGCAGCAATTCGACCATGAAGGCCTGATTCACGCAGTCTCCTCTGAACAGTTGATGTTGAGATGTGTCTGTTACTTGAACTCTGTGAAGCATTTATTTGGGCTGCAATCTGAGGTCCAGTTAACTCTAATGAACTTATCATCCGCAGCAGAAGTAACTCTGGGTCTTCCTTTCCTGTGGCGGTCCTCATGAGAGCCAGTTTCATCATAGCGTTTGATGGTTTTTGAACAGCACTTGAAGAAACTTTCAAAGTTCTTGAAATGTTCTGTATTGACTGACCTTCATGTCTTAAAGTAATGATGGACTTGGTCTTTGACCAAATAGGGCTATCTTCTGTATACCACCCCTACATTGTCACAACACAACTGATTGGCTCAAACGCATTAAGAAGGAAATAAATTCCACAAATTAACTTTTAACAAGGCACACCTGTTAATTGAAATGCATTCCAGGTGACTACCTCATGAATCTGGTTGAGAGAATGCCAAGAGTGTTCAAAGCTGTCATCAAGGCAAAGGTTGGCTACTTTGAAGAATCTCAAATATAAAATATATTTTGATTTGTTTATCACTTTTTGGGTTACTCCATGATTCCATATGTGTTATTTCATATTTTTGATTTATTCACTATTATTCTACAAGTCTATAGCCATATGCATGCAATGCCTTGATGCATTTAGTGATCAAATCTACAATAGCTGAACCATGAGGTGGACAATTATTGATTTAGGAACGTAGCCTAAATACCAATTTAAAAAATGAAAGTCGAATCCGAATGCATATGAATGTCCAGTAAATTTCTCAAACGTCTGGTAAATTAAAATCTTCCTGGTCAGGTTGCACTTCGCAATGTTTTCTAAAGGAAACACTGAAATGGGCATGTGTCTATGCAGATTTTAGAATACATTTGAGAAAATATGTTACAATTGGATGGAAACCTAGCTATTGACACTCTAAAGACCCTGGCAAGTGTGTAGTCCAGTGTCACTTTATGCCTGCACATCATGGTTCACCAGCAGCCTCTAACATCTACAGAATAAGATACAGACTAGGGTTTAATCTTTTCCTGGTATTTTACAAATGTTCTATCCTGAGAATAATCCCCTTTCTCCCGGGTAACGCAGTATTTTCCGCCCAAATCGGAAGTGTCATTCTAAAGCATATAAAGCATTTTCATATGTCTGGATTTGATTAGAGCTTTGATCGACATGAAAAGTCACACTAAATACATTTTATGAGCCCTACATTAAAGATATTTTATGAGCCCAAGCACAAAAAAGCACAAATGATTGTGCTGTTATCCAATATATAGCCTATGATATAGGCTACCGCACATTACGCACGACAGAAAAACATAAAAGCCCATAGATGTGGCTATGTTAACAAATAAGGTGACCACCTAAAGCCAGATGGAGATGTGTAAATTAGACGTGCATTCAGTCCTTACATTACTGCAGCATAGGCTGCACAATGGAAATAAGTCCCTGACTTTATTGCGCAATCCCGGTCACTTGTAACATTATTTGTGTATATATATATATATATATAGAGAGAGATTTCTTTTACTGACAAATAAAATAAATAAATCCAAACTGTGCAGAGGCAATTTGGTGAATGGAAAGAGACATCTGTTACAAAACACCAACAAGTTTAATGACATTGAGAGATTGTCAAACCAAGCCTTCGATACTGGGTAGGCCTACAAGGTAGAGAGGGATGTGTTTTCTGTTTGTCCAGATTAAGTCTATTTATTGTTGTGTTGAAAACGCAAAACATGTCGGTATGTTTTTTTTATTGGTTGTGTGGTGCATTGGCACAGAACTCTGTTGGTGGAGAATTTGTTGCATATATTTATTATAAATTATAAATATGGCATCAAAGTGTTGAAAATCTAATTTCTCCCTACTGATCATTGTCTGCAACCGGCTCTGATCGTGAAGTAATGAAACAGGTGGTCGGCGAACCCTCAAACTTATGGCCCGTAGCTCTGCGTGGCATCGACTGTGCCACAAAAGCAAAGTAGATATCCATATTTATAAATACATGGTTGCTACAGTTATTGTTATTTGTGGTCGTAAAACATTATTTTGCGTTCATTCTATGAGGGGGGAGGGTGCTCAATTTATTTTACAGTACAAGGTGAGGGTCATGTGAAAATATGTTTTATGTTGGGGAGGGGGGTGCTTTTTCTTTATGACCCCCCCCCCCCCCTCCAGTAAAATCCCTAACATGGAAATATGGCGGTGTGAACCCTAAACCTAACCCTATTAATGTGTAGGAAATTAACCTTTTGTTTTTTGAAAATTATTTCTCACCGTTATGAAAGATTCGCTCATTGTTTCCAAAACCGAGCGATGCGCGTTAACGTTCAGTGCCGGCGTGGGGGCTCTTAACAAAACTCCCCCGGTCAGAAGCTACTATGCTCAATAGCAGCTAAAGTTAGTTAGCGTCTATGAATGTGGTAGCCACAATAGTGCTGCCAATGTGATACTATTGTATTGGCCAAACCAAAATGATGCAGGACCGGGACTTCAACATTTCATCATGTATTGTTGCGGAAGGTTACATCAGAAATCGTATCAGACTGGAGCTGCCTACCCATGTTTCTGTTCGTATCTCAGTCTCATTCTCCACAAAGATGGTGTGAGTGGCTGTCAGGTACAAAGTGCCCACCGAGGCTCTTCTTGTGGAGATTCTGTCAATCAGTCTGACTTTCTCAACCTTGGGACAGGACAGATGGATAAAAATAAACACACTATGGAGAAATGGAACATGCATAACATAGGCCTATCTCTTTAATATTTAATATTTAATCATTTTAATAGGACTACAATGAGTCTTGTTTTGAACACTATAAAGAAATCAAGCATATGTGGTTTGCCGACATAGGCGACGACAGTTGAGTTTCTCATGGTCAATAAAATATCAGATTACATGCAATATTAAATTGTTATTACACACTGATAAAATATTGGCCAGTCAGCAGAGTAGGGAACACTGTGGGGTGAACGGCAGCTACAGCATACGTGGCCACATTTGACAGTCCTCTTCCCCTTATTATAACAAATCATGTCGTTTATAGTGGTTCCAGTCTTACTGATATATAATGTAAAACAATATGTATTTCTAACAGTTACTATGGGCTAAGAGGCAAATACAATGTGTAAATCTGAAAAAGCGAGGCCGGGTGCAATAAATTGACAATTGCATTATTCATTCGTGCAGAATACGGGTTACCTTAGGCAGTCGGATGTGCTCCATCACTGTGGAACGTAACAGCCAAGATGACTGCAATTCACTGAATAGGCGATAATATTACACTACACTAAATTGGCGGATTAGTATTATTTCCTGTCGCATTTAACGCATTTAATACTCAGCTATACTCAGCCATGGTCTTCTTCCTCCAGCGGTGCAGCCTATGAATATGGCTCTGCATGGTCCTAAAGCCCCTTCCACACTTTATGGCAACAAAAAGTTCCAATGAATAGAAATAAGGCTATAATCACAATCCATTTCGGAATACATTGTAGGGTATTGTAATGTTAATGTCAACCTGTTGTTAGGTATGCCCAGGGTTAAAGGGGCAATTTGCTGTTATTACATCCATTTTTGGACATAAATTAATTATATGTACCCATTGTTTCTTGAAGAATATAACTTATAAATGCCTCATGAGCTTAGTTAAACTGTCGTACCCCATCAGAACCCACAATATAAGTTTGTGTTACTCCAATGTTTGTAAACAAAGTAAATGTAAAGAAAAACTATATACCCTCAAAACATGGTTAAAACTATAATTGTGATATGGATGGTCAGTCCTTGCATCCATAGCTGTCTATACATTTGAGAGTGATTACATTTCTCCAGCCCCATCCGTCAGCTTTTTACCTCAACAGGGGTGCTTTGTTATTGTTTCAATTACTGATTGCCGCATTAAATGCACATGTATTTTTTGTTCACCTGACTGTCCACTGACTTTTACATACCTGTCTGTCGCTGGTAACTGAGCTCTCACAATAATAAATGATGCCCTGTGCCCTCCCCTCCTGGCTCCTGCATATGTCAATATTCAGAAAATGTATTCTAAAAACCCACCTTTTCTTCTTTGGGGGACGTCAGAGCAGCGCGTGGTTGGGGGTGTGCTACATTCTCCAATAAGAGCTGCTGTCCGGATTGGACATTTATGTCCAGGCTGGAACCGCTAAAAGTAAGTGTCTGGCTGCGCACTAACGTCTAACTTTTAACTAAACTAACATCTAACACTAACATCTAACTTTAAACTAAAATATGTAAATGGCAGGAACACTATTGCAAGTTATTTCAAAGCTATATGGAGAGTTTAAGAGTATTTTATCAGGAGCTGGCATCTTGAAGCTTTGGATAGTTTGGATAATTTCTTGAATAATGAATTATGTGGTTCCACATCTCATGTGTATTTAAACTACAGGACATTAATTTAGTAGGCTATATTTAATTACTCAGAATGTTGCTTAAAAATACACATTACACAGTTGTAGGCTAATAACTGCTGTAACTGCCTTTATGCACGCTTGTATGGTAGAAATGTGGTGGTGATATACAGTTATCTATTCTAAAATGTGTAGCCTATGTGACTTTAGTCCTTGTTGTACCATCATATATTATAGACTAACGCATTAAGCCTATGGTTACAGAACTGTTTGATAGTGTATGGACATAATACCTCGCAGTTTGCTGCCTTCATTGCACATTTTCTACATTGGGTTTATTTTCAAGCTTTGCTGCACTTATGCCAATTGTGTGCTGTGTAGTTACATTGGTAAACAATAAACACTTCACTCAGATACATGACGTTTCTTTAACTTTAAATAAGAGCACAAGTTCAGCAAAAATATATTATACCTTTTAGTGTTGCACCCGAACCCCCAAACCAGAGAGAGACAGTTGACACACCTTAGATTATATAAGTATAGGTCGACCATTTTGAAAATGATCAGTTCTGCATGTGTAGCCTACATGTGTGTCCTATACAGTGTTGATGAAGCTACTCTGAAAATATAGTTTACCAAGCTACCAATTACTTCACACTGGAAGAAGTTAAGCTACACTAAAGCTACCCTTAAAAAACATATAGTTTACTTAACTAAAGTTACTCTGAAAAAGTAGTTCACTACATCCAAACTATTTCATGATAAATTATCATATATAATCTGAAATGTCATAGAATACAAATGATAAGAACAGATCACTCTGGAGTCAGATGTTAAGAGAATGTGTAGTTTGGCCTATTAAACACAAAAACTATGTTTCAAATGAGAATTAGGCCAGTCTGATGCTGAAAACTAAAGGAAATTCTTGCCTACTTCACCCATATTTTATTTTTGCAAAATAAGTAATGTGTTGTTCCAGTAGTTAGCTACACCGCTACATGGCAAAAAAGTAATTAACTACTGAAAACACTACCAAGATTTGAATTTAGTTCAACTGCCACCAAGCTACAGCAAAATGTCATTAAATTACTAGTTGAACCACATGTAACTCATTACTCCCCAACACTGGTCCTATAGCGGTACTCAATGGGACTCAGTAGGATCTCATGTATGAGAATGTCCAGGCCAAGTTCAATTAATTTGTAATGAGATTCAGTCAATCTGATAGTTGGCTACTACATCACATGGGCCTGGATGCCTGATAGCTGAAATCTAGCCATCCATTTCACACGTTGTAGGATAGGATATAGGATATATTTCTTAGTTACCATGGCTAGAGAAAGCTCTTTTGCAGCGTTGGGGTCAATTCCATTTCAATTCCAGTCAACTCAAAAAGTGAACCGAACTCCAATTCAAATTAAAAATGTTCCTCATTGAAAAGCATTGAAGAGAATTGGAATTGGAATGGAATTTACCCCAACCCTGCTCTTTTGATCTCCATTAATTAAACGTTTTTCCAGAGTTGAAAAGTTTCGCCAAGATTTAATGAATGGATGTATCCTAATGTTGAGTTTTACTCTTGATGCAAGACCATCTGCTGCAGGACATCAAAGAGCTTGAGGACCAATAAAACAGTTCAGTTAAACTAAGCAGAAGTGATTGACTTACTGATGCTTGGCAGCCTTCCTACACTCTCTCCTACTGATATCTGGTCATGCATTCAAGAATCAAACAGCTTGGCCATACTCATACAAATAAACACCTTTCAACCACTAACACTGACTCTGGAAGTAAAACAGAAAACATACAGTAGTACCTATCTATGTTATTCTTTGATACTATCTATGTTATTCTTTGATACTATCTATGTTATTCTTTGATACTATCTATGTTATTCTTTGATACTATCTATGTTATTCTTTGATACTATCTATGTTATTCTTTGATACTATCTATGTTATTATTTGATACTATCTATGTTATTCTTTGAAACTATCTTTGGTATTCTTTGATACTATCTATGGTATTCTTTGACACTATCTATGGTATTCTTTGACACTATCTATGGTATTCTTTCTTGGATACCTGTGGTATAGCCTACATTTTAGAGGAATTCATTACAGTAGCTAGGTTTCCATCCAATTGGCGACAGATTTTCATGTGAATATTCTAAAATCTGCATTTTCCCACCAGAGATGTTTCCATCAAATGGACTTGTTGCTGATAAAATACCGTGCGTGATGACGTAGTGCACATAACAATACCTTTTGTGATTAAATAAAAACTACAAGTTAAATGGGTTTCCATCGCATTTTCAAAAATGTTTACGTTATATAGCGAATATACCCACTCTGGTATTGGCACTTGCGCTCTAGCCAACAGCTCGGAGATACAGTGCGGTTATAGCCTACATTAAGAGATTATTATGGACAAAAGAGCAAGATTATTTGTATTCGTCAAACGGCAGCCAAGCTTCGATGATCATGTCACCAGAATATGACCCTCAGTATTTATTGGAAAGGAGCATCAAGCTCATCACTGTGCACTTTCACCACCATGTGAAGTTCATCATCATTTATTTCATCTGTAGCCTAATAAACTGTTCGCTTTCACGACAGAGTCGTAATGGGAGGACCACACAACATGTCATCGCGTGACCCTTACTTCGATATGATTGTTATTATATCAATATTTGTTTCCGCCGACATTTCTCGCATAATTACTTTTACTGACACAAAAAGATCCCACCTTGTCTAACGTATTTGGTTTTGTCGAAATTTGGAAAGTTTACCGACAAATGTTGTGTTTCCATCATGCCTGTCATTACAGTTTTTTATCCGACATGTACTTTACTCGCATGAAACGGGTGAATGGAAACCTGTGCCCAGATTCACAAAACCTTCTTAATAAGTTGCTATTCCTCAAAAATGTTATTTTAAATTTTCTTATGTTTCTCCTTAAGCAAAAAGTTAAGAAGAAATGTGATTCTTGAAAATAAAGTTATTGGATTTGTTCTTAATTCCAAGATAGCTAAACCCTTGTTTTAAACTCTGGGCAGTGAGCGAATAAGCTCATGAAAGCAATTGAGCATGTTTAATTCACTCACAAACGTGATCTGAAAGTGTCAGTATTGATTATTTTAAACCCAAGAACATGTTTTAGAACAGTAATCTCAGTACGAAATATGCTAACATGATTGCCATTGCTAGCTAGAAGTTCATAAGAAAATCATTCAATCTTAAAATATTATTGAGGAATTGCCCTGGACCCAGATTCACAAAACACTTCTTACGCAAAAACTTAAGAAGCTTCTAAAAAGTGCAATTCGTCAAAAATGTCTTATGATTGAATGATTTTTTAAAATCTGTGCCCTGGTTAGTAACTGGCATTTTTTAAATTTACTTTTTGCATTATGTGTGTAATAACATCTGCAAATCTGTGTAAGCGATAAAATAAACTTTGATTTGATTTGGTTTGATTTAGGGTTACAAAAATGTTTGGTTTGCATGGTGGACTTTTGTGTTGGTTCACTGTCATAGGCCTAATTGTATTAAAAATTAAGAGTTATGCAAAAAAGTATTTTATTTATTTTATTGTGATAGCTACAAAACTTTGAGCACCCATCACCTTATGACAGCAGTGATACTGTAGGGGTTGGTTGGCAGACTTTTTACTCTGGTGTGTATTTCTCAGCACCAGTATATCTTACAATACTCTTTGTAACGTTAATGGAAAGACCAAATCTACTGTAGAGATAGCCTGCAGAGCTCTATCATACTATCCAGGTCTGTGCCCAAACAGTTTGAGCTTCTACTTCTAAAAATCCACCTTTCCAGAAATAAGTCTCTCACTGTTGCCGCTTGCTACAGACCCCCCTCAGCCCCCAGCTGTGTCCTGGACACCATATGTGAATTGATTGCCCCCCATTTATCCTCAGAGTTTGTACTGCTTGGTGACCTAAATTGGGATATGCTTAATACCCCAGCCATCCTACAATCCAAGCTAGATGCCCTCAACCTCACGCAAATTATCAACGAACCTACCAGGTACAACCCTAAATCAGTAAACATGGGTACCCTCATAGATATCATCCTGACTAACATACCCTCTAAATACACCTCAGCTGTCTTCAACCAGGATCTCAGCGATCACTGCCTTATTGCCTGCGTCCGTAACGGGTCCGCGGTCAAACGACCACCCCTCATCACTGTCAAACGCTCCCTAAAACACTTTAGCGAGCAGGCCTTCCTAATTGACCTGGCCCAGGTATCCTGGATGGATATAGATCTCATTCCGTCAGTAGAGGATGCCTGGTTGTTCCTTAAAAGTAATTTCCTCTCAATCTTAAATAAACATGCCCCATTCAAAAAATACAGAACTAAGAACCGATATAGCCCCTGGTTCTCCTCAGACTTGACTGCCCTTGACCAGCACAAAAACATCCTGTGGCGTACAGCATTAGCATCAAATAGCCCCCGCGATATGCAACTTTTCAGGGAAGTTAGGAACCAATATACACAAGCAGTCAGGAAAGCAAAGGCTAACTTTTTCAAACAGAAATTTGCATCCTGTAGCACTAACTCCAAAAAGTTTTGGGACACTGTAAAGTCCATGGAGAATAAGAGCACTTCCTCCCAGCTGCCCACTGCACTGAGGCTAGGAAACACTATCACCACCGATAAATCTACAATAATCGAGAATTTCAACAAGCATTTTGCTACAGCTGGCCATGCTTTCCATCTGGCTACCACTAACCCGGCCACCAACTCTGCACCCTCTGCTGCAACTTGCCCATGCCCCCCCCCGCTTCTCCTTCACACAAATTCAGACAGCTGATGTTTTGAAAGCGCTGCAAAATCTGGACCCCTACAAATCAGCTGGGCTAGACAATCTGGACCCTTTCTTTCTAAAACTAGCCGCCGAAATTGTCGCAACCCCTATTACTAGTCTGTTCAACCTCTCTTTCATAACGTCTGAGATCCCCAGAGATTGGAAAGCTGCCGCGGTCATCCCCCTCTTCAAAGGGGGTGACACTCTAGATCCAAACTGCTACAGACCTATATCCATCCTGCCCTGCCTTTCGAAAGTATTTGAAAGCCAAGTTAACAAACAGATCACCGACCATTTCGAATACCACCGTACCTTCTCCGCTATGCAATCCGGTTTCCGAGCTGGTCACGGGTGCACTTCAGCCACGCTCAAGGTCCTAAACGATATTATAACCGCGATTGATAATAGACAGTACTGTGCAGCCGTCTTCATCGACCTGGCCAAGGCTTTCGACTATGTCAACCACCGCATTCTTATTGGCAGACTAAATAGCCTTGGTTTCTCAAATGACTGCCTCGCCTGGTTCACCAACTATTTCTCAGATAGAGTTCAGTGTGTCAAATCGGAGGGCCTGTTGTCTGGACCTATGGCAGTCTCTATGGGGGTGCCACAGGGTTCAATTCTTGGGCCGACACTTTTCTCCGTGTATATCAATGATGTCGCTCTTGCTGCTGGTGACTCTCAGATCCACCTCTACGCAGACGACACCATTTTGTATACATCTGGCCCTTCATTGGACACTGTGTTAACAAACCTCCAAACGAGCTTCAATGCCATACAACAATCCTTCAGTAGCCTCCAACTGCTCTTAAACACTAGTAAAACTAAATGCATGCTTTTCAATCGAACGCTGCTGGCACCCGCCCACCCGACTAGAATCACCACTCTCGACGGGTCTGACCTAGAGTATGTGGACAACTACAAATACCTAGGTGTCTGGTTAGACTGTAAACTCAACTTCCAGACTCACATAAAGAATCTCCAATCCAAAGTTAAATCTAGAATCGGCTTCCTATTTCGCAACAAAGCCTCCTTCACTCATGCTGCCAAACATGCCCTCGTAAAACTGACTATCCTACCGATCCTTGACTTCGGCGATGTCATTTACAAAATAGCCTCCAACACTCTACTCAGCAAATTGGATGTAGTCTATCACAGTGCCATCCGTTTTGTCTCCAAAGCCCCATACACTACCCACCACTGTGACCTGTACGCTCTTGTTGGCTGGTCCTCACTACATGTTCGTCGTCAAACCCACTGGCTCCAGGCCATTTATAAATCACTGCTAGGCAAATCCCCGCCTTATCTTAGCTCATTGGTCACCATAGCAGCACCCACCCGTAGTCTGCGCTCCAGCAGGTATATCTCACTGGTCATTCCCAAAGCCAACACCTCCTTTGGCCGCCATTCCTTCCAGTTCTCTGCTGCCAATGACTGGAACGAATTGCAAAAATCTCTGAAGCTGGAGACTCTTATCTCCCTCAATAACTTTAAGCATCAGTTGTCAGAGCACCTTACCGATCACTGCACCTGTACACAGCCCATCTGAAATTAGCCCACCCAACTACCTCATCCCCATATTGTTATTTATTTTGCTCTTTTGCACCCCAGTATCTCTATTTGCACATAATCTCTTGCACATCTAGCATTCCAGTGTTAATACTATTGTAATTATTCTGCACTATAGCCTATTTATTGCCTTACCTCCATAACTTGCAACATTTGCACACACTGTATATATATTTTCTGTTGTATTTTTGACTTTATGTTTTTTTACCCCATATGTAACTCTGTGTTGTTTTTATTGCACTACTTTGCTTTATCTTGGCCAGGTCGCAGTTGTAAATGAGAACCTGTTCTCAACTGGCTTACCTGGTTAAATAAAGGTGAAATAAAAAATAAAAAAAATAAAAGGTATTGGGTTGAAATAGGGACCATTTTTATTCTCATATCTTATTCCAACATGGAGTTCTAAGCCATCAAACACTGTCCACTTAAGACAACCAGCCCCATCGTGGGGTTAGATGTCACACAGTATGGGGTTGGTTGTCACAGTGTTTTCTGGTAGCTTGGTGCTTCTTCCTGTTGTAACAGGAAGTGAGGCAGTATAGCACACAGTCTTAGAAATAGCCTTTCTTTGATCGAACCATCTTCCTAATAAAATTCAGCATTTTATGCCTTGAGAATAACCTATTACATTTTGAGTAAATTGGTGTGTATGTGTGTGTTTGTGTACATGTGTGGGTGTGTGACAGAAAACATATGTGTGTGAGAGAAATTCAACAAACCCAGATAGCACAGACACCTCTGCACAACGGACATACAGTGCATTCGGAAAGTATTCAGACCCCTTGACTTTTCCACATTTTGTTACGTTACAGCCTTATTCTAAAATTGATTAAATCGTTTTTTTCCCCTCATCAATCTACACACAATACCCCATAATGACAAAACAAAAAACGTAAATATCACATTTACCTAAGTATTCAGACCCTTTACTCTACTTTACTTTACTTTGGCAGCGATTACAGCCTCAAGTCTTCTTTGGTATGACGCTGCAAGCTTGGCACACCTGTATTTGGTGAGTTCCTCCCATTCTTCTCTGCAGATCCTCTCAGGCTTTGTCAGGTTGGATGGGGAGCGTTGCTGCACAGCTATTTTCAGGTCTCTCCAGAGATGTTCGATTGGGTTCAAGTCCGGGCTCTGGCTGGGCCACTCAAGGACATTCAGAGACTTGTCCCTAAGCCACTCCTGCATTGTCTTGGCTGTGTGCTTAGGGTCGTACCTTCTCCCCAGTCTGAGGTCCTGAGCGCTCTGGAGCAGGTTTTCATCAAGGATCTCTCTGTACTTTGCTTCATTCATCTTTGCCTCGATCCTGACTAGTCTCCCATTCCCTGCTGCTGAAAAACATCCCCACAGCATCATGCTGCCACCACCATGCTTCACCGTAGGGATGGTGCCAGGTTTCCTCCAGACATGACACTTTGCATTCAGGCCAAAGAGTTCAATCTTGGCTTCATCAGACCAGAGAATCTTGTTTCTCATGGTCTGAGAGTCTCTAAGCGGGCTGTCATGTGCCTTTTACTGAGGAGTGGCTACTGTCTGGCCACTCTATAAGTGGCCTGATTTGTGGAGTGCTGCAGAGATGGTTGTCCTTCTGGAAGGTTCTCCCATCTCCACAGAGGAACTCTATAGCTCTGTCAGAGTAACCATCAGTAAAACAAACAAAAAAATGTATGCACTCACTAACTGTAAGTTGCTCTGGATAAGAGTGTTTGCTAAATGACTAAAATGTAAACATTTTTTAAATGTTCTTGGTCACCTCCCTGACCAAGACCCTTCTACCCCGATTGCTCAGTTTTGCCGGGCGGCCAGCTCTAGGAAGAGTCTTGGTGGTTCCAAACTTTTGCCATTTAAGAATGAGGGAGGCCACTGTGTTCTTGGGGACCTTCAATGTTGCATAAATGTTTTGGTACCCTTCTCCAGATCTGTGCCTTGACACAATTCCTTCGACCTCATGGCTTGGTTTTTGCTCTGACACGCACTGTTAACTGTGGGACCTTATATAGACAGGTGTGTGCCTTTCCAAATCATGTCCAATCAATTTAATTTACCACAGGTGGACTCCAATCAAGTTGTAGAAACATCTCAAGGATGATCAATGGAAACAGGATGCACCTGAGCTCAATTTCGAGTCTCATAGCAAAGGGTCTGAATTCTTATATAAATAAAGTATTTCTGTTTTTATTTTTAAAAAATTTGCAAAACTTTCTAAAAACCTGTTTTCGCTTTGTCATTATGGGGTATTGTGTGTAGATTGCCGAGAAAAAAAAAAAAATAATGTTTTAGAATAATGCTGTTACGTAACAAAATGTGGAAAAAGTCAAGGGGTCTGAATACTTTCTGAAGGCACCGTATACAGGATACATCAGGAAGATGCAGTTTAGACATCGTTTGCTAATTGGCAAGACGTCTCGCAGATGTATTAAAGATATACCTACATTCTAAATTCTACAGTTCAACATCTTTTATATGTCGTCAACATTCTATTCTGATGTCTCGGCGACGTCTTCCCAATGTACAAACGCTCTCCACACTACATATTCCTAATACGTTTTGATATGTCGGCCAAATATGTTTGTGTTTACTGGGAAGGGAGGTCTCTATAGCAACACCACAAAGGAGCTTGGGATTTATTGTATAGTGGAAGTGGCAATGTCCCGGAACTATATGGTTATAATGGAGTTGATAGTGACAACCAACCCCACATTCCATGTGACAACCATCGTCCAACCAAATGCTTACTTGCAGGTTCCTTCTTGACAATGCAACAACAATAATAAATAATAAAATATAAGAATACGAACATAAAGTAAATGTCTCAGTAGAATATATATTTTTGTTGTTGTATAAATATAATACAGGAAGGCACAATTTATAGTCCAATATTTACACGTGTTTTGGGGAAGGGGGGATGGGGGGCAAGTGTTTAAATGTGCAGTATTTAGCAATCATAATAAGAGTCTGGGAGCAGCAGTTGTGACTTACAGGAGGTTTTACTGCATGTGTGTCATTAGACTAGCTCGGTAAGTTGTAAAATATATTTGTATGAAATTATTTTATGGCCGGTTCAGATCATGTAGTAAAGGAATTCATTTTAATGTCCGTCTTTGAATAAATAGACACAAACCTAGCCAACTTTTTAAACAGCATTCATTGTGTGATAAAGCCAGAAGCACAGGTTCCTGAGTGCATCCATGGCTAACACTGTACCACATACTGTCAAACTGGGAGCATCATTTATATTGTGAAGATATGTTCACACTAGGACTTTTACTTTTATAAGGATTTAGTTTCCCAGTGGACTGAATATTCTTATGAAACCTATTTCTAATCTGGACTGTGGTTAAATATTTACAGAACTATCAAAAATGTTTTCTCATTACAAAATCACATTTTGTAATGTTTATAGTCAACAAATCAGTCAGTGAAATGCATGACTTGAAGCAGTATTACTTTGGAATGTCTTTCTTTGGGACTTCTCTGGAGTATATCAATGAGGTCACAATCACTACAGTATATACAAATATATTTTTGAGCCATACAATTAGCTTTTGGAGACTACCACTACTGTAGCAGTTACTCTGTATTCTGTTTAGTACCTGAATAATGTTGAAATGAGGAATTAGCCAAGATAATGGTGTACTGCTTTTGCCAACTTGCTGTAAAGATGTTTGCCTGCTCTGACAACAGATTGTTCAGCAAAACCCATTTTTGCACGATTTGCACCCACAGAGTGATCAGATATGGGTTGATGAGGTGACTTAATAACACAATGTATTTTGTTTCCTATCTCTGGCTTCTTAACATCCTCATAGAACCCTCACAGATATCCCACTGCATGTTCTCTGTATTGGCATATCAAAAATTCCCAGTTGTATCATTCATTGAAGTTTCTTCTTTTAATAGTCTTATGCAAACACAAATCAACAAAGATAGCCTACTTTGAATGCATGCCCTTCAACCTCATTGCTTAGCTTTTATGAGGATCTGATAGATGCTTTCTAAATCTGGACGTTTCTGTGGCTATTTTTATACATTGTTTTAAATCCTTTTTGGCAATGAATATTATGGGAAAAGGGAAACGTGCAACATACTGGAACTTGAAGTACGTGATAGTGAGTGCTTTAGTATCAACAAGCTCCATCAGAGGGGCTCATTCTTTCTAAACTACAATATAATACAAAATAAATGACATTGGGGAGATTCTCACCATTAAGACACTGTACTGTATGTCAGCCAAAAACATCCTGCTGTCTAATAAAGGCAGCATTAAGGGGAACTAAAAGTGTGTACACAGATGATGTCTCCAGGCTGTTGGGGTTATTGCCTAGACAGTTCTTAAAAAGCAATATAAAGAGGATTTGTGTTGTTGCTGTTTACTTTTTTTCTAAGAATTGTAGCAAAGGCAATGTGGTAACTGATGAATGACAGGCCTACCATCTACCTACATCAGTTAGGCCTATATCAGCTTGATGACAGGCCTACCATCTACCTACATCAGTTAGGCCTATATCACCTCGATGACAGGCCTACCATCTACCTACATCAGTTAGGCCTATATTACCTCAATGACAGGCCTACCATCTACCTACATCAGTTAGGCCTATATCAGCTTGATGACAGGCCTACCATCTACCTACATCAGTTAGGCCTATATCAGCTTGATGACAGGCCTACCATCTACCTACATCAGTTAGGCCTATATCAGCTTGATGACAGGCCTACCATCTACCTACATCAGTTAGGCCTATATCAGCTTGATGACAGGCCTACCATCTACCTACATCAGTTAGGCCTATATCAGCTTGATGACAGGCCTACCATCTACCTACATCAGTTAGGCCTATATTACCTCGATGACAGGCCTACCATCTACCTACATCAGTTAGGCCTATATCAGCTTGATGACAGCCTACATCTTTAATTATATTATTTTGCATGCATAGCCCATTTGCTCCTTTCTTTTTTTAAATGTTGAAAATCCTTTACTCTTGACTCTCAATTAAAAGTTGATGTTAGAAAGTGCATTATGTTGCTCAATCCCTTTGGTGAGGTTGCCCAAGGTCTTGGAACTCATCTGTCTGGATGTAAAAAAATAAAAAATAAAAAATAAATAATTACAAGCGCAGCAAATGCTGATTCAAGTCTAGACCTCTAATCTGGCTATTTCATTTTCAGAAAGGCTGTTCTATTAAAGGGTATGGCTCCTGTTGTACAAGTCATTTTAACATCCTTAACCTGTCCTCTAGCTGTTTTCATCAGGCTTCCAAAAACTTCAGACCAGCGGTGAACTATTGTGCCCTTTGACTTCTCTCCCATCTCTTATTTGTCCATTTTAGGCACTTTAATCCTTTTGATTTCATTAAAGGTCAAATCCACTCAAAAACTTGCATCATCATGATGATGTGGCCGGAGACACTTTGCTTCTTGAAAGTCCAAGTTCTTGAAAACTTGACTGCTAACATGCAAAACATTTTGGGAACTGTATCAACAGTGGACCAATGAAAAAAATACTAAAATATAGTTTCTGAGTGGATTTTTCCTTTAAGCAAGGGGAAGGTCAAAAATATAGCCATTTAAAGTTTTCTGGAAAATTCATAAATGTTTATGTCAAATATCATTTTTATAAAACATGAGGGATCAGTTGTGCAAAACCTTTAAACCCCTTCCCTTTTTAACTCTGCAACATTTGCATAATCTAAGGGCCATATATCTGAAAGAAAACTTTGATGGAAAGTTTATAGGCTACATGTCAGTGCTTGCCTGTGTGTAGTGCTGTCATTGGACCATACGATAATCTATTTTGGTGCTATTGGTGTATCCCAATGCTTAATGCTTCTACTCTGAGCCGTTCCCTATCTTATCATCACTAATCATTCACTCCAACATTTCCTGGTGACAGCACTGTTAAGTGGAGCGAGCTGCCCAGTGCCTACACGACAAACAGTGTTCATTCTGTTGACCATGTCCACGGTTGTGTAGCTGGGTCAATCAGTTATCATCCACAGACAAATGTATTCAATAGGCTTTACACAATTAGTCTGTGTCAACATATAAACCGGGTGAGTGACCCACTCTGTTCTTTTCCATATATGCCATGGTAACATTGGTTACATTAAACTTATTGTTGGACATAATGACAGAAATCAAAGTTATTGCTGGGCATAATGACATAGAACAGTCTTGTGTCATGTCTAAAGAGCATTACAGATCACAATGGATGTGACCCCAAATGACCGTGTGTTACCTTATAGTGATCAGTAGTGACAAGGAGTAGCCTATTCTTCCACCTCCATTCTCTATAGCATGTGATCTTGTAATCCATACAACATGTCTCATTATTACGTGGGTTTAAGAATAACAACTTGGTAAAATGGGTATTTGTTTGTTTGGAAACACTGAAAGGCAATGGTGTGTGTCTTGATTCAGGCCTTCAGTTCCTTACTAAGACACAAACAGCTTCTTCTGAGAGTGATTGGCTATAGCAGTTAGAGTAGTGCCTGAATGGTTGGATTCATAGAGTCAAACAGAGAGAGTAGTGCCTGAATGGTTGGATTCATAGAGTCAAACAGAGAGAGTAGTGCCTGAATGGTTGGATTCATAGAGTCAAACAGAGAGAGTAGTGCCTGAATGGTTGGATTCATAGAGTCAAACAGTTAGAGTAGTGCCTGAATGGTTGGATTCATAGAGTCAAACAGAGAGAGTAGTGCCTGAATGGTTGGATTCATAGAGTCAAACAGTTAGAGTAGTGCCTGAATGGTTGGATTCATAGAGTCAAACAGAGAGAGTAGTGCCTGAATGGTTGGATTCATAGAGTCAAACAGTTAGAGTAGTGCCTGAATGGGTGGATTCATACAATCAGAGAGAGAGAGAGAGAGAGAGAGAGAGAGAGAGAGAGAGAGAGAGAGAGAGAGAGAGAGAGAGAGAGAGAGAGAGAGAGAGAGAGAGAGAGAGAGAGAGAGAGAGAGAGAGAGAGAGAGAGAGAGAGAGAGAGAGAGAGAGAGAGAGAGAGAGAGAGAGAGAGAGAGAGAGAGAGAGAGAGAGAGAGAGAGAGAGAGAGCGAGAGAGAGAGAGAGAGAGAGAGAGAGAGAGAGAGAGAGAGAGAGAGAGAGAGAGATCTCTGGGCTGTCAGCTGTGACCTTCCCACTGAAGTATGCTGCTGGGTTCAGCAGGTCTCAGCAGAGATTAACCACATTTGAAATTCACATGCAGATTGCAACCATAAAAAAATAGTTAACTTAGCAAATATAAAGAATGTTTGACTTGACAGCAAATATGTGATATTTTCAACTTATAAATCAAGTATATGAATGTGTTTTGGGCTTTTTGTATTTTACAGTACAGTATGTAAGTGGGTCTGTGTGGTAGTATTGATTCAATACTTTGATGGCCGTGACTCTAGTTGCGAAGGGAACATTGTGCAACTGTCTTCCATTAAAAGGACTCTATACCTCTGGTACTAGCAGCTCCTCCACCCTTCATTGACCAATCAGCACCCATGCTTTTAGCAGCACTCCCCTAGGCGGCACTGGGCAAACAGATGTGTCTGTTTCAATGTTTGTCAATGTTAGTTGCCTAACCATTTATCAGTGGTCAGTAAGTACCCAGGCAGCTGGGTTCTGTCTTGCCTGTGTGTGCATTAGAAATAACATTTTTTAAGTAAAAAAGGAGAGAGAGAGAAAGATGGCTGCTCTCCCTCTCCCTCCCCCTCTCATGGTGTGTGGGCTGTTGACCTGAAGATGTGGACTTATTGTGGTGCATTATTGCCTCCCTCTGAACACAATCGTGGACCAGATACCCTCTCCCGCCCTCCCTCATTACCTATTATCCACCCATTCCTCCTCCCCTGTTCCCTCCCTCCTCAGGGGGGCGTCACCGTACCGTAGTGGTGATGGTTCAGTAGCTCGGGCCAGGGGCATGGCAGGGGCAGAGCTTATGAAGAAAGATATTTTGGGGAGGAGTAAAAAATAGCCTGGCACTCTACGCTGGTTTACATGTCAGAGAACTTGAGCTGTAGGGAGTGACAGACAGAGGTAGTGAACTTTACATAGAGCCTGATCCATGTCTGTAGTCCATGCGCTCCCTGTGTGGCATGCTTCCCTGTGACTTCCTGTAGGAGAGGAATCTAGGGAAGTTATCCGTCCGGTCCGCGTGAGGTGCACAGGACCTTTGAGTGACTCCATATATAACAAAGTTGAAACTTGAATACCATACATTCGTCTTTGTCTTCCTGACAGGTAGGTGTTGCGTTTTGAGGAGTCTGCATATACTTGTAGACATAATATGCATTCTATCTATCTATAAATCCATCTATTGATTTGAATTGTCGACTTCGGGGCCCACTTGATATTATATGTGTATGAGTTGTAATGTTAGCTCGTAGTTGTAATAACTGCTTAAAAAGTTGTAATAACTGCTGAAAAAGTTGTAATAACTGCTTAAAAAGTTGTAATAACTGTTTAAAAAGTTGTAATAACTGCTGAAAAAGTTGTAATAACTGCTGAAAAATTGTAATAACTGTTTACAATGTCAGCTTTTATAATGGTAGTACTTAAAGTGTTAGTGTTACATGGCAGCCTCTATCAAAGGGACGTGGTGGGGCATTATGAGGACCTTCCCACTGTTTAGTGCAACTCAACTGTATTCTGAATTGGCCATAATAGAGGTCAGATTGGTATGTTAATGTGCTGTCAGATGGAGCATGGCATTTCTCTTGGACGAAAGGGACGCACTTTAATGGGCAACAATGCACAGTGAGATGGTAGTCAGTGTTAATTAAAAACACAGTGAGATGGTAGTCAGTGTTCATTAAAGACACAGTGAGATGGTAGTCAGTGTTCATTAAAAACACAGTGAGATGGTAGTCAGTGTTAATTAAAAACACAGTGAGATGGTAGTCAGTGTTAATTAAAAACACAGTGAGATGGTAGTCAGTGTTAATTAAAAACACAGATGCTAAATGTGCTGGTTGAAAATAAGAAGATTTAACTTCAATCACATGCTGAAACTATTCATTAGAGAGCAGCGGGTACAAACAGTTCTTTACTCCAACTCATAGACCTAGACTACATCAAATGAAAAACCTGGATATAAATATGTTTGTTGAAAGATTTTGTTGGGAGGCTCCCCAACAATCAAAGTAATACAAAGAGACAGTGTTGTATTAAAACTCAGCGAGGCTATACGTTTGAACTTCCACATTTTCTCTTTATAGATGTACGGTACAGCAATTAGTAACCAGAGCCAAAGTAATGGCCCTATTATATCATATGAGTACATTCAGGCCCCCTGTTCAGCCGTTTGAGTCTTTAGGTTTGTGTCCCAAATGGCACACTATTCCCTTTATAGTGCACTACCTTTGATGGGCCTTGGTCAAAAGTAGTGCACTATAAAGGGAATAGGGTGCCATTTCTGACCCCAGTATAGGTCTGCATGCACCGTACCCCCGGACAAAGGGTTATAATGAGGTTACAATGAGGATCTGCGATAGTGACAGCAAAGTGTTGGCCAATACTTTCATCTTCTGACACACATATGTCATGGTTAATCAATGGTTTGCTCTTAACGGCTTTCAGCTGTCAAAATCTGGCCTTGGTTTTTATTTCCCAGGTTATGTAATTGCAGCTTGAGGCGTTTTTATAGGATTCATGAGGGGACTTTTTAGAAAGGGCTGCTCAAACTCAGAGGAAGCCCCGTGCCAAAACAAACTGGCATGCTGAAAGACTTCAGGCTTCACAATGGATTTTCCTCCTGAATGCAAAAACGAGCCCCTATCCAAATATATACAGCAAGAACATCAATAGTAACCATGGTGTGAACTCAACTGTCTTGATTCCCCTCCCTTGAATTGTAGCTTTAATACTATAATAAAGAAAAAGCATTTCTTCAGCTTTTGTCTGTGTTCTGTGTCGAACCATATACTGTGTGCCGCACTATACACACACACACACACACACACACACACACACACACTAAACCATCCCCCCCCCCCCCCCCCCCCCCCCCCCCCCAGTCCTTGTTGGCAGGATGATGGGTCATGTGTTGTCGTTCGGCCGCTCCCTGGTGAGGAGGAAGGTAGTGGACCTCAACAGTCTGGAGGACTCCAAGCTGTGCCGTTGCCTGGGTACTGTGGACCTCATTGCCCTGGGCGTAGGCAGCACCCTGGGGGCTGGGGTCTATGTCCTGGCTGGAGAGGTGGCCAAGGGAAACTCAGGCCCCAGCATCGTGGTCTCCTTCCTCATCGCTGCCCTGGCCTCTGTCATGGCTGGCCTCTGCTACGCTGAGTTTGGAGCCCGTGTGCCCAAGACTGGCTCTGCCTACCTCTACAGCTATGTAACTGTTGGAGAGCTGTGGGCCTTCATCACTGGCTGGAACCTCATCCTCTCCTATGTGATAGGTGAGTTTGTTATAGTGGTCTAAATATACTATACTGCCCACATGAACTTTTCTTTTGAAGTAACAGATACTATGCTGAGTTTGACAATGCTAATGAAACATAAAGGTAGAACAATTCTACTCAATATTCCCCTTTCACAGGCACCTCCAGTGTGGCCAGGGCTTGGAGTGGGACGTTTGATGAGCTGATTGGAGGACACATTGAGACGTTCTGCAAGACCTACTTCAGCATGAACTCTCCAGGCCTGGCTCAGTACCCAGACTTCTTTGCAGTCTGTCTCATTCTACTTCTGTCAGGTAAAGTACTGTAGCAACTGTGGCTAACTGAGCTCCTGTTTAGAATTCTACTTCTGTCAGGTAAAGTACTGTAGCAACTGTGGCTAACTGAGCTCCTGTTTAGAACTCTACTTCTTTCCGGTAAAGTACTGTAGCAACTGTGGCTAACTGAGCTCCTGTTTAGAACTCTACTTCTGTCAGGTAAAGTACTGTAGCAACTGTGGCTAACTGAGCTCCTGTTTAGAACTCTACTTCTTTCAGGTAAAGTACTGTAGCAACCGAGGCTAACTGAGCTCCTGTTTAGAACTCTACTTCTGTCAGGTAAAGTACTGTAGCAACTGTGGCTAACGGAGCTCCTGTTTAGAACTCTACTTCTGCATCCCAAATGGCAGCCTATTCTCTTTGTAATGCACTAATTTAGGGCCATAGGGCCCTGATCAAAAGTAGTGCACTATATAGGGATTAGGGTGTCATTTGGTACGTAAACTACATCTCATCCCCTGACTGTCTGAAGTTTATATCAACAGAAATTGGAATGGGTATCTTTTCCATATCAATGGGCACTCGTCTTAGCAGCAATATTTTGTTCCACATCTTCAATGTAATAAGGAATGGCAAAACGTTGTTTTATGAGTGGTAGTACTAACATGGTGGAGAGGCCCTCTTTCCCTGAACGTCTACCTTGCTACCTTGTGTCAGAGCTACCCAGGCAGAGGTGCTCCTCTCTGTTCAGGACAACTGACAAGCCCTCTGTAGCTACCGTTACACATTACACACTACACAGGAGCTTGACATGGCTAGAGAGTTCACCACTTTCAGAGGGACACGGTGTGTCGATGTCAACAAGACTTTTCTGTGAAACAATCAGAAACTGTTAAATGTCATCATGTGTTTTCACTGCTGCTGAGCCAAAAACTCTCAAATGCAGTGATTGGATTACTCCAATGTTCCGGAGGCAAACCTCCATAGCGATGCAATGTTTGCTGTTCTAAAGGTCTTAGATACTGGGAGTAGCGGTGTTAGTTACCTAGAGTTAGAATATGATAATAATAGACCTTTCTGTTTGGATCACCTGCCAAAATGACCAGAAATGTTTCAAAACACCAGAGACTTAATTAAAGTATGTGTTATGTAATGTA
The DNA here is from genome assembly GCF_964263955.1 of Coregonus lavaretus. NCBI lineage: Eukaryota > Metazoa > Chordata > Actinopteri > Salmoniformes > Salmonidae > Coregonus > Coregonus lavaretus. The sequence goes on from NC_140016.1 coordinate 11,027,879, forward strand.
TGTGTTATGTAACACTAAATACATAATCTCAGATCATAGTTGCAGGTATTAAACAAGATGTAAGATACATATTTCACCTTTACTCAATGCATGTGCTGGAGGTGTGTAACATTCTTCACATATCATGGACACTCTAATGTCTCAAGCCCAGGGTTGGGTAGGTTACTTTCTAAATGCAATCTGTTACAGTTACATGTCTAAAATTGTAATCAGTAACTTAATTTTTGGATTACCCAAACTCAGTAACGTAATCTGATTACTTTCAGTTACTTTTGTATGACTTTCCCCTTAAGAGGCATTAGAAGAAGACAAAACGGATCCATCAAACACATTTGGTGTATCATCATAGTGGTCTCTGAATTGTAGTCAAACTTAAACTTAAACTTGTTATTGTATTTTTTTTCGCAAACATCCTTTCCGAATTTAAAAGTAATCAAAGAAGTAATCATCTAGTTTTTCAAAAGTATGTGTGATCAGATTACAATATTTTAGCTGGTAACGTAACGGATTACAGTAACAGTTTTTTTGGTAATCAGATTACATGTCATCATTTACTCCCCCAACCCTGCACATGACACTGTGTATGTGTTCAGTAAGTTGAGTCGCTGATGTGGAGGATGTTGGACTCTATATTCTATATTCTTCTTCTTTATTTTCTCCCTCAGGCCTCCTGTCGTTTGGGGTGAAGGAGTCAGCCTGGGTGAACAAGGTCTTCACTGCTGTCAACGTGCTGGTGCTCCTGTTTGTCATCGTCTCTGGCTTCGTGAAGGGAGACCCACTCAACTGGAAAATCTCTGAAGAAACTCTCATCAATGTCACCATTGTCAAACGGTAAGGATTGGAGGTGACCTGTGTGAGGACACTAAGTGTTTCACAAGATTCCTGATGGATGTGGTTTGTGTGGTGCAGCGGTTAGTGCCGCGGACCCTGGCACAGAGTCAGCATAGTTTCATGGGTCCAACCCATACTCTTATGACTCAAAATCTCCTCTTCACTGTCCTGTCTCAATAAATACATGATGTGTCTTCAGAAGGTATTCACACCCCTTGACTTTTCCACATTTTGTTGTGTTACAAAGTGGGATTAAAATGAATTTAATTGTAATTTTTTGTCAACGATCTACAAAGAATACTCTGTAATGTCAGAATGGAAGACAAAACTCTAACATTTGTAATAAATGTAAGAAAAATAAAACACTAATATATCTTGATTACATAAGTATTCAACACCCTGAGTCAAAACATGTTAGAATCACCTTTGGCAGTTATTACAGCTGTGAGTCTCTAGATCTTTCCACACCTGGATTGTGCAACATTTGCCCATTATTATTTTCCAAAATTCTTCAAGCTCTGTCAAATTTGTTGTTGATCATTGCTAGACAACCATTTTCAGGTTTTGCCATAGATTTTCAAACAGATTTAAGTCAAAACTGTAACTCGGCCATTCAGGAACATTCACTGTCTTCTTGGTAAGCAACTCCAATGTAGATTTGGCCTTGTGTTTTAGGTTATTGTCCTGCTGAAAGGTGAATTAATCTCCCAGTGTCTGGTGGAAAGTAGACTTAATCAGGTTTTCGTCTAGGATTTTGCCTGTGCTTAGCTCCATTTCATTTCTTTTTTTATCTTTAAAAACTCCCCAGTCCTTAACGATTACCCATAACATGACGCAGCCACCACTATGCTTGAAAATATGGAGTGGTACTCAGTAATGTGATGTTTTGGATTTGCCCCAAACATAACACTTCATATTCAGGACAAAATGTTAATTGCTTTGCCATATTTTTTCAGTCTTAATTATTTATATATTTTTATATTTAACCCTTATTTTACCAGGTAAGTTGACTGAGAAAACATTCTCATTTACAGCAACGACCTGGGGAATAGTTACAGGGGAGATAATTGAGGCAATTAGAAGCTGGGGATGATTAGGTGGCCATGATGGTATGAGGGCCAGATTGGGAATTTAGCCAGGACAGGGTTAACAGCCCTACTCTTACAATAAGTGCCATGCGATCTTTAGTGATCAGAGTCAGGACACCTGTTTAACGTCCCATCCGAAAGACGGCATCTTACACAGGGTAATGTCCCCAATCACTGCCCTGGGGCATTATGATATTTGTTTTTAGACCGTCCCTCCAACACCACTTCCAGCAGCATCTGGTCTACCATCCAGGGACAGACCAGGACCAACCCTGCTTAGCTTCAGAGGCAAGCCAGCAGTGGGATACAGGACTTTAGTGCCTTGTTGCAAACAGGATGCATGTTTTGGAATATTTGTATTCTGTACAGGCTTCCTTCTTTTCACTCTGTCAATTAAGTTAGTATTGTGGAGTAACTACAATGTTGTTGAATCATCCTCAGTTGTCTCCTATCACAGCCATTAAACTGCAACTGTTTTAAAGTCACTATTGGCCTCATGGTGAAATCCCTGAGCGGTTTCCGTCCTCTCTGGCAACTGAGTTAGGAAGGACTCCTTTATCTTTGTAGTGACTGGGTGTATTGATACACCATCCTAAGTGTAATTAATAACTTCACCATTCTCAAGGGGACATTCAATGTCTTATTTTCTCAAATGTTTACCCATCTTCCAATAGGTGCCCTTTCCCTGGTCTTTGTGGTTGAATCTGTGTTTGAAATTCACTGCTTGACTGAGGGACGGACCTTACAGATAATTGGATGTGTGGGGTACAGAGATGAGGTAGTCATTCAAAAATCACGTTAAACACTATTATCACACACAGAATATGCAACGTATTATGTGACTTATTAAGCACATTTTTACTCCTGAACTTATTTAGGCTTGCCATAACAAAGGGGTTCAATACTTATTGACAAGACATTTCAGTTTTTCATTTTGAAATAATCCATTTTAAGTTCTGGCTGTAACACAACAAAAATTTGGAAAAAGTCAAGAGGTGTGAATACTTTCTGAAGGCACTGTATGTTTAAAAATAAAAATAAATTATGCATGATAATAATCTATACGCTCACAATCAATCACCATATGTCCCACTACTAATAATATGAACACTGAAATGAGGCAGTTACGTTTCCGTATGCCCCTCTGTTTACGTACTGTATGTATTCCAGGAACCTGTCTGTGACTGCTAATGTGACCAGTGATTATGGTGCAGGGGGGTTCATGCCCTTTGGCTTCAGTGGGACCCTGGCTGGAGCTGCCACCTGCTTCTATGCCTTTGTCGGATTTGACTGCATCGCAACAACAGGTGTGTCTTTTAAGACAATACCCATCATCAATGTAGATCATTCCCTCTCAAAACATGCACTATCATGGATCAACGAGGTACATTGCTGCAGAGTCAAATAATCACAGAGGTCAACCTAAACCACTTGGGGATCTGAATCTGAATTTGATCTGTATCTGTGTGTGTGTGTATACACCAGGTGAGGAGGTAAGGAACCCTCAGAAGGCCATTCCCATCGGCATTGTGGTGTCCCTGACGGTGTGCTTCCTGGCATACTTCGGTGTGTCTGCTGCCCTCACCCTCATGATGCCCTACTACCTACTGGATGAAAAGAGCCCCTTGCCCATGGCCTTTGAGTACGTGGGCTGGGGCCCGGCTAAATATCTGGTGGCTGTGGGGTCACTGTGTGCCCTGTCAACCAGGTAATGGACATTTCCTATACATGCTTGAATGTGATGCTATTCACAGGATGCTTACCGTGTAGCTTTCCGTTAGGTCAAATGTGATGAGACTCAATAAAGACATAGTAATATATAAAATAACAGGTTTTTAATTGTTTTAGAGTTCAAACAGATCTATAACATTGAGCATTATTATCAAGGCAACTAGCCTTTCCAGCCCAAAATAATGTGAAATCTACAATGACTGTCTATGTGTTGGATTGATTCTCATTGTTAATTGTCCTACCTGCCAAGCTGCAGTCCTATTGTTTTGAGAGAACTGCCTGTCTTGATGTGCTATATCTCTGGGTTGATGATAGGCCGTTTGACTTGGCACTGTTTCAATACAACAGTCTAAGCATGTTCTGTTTCTGGCTTTCTTATCCTTTGGTTCACTGAGTTCCTTCCTTGGTCCTGGGCTTCCCACTATAGAGCCTCATACTGTAACTCACATATCACATCAATCTCTGACAACTCTACTTAAATCATTATTGCGCAATACATTGCATTCGGAAAGTGTTCAGACCACTTCCCTTTTTCCACATTTTGTTACGTTACAGCCTTATTCTAAAATTGATTAAATATCTATTTTTTCCTCATCAATCTACACACAATACCCCATAATGACAAAGTGAAAACAGGTTTTTTGAATCTTACACATTTACATAAGTATTCAAACCCTTTGCTACGAGACTCGAAATTGAGCTCAGGTGCATCCTGTTTCCATTGATCATCCTTGAGATGTTTCTACAACTTTGATTGGAGTCCACCTGTGATAAATTCAATTGATTGGATATGGAATTTGGAAAGGCACACACCTGTCTATATAAGGTCCCACAGTTGACAGTGCATGTCAGAGCAAAAACCAAGCCATGAGGTCGAAGGAATTGTCCGTAGAGCTCCGAGACAGGATTGTGTCGAGGCACAGATCTGGGGAAGGGTACCAAACAATTTCTGCAGCATTGAAGGTCCCCAAGAACACAGTGGCCTCCATCATTCTTAAATGGTAGAAGTTTTGAACCACCAAGACTCATCCTAGAGCTGGCCGCCCAGCCAAACTGAACAATCGGGGATGAAGGGCCTTGGTCAGGGAGGTGACCAAGAACCCGATGGTCACTCTGACAGAGTTTTTTATTTTTATTTGTAATACATTTGCTAACATTTCTAAAAACCTGTTTTTGCTTTGTCATCTTTTATATATTTTTCCTTTATTTAACTAGGCAAGTCAGTTAAGAACAAATTCTTATTTACAATGACGGCCTACACCGGCCAAACCCGGACGACGCTGGGCCAATTGTGCGCCTCCCTATTGGACTCCCAATCACGGCCGGTTGTGATACAGCCTGGAATCGAACCAGGGTGTCTGTAGTGACGCCTCAAGCACTGAGATGCAGTGCCTTAGACCGCTGCGCCACTTGGGAGTCATTATGGGGTATTGTGTGTAGATTGATGGGGGAAAAAACTATTTCATCCATTTTAGAATATGGCTGTAACGTAACAAAATGTGGAAAAAGTCAAGGGGTCCGAATACTTTACGAATACACTGTATATACCTTATTAAGTCAAGGTGGATCATAAAGCAGGTGTCCCCAACTAGATTCCCCTGTGGGCCGATTTTTTTCTTCAGCGGATGGTCGGGGGCCAGAAATAGTTATAAATAATTTGTACACAAAAATTGACCACAAATATCCAAACAGATATAGTATTTGACAAAAACGGAATAATTTCAAACCTTGATTACATTGGGATACAATCACATATGCCTCTCTATTTATGCGTGGGAATAATTGGGAACAGATTTTCTAAATATGCATTTTTTGCTGATTTAATAGTAAATTAAAGAACCCGCCGGCTGCCTATTGGGGAATCCTGATATACTGTACATATTGGTATTAAGCCCATTAATACATCAATAACTCTCCTCTCCTCTGGGTCTTCTGGGTCCTCTGGGTCTTCTGGGTCCTCTGGGTCTTCTGGGTCCTCTGGGTCTTCTGGGTCCTCTGGGTCTTCCCTCAGGCCTTTTAAAGTCTGCAAAATAACACCTGAGCAATGTCCTATTTGCAATAACCTTCAGAGAGGTTCAGGAAAGGTGATATAGTGGAGATGCTGTCAGCGACCGTTGGACGAATGGGGCCATAAGACAAGAAAGACACTCTCTGTTATTATGCTCTTTAGCTTTGCTGAAGTGACTTTCGTGTGTGTATTGTGGGTGTGTGTGTGTATTGTGTAAGTGTTGGTGTGTGTTGGGGGCTCCTGACTAACGTGTTGGTCCTTGTGCATGTCTCTGCTGTTCCATGCAGTCTGCTGGGTTCCATTTTCCCTATGCCACGTGTAATCTATGCTATGGCAGAGGATGGGGTGCTTTTCAAAGCCTTAGCCCGAATCAATCCTAAGACGAAGACCCCGCTTATTGCCACAATGAGCTCCGGTGTAGTTGCAGGTGAGAGCTGGGGAAAGTGCTTTGACATCACTGCTGCTGAAACTGTATCCACCAATCAACTGTGAAAGGAAATTATGCAGATAAAATCTCCCAAAAAGAGAGTAACAAGTCCGGTGACTGTGGAAATTCACCAAAATGTCCCCCCAACCCATGTTTTGATTAATTATGATTGGTCAAAACATTTGTAGAAGCTTCAGTCCTATTTGGTCAGAGTTTTGCGGGCTTGGTACAGACGTACACTTTATTCTTTCACAGTTGTGCAGGTGTCCATTCCTTTTCAGAGTGCCTTGTGTTTGAACCCTGACCCCTTTCTCTCCCTAGCCTGTTGGGCTCCATGTTCCCTCTGCCCCGCATTCTCTTTGCCATGGCACGAGATGGCTTACTGTTCAAATTTCTTTCCCAAGTGAGTAAGCGCCAGTCGCCTGTGACTGCCACCATGGCGGCGGGCACTACCGCGGGTAAGCTCCTGAGGAGGCCTGGTGTGGCATCTCGTCTGGTGTGGTTACGTTGTGTCATCGTTGGGTCAACATTGTGCATCTGATTCTGCACTGGTGATGACTGCATGCCAATGATGTGCTGCTGGTGGTGGAAGCATGATGGAAAAATCCCTTTCACATCAATCAAACTCTCTGGATGGACATGCCCCATCCATTCAGTTAGGCATAGTAGTAGGCCTAATTATCAGTAGAGCAGGGGTACACAGCTCCAGTCCTCGAGGCTTTTGAATCCCTCTGTTGTTCCTAACTGATCAATTAATTTATCAGAGAAGCCACACAGCTGGTTACCCAGCCAGGCCTATCAATCTCTGATCAGAAGACAGACAAAAGCCAGCGTAAACTCCCTCAACCCTAGAGGACCAGAGTAGTGTTGTAGCCCTGCAGTCAGTAGACCTATAGAGGACCAGAGTAGTGTTGTAGCCCTGCAGTCAGTAGACCTATAGAGGACCAAAGTAGTGTTGTAGCCCTGCAGTCAGTAGACCTATAGAGGACCAGAGTAGTGTTGTAGCCCTGCAGTCAGTAGACCTATAGAGGACCAGAGTAGTGTTGTAGCCCTGCAGTCAGTAGACCTATAGAGGACCAGAGTAGTGTTGTAGCCCTGCAGTCAGTAGACCTATAGAGGACCAGAGTAGTGTTGTAGCCCTGCAGTCAGTATACCTATAGAGGACCAGAGTAGTGTTGTAGCCCTGCAGTCAGCAGACCTATAGAGGACCAGAGTAGTGTTGTAGCCCTGCAGTCAGCAGACCTATAGAGGACCAGAGTAGTGTTGTAGCCCTGCAGTCAGCAGACCTATAGAGGACCAGAGTAGTGTTGTAGCCCTGCAGTCAGTATACCTATAGAGGACCAGAGTAGTGTTGTAGCCCTGCAGTCAGTAGACCTATAGAGGACCAGAGTAGTGTTGTAGCCCTGCAGTCAGCAGACCTATAGAGGACCAGAGTAGTGTTGTAGCCCTGCAGTCAGCAGACCTATAGAGGACCAGAGTAGTGTTGTAGCCCTGCAGTCAGTAGACCTATAGAGGACCAGAGTAGTGTTGTAGCCCTGCAGTCAGTAGACCTATAGAGGACCAGAGTAGTGTTGTAGCCCTGCAGTCAGTAGACCTATAGAGGACCAGAGTAGTGTTGTAGCCCTGCAGTCAGTAGACCTATAGAGGACCAGAGTAGTGTTGTAGCCCTGCAGTCAGTATACCTATAGAGGACCAGAGTAGTGTTGTAGCCCTGCAGTCAGTAGACCTATAGAGGACCAGAGTAGTGTTGTAGCCCTGCAGTCAGTAGACCTATAGAGGACCAGAGTAGTGTTGTAGCCCTGCAGTCAGTAGACCTATAGAGGACCAGAGTAGTGTTGTAGCCCTGCAGTCAGTAGACCTATAGAGGACAAGAGTAGTGTTGTAGCCCTGCAGTCAGCAGACCTATAGAGGACCAGAGTAGTGTTGTAGCCCTGCAGTCAGCAGACCTATAGAGGACCAGAGTAGTGTTGTAGCCCTGCAGTCAGCAGACCTATAGAGGACCAGAGTAGTGTTGTAGCCCTGCAGTCAGCAGACCTATAGAGGACCAGAGTAGTGTTGTAGCCCTGCAGTCAGTAGACCTATAGAGGACCAGAGTAGTGCTGTAGCCCTGCAGTCAGCAGACCTATAGAGGACCAGAGTAGTGTTGTAGCCCTGCAGTCAGTAGACCTATAGAGGACCAGAGTAGTGTTGTAGCCCTGCAGTCAGTAGACCTATAGAGGACCAGAGTAGTGTTGTAGCCCTGCAGTCAGCAGACCTATAGAGGACCAGAGTAGTGTTGTAGCCCTGCAGTCAGTAGACCTATAGAGGACCAGAGTAGTGTTGTAGCCCTGCAGTCAGTAGACCTATAGAGGACCAGAGTAGTGTTGTAGCCCTGCAGTCAGTATACCTATAGAGGACCAGAGTAGTGTTGTAGCCCTGCAGTCAGTATACCTATAGAGGACCAGAGTAGTGTTGTAGCCCTGCAGTCAGTATACCTATAGAGGACCAGAGTAGTGTTGTAGCCCTGCAGTCAGTATACCTATAGAGGACCAGAGTAGTGTTGTAGCCCTGCAGTCAGTAGACCTATAGAGGACCAGAGTAGTGTTGTAGCCCTGCAGTCAGTAGACCTATAGAGGACCAGAGTAGTGTTGTAGCCCTGCAGTCAGTAGACCTATAGAGGACCAGAGTAGTGTTGTAGCCCTGCAGTCAGTATACCTATAGAGGACCAGAGTAGTGTTGTAGCCCTGCAGTCAGCAGACCTATAGAGGACCAGAGTAGTGTTGTAGCCCTGCAGTCAGCAGACATATAGAGGACCAGAGTAGTGTTGTAGCCTTGCAGTCAGTAGACCTATAGAGGACCAGAGTAGTGTTGTAGCCCTGCAGTCAGTAGACCTATAGAGGACCAGAGTAGTGTTGTAGCCCTGCAGTCAGCAGACCTATAGAGGACCAGAGTAGTGTTGTAGCCCTGCAGTCAGCAGACCTATAGAGGACCAGAGTAGTGTTGTAGCCCTGCAGTCAGCAGACCTATAGAGGACCAGAGTAGTGTTGTAGCCCTGCAGTCAGTAGACCCACTTAATAGTTGAAAGCTCCTCCAGGTTCAGCATAGTCCATGGGTGTATGTCTCTGCTCTGCTCACTGAGACTAGGGCTATAAGGTTATAAGGTTATAAGACTATAAGGTTATAAGGTTATAAGGTTATAAGACTATAAGGTTATAAGGTTATAAGGTTATAAGACTAGGGTTATAAGGTTATAAGACTATAAGGTTATACGTTTATAAGGTTATAAGGTTATAAGACTAGGGTTATAAGGTTATAAGACTATAAGGTTATAAGGTTATAAGGCTATAAGGTTATAAGGTCATAAGGCTATAAGGTTATAAGGTTATAAGACTATAAGGTTATAAGGTTATAAGGTTATAAGGTTATAAGACTATAAGGTTATAAGGTTATAAGGTTATAAGGTTATAAGACTATAAGGTTATAAGGTTATAAGACTATAAGGTTATAAGGTTATAAGGTTATAAGGTTATAAGACTAGGGTTATAAGGTTATAAGACTATAAGGTTATAAGTTTATAAGGTTATAAGGTTATAAGACTAGGGTTATAAGGTTATAAGACTATAAGGTTATAAGGTTATAAGGCTATAAGGTTATAAGGTCATAAGGCTATAAGGTTATAAGGCTATAAGGTTATAAGGTTATAAGACTATAAGGTTATAAGGTTATAAGGCTATAAGGTTATAAGGTTATAAGACTAGGGTTATAAGGTTATAAGACTATAAGGTTATAAGGTTATAAGGCTATAAGGTTATAAGGTTATAAGGCTATAAGGTTATAAGGTTATAAGGTTATAAGGCTATAGGGTTATAAGACTAGGGTATATGGTTATAAGGCTATAAGGTTATAAGGTTATGAGGCTATAGGGTTATAAGACTAGGGTTATAAGGTTATAAAGCTATAAGGTTACCAGGCTGTAAGGTTAAGGCATATAGGGCTGTCTGTAGGGTTTCTCCCAGTGAGATGGCTGACTGCAGCATGCAGGGTCGAGGGACTTTGATGCCAGCGGGTGTTTTTTCTATATTTATTATGTAACCTTTATTCATCCAGGAAGTTCCATTGAGGTCAAAATACCTATTTTACCTGGGGTGCTAAGGACGTGTTAAGGTGGGAGTGGGGCTTGGGACGGGCACAGAGAGCAGCTGGTACCAGTGGATAGACCCAGTAGAGTACACAGTGCCTGGTAGAGGGATGGTAGGGGTCGGGGTTTGTTGTGAGCAGCGCCTCCTGACATACCGCTGGTCTATGTTTGAACCATGCAGAGGTGATCAGTCCCTTACTGTGGTCAGGTGCTGAGATACAAGAGAGGGAGCTGAGCCAACTCCCCAGACTATCTCACACCAAAGAACATAGATCTGGAGCTGATTACAGAGGCAGTGTCCCGAATGGCACCCTATTCCCTATATAGTGCACTTCTCTTGACCAGAGCCCTATGTGTAGTAGAGCCCTAGTAGTGCACTATAAAGGGAATAGGTTGCCATTTGGGATGCACACTGAGTTTTCATTTGAAACCTGAGAAAGTTTTTGGTTGAAGGCACCTGTATCTTATACCCTAAACACCAGTGTCTGTGACTGTCTGTAATAGCAATCATGGACTGTATGATGCATCACCCAAACACTTTCTACTAACTGTTGGTTGGGACAATAGACTAGAAACCTGCTTTATTAATGACTGTGTAATTCTCTGTAATATGCTGCATAAGGACGTAATGAGTGGGGTTGTGGTTGTGTCGTATTTTGGTTCATTGAACTCTTAAATGTTATCCGTGTAATCATTATTAGTCATGAATAAGTATGAACAATGAACATACAGAGATGGTTTTGAAAGTTTGTATCTGACTTGTGTCTGTCTCGTCCCCTTCCCTCAGCGATCATGGCTTTCCTGTTTGACCTGAAAGCCTTAGTAGACATGATGTCCATTGGAACCCTCCTGGCCTACTCCCTCGTTGCTGCTTGTGTACTCATTCTCAGGTGAGTGATGGATGGGATACATCCACAGGGCTCTTGCAGCTATTAACCTAACTATTATGTTTCATTTCTATCTATTTAAAAACGTATGTTCTCCAGTGGGTTAGTTGGTGGGAGCATGGTGCTGGCAACACCAACTTTGTGGGTGTGATTCCTACAAAGGCCAAATATACTAAATAGGTCATTCTTGAATTGCGTTGGCATTTGCATCCCTCAGCTTTGCAACCATGAAAAACCCTTTAAAATTACAAATAGTTGCACATTATACATGTTTTTGTCTATACTGAACTGTTTATTAATGATAAAACACAATGTCATTTAAAACTTTACCTTAATGCATCGTTTAAAGTACTAAGAGCAAGCAAATTGGCTTGTCCCAGTAGTAATGAGTGTTTTGGGGATTTAAAGATTTATATCTAACATTTTGAATGCTAGAAAGTAAACAAAAGTATGTATGATATTGCATAGATCAATAAGAACAAAGGCTATTCAAATATATATATATATATTACTTTTTTTTACAAATATAATGTGTCTCTTAGTTTAATGTCATTGGTGTTACCGCCTTAAAAATCACTCATAACAAAGATATAAACAGACCTTGAGCATTCTCTCCAGGGGCAAATTGTTATCAGTGGAAGGGTCTATATTAAATAAAATTATTAGCCAATCAAACACTTTTAGTATGTCATACATTTTAGGATTCCATTGATAATTTGGTGTGTCTAAATAAAAAGTGTCATTGGTGTTACTCAATTTAAATGAAGGAAAATCACATTGTGAGCAACATGTTTAATCATATCACTTTAGTAAATTATTTTAAAGGGTTAATTACCTTAGATTTTAGCAAAAATCCTCAATTACCTAAAATGTGTCATTGGTGTTACCATCATTGGTGTTACTACTCCTACTGGTGGCACCATGTTATCATAACGGTACAACTTATTTAAAGTCATTACACTGCCATATTAGTGGATTTAGAATGGGAAGATGTACCCAAATACTGTAAATTTAAATAAATAAACATCTAGAATAATTAACTTGTTTTTTTTCTCAAAATGCCATGCCCAAATCCCATCGCAATTCAAGAACGGCTTGAATATGTGTGGTAACTGTAAGTCACTTCAGATAAAATCATTTGCTAATGCTAAATAACCATATTATTATCAATCCACCCTAAGACCTATAGCGAGGCAGCTTGATTCAGTAGGGTGAAGGAACTTGATACAATTGACACAGCCGAAGTGTAGGTAGCCGTGCTTGTTGGGAAAATAAAGCAAATATCATTACCCTGTTAGAGTAATATGCAGCTTGTGTTATTGAATCAGAGCTATGATGTAATCGGTCTGAATGCTTCCTTTGTGTGGAAGTAGTGAAATTACTTCTTGAGTTCACGCTGATGTTTACTCAACCTTTCGTTGCATGCGACTCGAGATTCAAGAAACACACCATCCTGTTTAGAGTTGTAGGCTATGAAGTTCAGAGGAATGTCTTCCAGGGAAATAACCCTTTGACTCCAAACAGAAACAGAACAGCGTGTTTCTTGGTCAACATAACCTAAATTCCTTTCGGAAGTATTTTGGAAAAACATCAAAATTATGACTGAGACAGATTAATCTTGTAGGTTTAGAAAGTTTGAGTAAATATCAGCATGTACTCAGGAAGCCATGTACCCAAGTATCACACAGTGTCAGTGTCACATGTTGACTCTAGGGGCCCACCGTGCAACACAGGGAGGGGAGAACAAAACAATGCCCACCTGTATGATCAAAACAATGCCCACCTGTATGATCAAAACAATGCCCACCTGTATGATCAAAACAATGCCCACCTGTATGATCAAAACAATGCCCACCTGAATGAACAAAACAATGCCCACCTGAATGAACAAAACAATGCCCACCTGAATGAACAAAACAATTCCCACCTGAATGAACAAAACAATTCCCACCTGTATGATCTAAACAATGCCCACCTGTATGATCAAAACAATGCCCACCTGTATGATTAAAACAATGCCCACCTGTATGATCAAAACAATGCCTACCTGTATGATTAAAACAATGCCTACCTGTATGATTAAAACAATTCCCACCTGTATGATCAAAACAATGCCTACCTTTATGATTAAAACAATGCCTACCTGTATGATCTAAACAATGCCCACCTGTATGATCAAAACAATGCCCACCTGTATGATTAAAACAATGCCCACCTGTATGATCAAAACAATGCCTACCTATATGATTAAAACAATGCCTACCTGTATGATTAAAACAATGCCCACCTGTATGTTCAAAACAATTTGTTTCACTGCTATACCACCAATCCAGTCTGTTCTAGTTTTTCTAGTTTTACTTCACCTAACGTAACCCAGAATAATACTTAAATAACTCATGGTCTTATTTTGTTTAACTGGAGAGAAAAGAAACATGTGGTGATATGCTGTTTCACAACTGAAAGGAACATTAGTGGTTTGACATGGTATTTGGTGGGTTTGCTATTAAGATACATGTTTTCAGGGGAGCAGTCTGGCTGGTTTACTTGGTTGTCAGACTGCTCCCCTGATATGTTCTACTGAAAGGGTGTTGTCGCTTAAAAACTTCTTAAATGTAACTAAATGTAATCTAAAATGTAATCTACGTAATCCCCAAAAGTAATTATTTATCATGAGGGGGCCATAAACAATAACTAGTAATGCTGCATACTCCAAGAAATGTTAAAATCTCAAGTACACAGTACAATATATGATAAAAATATGAAAATATTAAATATTTTATATTGTATTCCCTATTCAACAAAACTGAATAGTATGTGGACACCACTTCAAATTAGTGGATTCAGCAATTTCAGCCACACCCGTTGCTGACAGGTGTATACAATTTAGCACACCGCCATGCAATCTCCATAGACAAACGTTGGCAGTAGAATGGCCTTACAGAAGAGCTCAGTGACTTTCAACGTGGCACCACTTTCAATGTGGCACCTTTCCAACAAGTCATTTCGTCAAATTGCTGCCTTGCTAGAGCTACCCCGGTCAACTGTAAGTGCTGTTATTGTGAAGTGGAAACGTCTAGGAGCAACAATGGCTCAGCCGCTAAGTGGTAGGCCACAGAACGGGACCGCAGAGTGCTGAAGCGTGTAGTGCTTAAAGATTGTCTGTCCTCGGGTGCAACACACACTACCGAGTTCCAAACTGCCTCTGGAAGCAACTTCAGCACAAGAACTGTTCGTCGGGAGCTTCATGAAATGGGTTTCCATGGCCAAGTAGCCGCACACAAGCCTAAGATCACCATGCGCAATGCCAAGCGTCGGCTGGAGTGGTGTAAAGCTCGCTGCCATTGGACTCTGGAGCAGTGGAAACTGGTTCTCTGAAGTGATTAATCACGCTTCATCATCTTGCAGTCCGATAGACGAATCTGGGTTTGGCGGATGCCAGGAGAACGCTACCTGCCCGAATGCATAGTGCCAACTGTAAAGTTTGGTGGAGGAGGAATAATGGTCTGGGGCTGTTTTTCATGGTTCGGGCTAGGCCCCTTAGTTCCGGTGAAGGGGAATCTTAACGCTACAGCATACACTGACATTCTAGACAATTCTGTGCTTCCAACTTTGTGGCAACAGTTTGGGGAAGGCCCTTTCCTGTTTCAGCATGACAATGCCCCCGTGCACAAAGCGAGGTCCATACAGAAATGGTTTGTCGAGATCGGTGTAGAAGAACTTGACTGGCCTGCACAGAGCTCTGACCTCAACTCCATCGAACACCTTTGGGATGAACTGGAACGCTGACTGCGAGCCAGGCCTAATCGCCCAACATCAGTGCCCGACCTCACTAATGCTCATGGCTGAATGGAAGCAAGTCCCTGCAGCAATGTTCCAACATCTAGTGGAAAGCCTTCCCAGAAGAGTGGAGGCTGTTATAGCAGCAAAGGGGGGACCAACTCCATATTAATGCCCATGATTTTGGAATGAGATGTTTGACGAGCAGGTGTCCACATACTTTTGGTGATGTAGTGTATTCATAACTAACCCAAGATAGTTCATCTATGACGTTTACAGTGGGAGCAAATGAAGCATAGAGGACAGAACAAGCAAGGAGGTGGGCAGAGCCAAGCATGAGCTAGCGAGATCCTATTAGCGCGTTGTAGCATGTATTTGCATATTTCTGTTAGGGAAAGCCTCCACTGTGAAGTGTGCGTGGGCACAAACTCAACTCGACCTTGCACTCCTTCTAAACAACGCAATTTTTTAAAAACTTTGGCAAAGCGTCAAGTCTATAAAACGTAGTGTTCTGTGGTTGTAACAGATTGTAGTTTTGGGAACAGAAAACATTTATTGATATCAGATGTTTCAACGATGAGAAAATTACCAGAATGTCGGACCAGTTTCACCTGGTTCCATCCTATCCCTCTACTGGTGACTGGACTTCCTCTCACTACCATATTTGGTGGTGAGAGAATATTCTCAGCTTTATAGCCCCTGTGACGTGTCTGGGTTTCCCCTTCAGTCTGTGGACATACTCCTGTGCCAGTGAGAATCAGGGCTACCGCTCAATGCAAGACATTTCAATCAACGGTGTCCACAGATCAATTTCTAAGCAAAAATGTCAGTCGGAACCGGTACCAGAACCACACAGGTCCCCTAAACAGGGGACTTTACATCTAAGAGGTTTAATAGCAAACCCACCAAATACGATACCAAACCACTAATGTTCCAGTCTTTCGGTTGTGAAACTAAATAAGACAAAATAAGTGTCTGTCGTTTTTTTCAGGTACCAGCCGGATCTGCTCTATGGAAAGCCAGGGTGTAACAGGGAGAAGGATGGCCTGACATCACCGGAAGGGGAGTCAGAGCTGACGGAGTCTGAGTCCCACATCAACATGCTGAAGGGAGGAGGTTCCACCCTGCAGACAGTGCTCAAACCTCCACTGGTACCCACCGAACAGTCCTCCTCTGTGGTCAACATGGCGGTCTGCCTCTTAGGTTTGCATTGCATCACTGATTTACTCTCAAACTCCATGATGGCCATTTGAAATGTCCACAATGTTACAATGTTGTTTGTATCTGATGTTGTCTCACCAGCAGTGGACAACTCATTGCCTTAGATAATTATTTAAGGCAGACTAGTGTCTTTGTGGTGAAGTCTGTGTATTGTCTGTCCACAGTGTTGGTGGTGTGTGTGATCAGTGCTCTGACCACCTACCATGGATATGCCATAATTCGCATGGAGACCTGGATCCTGTGTTGTCTGGCCCTGTCCCTGGTGGTCTTCATTGGCTGTGTGGTTCTCATCTGTCAACAGCCTCAAACCAGCAGGAAGGTCTCCTTCATGGTACCTACACAGATGACCATATTTTTAGGCTGAATCAGCCTACTGCACCATGCATGACCCCTCAGTTTTCAAAAAATGATGTACAATGATTTCATACCATGTCAGTTTCAGGCTCTCAGGTTGCAGTTGTAGGATACAATAAAGTGTGTTAGTGATGGTTAGACTCTCTGTTGTCTGTTCCTACAGGTCCCACTCATCCCATTTCTCCCCATCCTGAGTATATTTGTCAATGTTTACCTCATGGTCCAGCTGAGTGGAGACACCTGGATACGCTTCTCCATATGGATGGCTGTGGGTAGGTGCCATCCAACATCTCTGAAGCCTCAAACACATTGAGGTGAATCTATTTAGATGTCCATCTGCTGGCTCGTCCCAGGCCTGCAGATGGTCAACCCTTTTGTAACCAGGCCTCCTCGGTCTCCTGTCTTCCTGTCTTCTTCCCTCCAGGTTTCCTAATCTACTTTGGCTACGGAATGTGGCACAGTGTGGAGCGCCAGCGCAGGCTCCAGGACTCCCTCAGCAGCAGCGCCAAGCAGGAGGAGAAGAAGAAGACCAGCCAGTGTTAAAGAAAGACCAGGGATCCACACAGACTCTAGAAGGTCACCTGGTGACCCCTGCCCCAGCCAGGACACAGACACGCTATTCCTAGATACACTACAGATTTAGGATCTTAATTTGATCACTTTTGTTGCTGAGGATATTCCTGAACCGCAGGAAATGCAGATGAGCTTCTTGATTTACATAAATTCCCTGAAAACCCACAATAACACATGATTAATTTAACACTATTGCACTTTTCATGTAGCCTACTTTTGGCCAGCTAATAAACTAACCACCGATCAAGCAACATTAAGGACTAGACGTTCAAATCCTGTTGCTGCAGGATTATTTTGCTGTGGCAATACTGGTCAAATTAAGATCCTACATCTGTTTATACAGCTACATGCCATCTGTGCCTCGGTCACATGTCATTCTCCCAGTGGAGCTGCAGTATACTGTGTCAATGGTCATGTGACTTGGAGCAGTGCGGTGGGCTCATTATCGATGTCCGTCTCCATGATGATGTGACCAAGTAGGAAAGGCAGATTGGTCAGAAAGGTGTGGAGGTGTTTCCAACAGTCTACAAGAAGAGACAGAAGACAGGAAATGACAGGTTTTGCATTTCCTATTACAATTACAGTCATGGACTAACTGTGGAAAGGCTTTGTATTTGGTTTTGGCCTAACTTCCTATGGCCTTTTCTGTAAAGTCACTGTGTATCCTAATCAGCTTATACAGACTTTGCTGTTGGAATCTATTGTCTTAGTGTAGAAAGTAGAGTAGGTCACTATGTTAGTATTAGTACACTGTTAGAGAAGCACTTAGACCATTTTCTAAATGTGCTGAAAAAACAAACTCTATTCAGGGTTAATGACATGTACACTAAACCATTAATTAGCTTCTAAATAGTGGCCACATTCTGAATGTACATTCTGTACAAACGTAAACAGATATACTAACATGCACACACAATGTTTTCATTTCATTCGTGGCATATATATGCACATGCATCATGTTATGTGTACATATCAATTTATTACAATTACAAATGTGATTTAACTGCTGGTGAATGGGTTATCTGACGTGTGTTTTCCATAATGGTACTAATTGTGCTCTATTTGACTTTTTGCGTTAATGTTCTTGCGACAGGTGTTGTTGGTGTTCTAATGGAACACAAGTTGAACTAGTCTTTATAAATGTTCTACTCTGATTACTTGGATGTGTTGCCGTCTCAATCATGTTTACAATCAAGTGTCGTGAAGATTGTATGAAATCGAAATGCAGTGAATAAGAGAATTGCTTGTTCAGTGTTTGATATCACATTCCGTACAAAGACCGTTTTTGCATTGCTGTATTTCTTTGTGCAAGTAT
Organism: Coregonus lavaretus; assembly: GCF_964263955.1. NCBI lineage: Eukaryota > Metazoa > Chordata > Actinopteri > Salmoniformes > Salmonidae > Coregonus > Coregonus lavaretus. Next base: position 11,046,208 of record NC_140016.1, read on the forward strand.
TACATATCCTCTTAAGTCCTTTGGGAGATTTTTAGTCTGTTATTGCTAGACAGTGGACTGGACTGTCTTGAAATTTGTAATTTCTTGACCAAATATGCTCTACAGGCCACCTTGTGTCGCCCTTCTCATTTGAAGATGTGTCCCTGCACTGTTTTCTGAATAGTTTCTTAGCATCAAATACAAGATGTACCGTACATGTTTTGCAGGATAATATCCCAGGGAAAGTGACAGTTAATGACAATATTCAACAAATTCAAGATAAACTGGTCTTTCAACGTTTAAATGTTCCATGCTTTTTTTACATTAATATTCTAATCCAAGTCGGAGCTTGATCAGTATTTAAAGGTTACTTCTCCTCTCCTCCTCTCGTTTTGTGTCCAAAAGGTTTATTATGTCTACTTTGTAACTCTACCTTGGTTACACAACCAATTTCTGGGGTTTGATATGGATGAGCAGTGAGAGAGATATTGCTTTTTAACATTCTTCTCTTGGAGAAGCAGAGGCCAAAATCATGTAACTTTTCCCAAATTCCCAGGTTTTCCAGAAATGCCTGTTGGAAGATTCCTGGAATCAGGGGGGAATAAACAGGAAATCCGGAACCCTGCAACTAGGACTTCTGGAATACCTAAGAGTTTTGGGAAAGTTATCAGATTTTTACAACCCTAGTTAGGGAAGTATTTTAGGGTGTTCAGTTGCAGTTCATCCACTGATGGAGCTCTTAGACCTGTGTTATGATGATGATCTCAGAGTTCCACCTCATCCTCCTGTATTGAGAAATCCTGAACAATCTTAGTTTAGATGATTTTGATGTACATTTTTATTTCATCTTCTTTAAAGATAAGTGGCTGAGGTTATACTATATAATATCATGGTAATTTACTGCAAAAGCATTTTTTTTTTAAACATTTGATTTAACTTGATCGATGTAAGTTGAGTTAGGTTAATTAAACGTGGAACAAAAGAGCAGAGGACATCATGTCCCTGAGGACCTAGATCATGGTTGCAGACATACGTAGCTAGTGTTGTAGCTTATACAAATATAAACAGAATGATCCTCTGTAAATGTACCCATTATGTAATTTTTTTTACATTTTAGTCATTTAGCAGACGCTCTTATCCAGAGCGAGTTACAGTTAGTGAGTGCATACATTTTCATACTGGCCGCCCGTGGGAAACGAACCCACAACCCTGGTGTTGCAAGCGCCATGCTCTACCAACTGAGCTACAGGGCACTACTAATGACATAGTTTTCAATTGTTTCTACTAACTGTACTGATGTCAATAAATGTATTTTTCAATAAGATCAGTTTATGCAAGAGTGTATTCTGTGAGTGTTCTGCACATTGTCAGACATTGCAGTAACCCAGTGAGGGGAGGATATATAATTGCTTGTCTGTCTATTGTAAATGGCTGATATTAATAATTGGTAATAAAAAACTACTTGGTTTAGAATTTGGGTCTGGACATCCAGGTTAATCTGTGGTTCTCGCTCAATAAAACCCAATAGGGTTGTGTGTACCTCATTAAATCTCCTTTATAAACTGTAAATAAAATACAATGTAAATAAACAGTGTGGCAGTGTTCCCCTCAGCCCACCAGAGGGCAACAGAGCATTTCTCTTCACAGAGAGACAGCGAGAGAGAGAGAGATATTTCACTTTCTCCTCTTCTCCTTTTTCCTACGGAGGAGGATGGAGCTATTAATGTAATCTAAACAGGGCTGCTGGAGCCTGCAGACATCCAGGCAGTGTAGCACCCAGGTCTGACATTTCTCCTGCTGGGTCCCTCTCACTGCTCTTCTGGCCCTACCGAGCACCTCCCGTCCTGCTCACCTGCTGCTCCGTCCGGTCTGCTCACCATGAAGCCCTGCTGGGCCCTCTTAACTCTGGCCATACTCTGGGTGGAGATCCAAAATGGTGAGTAACTTTCTGATCCTCCATGTCTCTCCTCCATGACTTCTTCTTTGTGTGGAGAATACACTGCGATTTCCGTTGATTCCGCTATAACTGCTTTGCTGTAATCGAAGAGCAGCCTTTGGGATTAGATAATCCCATACTTCTGAGTTGACGTTGCCGTTTAGTACGACAGTGACGAGAGTGAGGTGGAGAGGCATAATCTGAATATAATTTAACTAATGGGTAAGAAAGTGACAGCAGTGATTTTAGATTTTAGAAATCATACAAGGACTGGGGATAGCAACATAATTTTCCCAGACTAGTTTCTGTGGTGTTTGGTCACTCTGGAAAAGACCTGCACAAACATTACATATTTTGTAAATGTATTTATACAGTGAGCTCCAAAAGTATCGGGACAGTGACACATTTGTTTGTTTTGGCTCTGTAGTCCAGCAATTTGGATTTGAAATGATACAATGACTATGAGTTTAAAGTGCAGACTATTAATCTTAATTTGAGGGTTTTTTCATCAATATCGGGTGAACCGTTTAGAAATTACAGCACTTTTTGTTACATAGTCCCCCCATTTTAGGGGACCAAAAGTATTGGGACAAATTCACTTATATGCGTATTAAAGTAGTAAAATGTTAAGTATTTGGTCCCATATTCATAGCACACAATGACTACATCAAGCTTGTGACTCTACAAATGTGTTGGAGGCATTTGCTGTTTGTTTTGGTTGTGTTTCAGATTATTTTGTTCCCAATAGAAATGAATGGTAAATAATGTGTTGTGTCATTTTGGAGTCACTTTTATTGTAAATAAGAATATGTTTCTAAACACTTCTACATTAATGTGGATGCTAGCATGATTACTACAGATAATCCTGAATGAATCATGAATAATGATGCGTGAGAAAGTTAGACACACAAATATCATACCCCCCAAAAAAACGCTAACTTTGGGGGTATGATATTTGTGCATCTAACTTTCTCACTCATCATTATTCACGATTCATTCAGGATTATCCGTAATCATGGTAGCATCCTGCACTTTAATCTTATAGTCATTGTATCGTTTCAAATCCAAAGTGCTGGAGTACAGAGCCAAAAAATAAAATAATTGTCACTGTCCCAATACTGTTGGAGCTCACTGTATATTTCTGTGGTATTTGATGTGGCTTGCATGAGTGTTTGCTCAGCAGAACTTTAAGAGCAGCATTTAGAGTATGCAAGAGGTGTTATCAATTAATCTGCTTTTCATTTGAGAGATCTCTGCTTTCCAAATGTCCAGTTGAGAGATCTCTGCTTTCCAAATGTCCAATACAGAACAAATGAAACAAATAATGAGCTGAAATATCATCAAAAGTCTGAACTAATATGCTGTTCACAAATCTCTTCTCCTAAATACACCTGTAATATGTTTAGTCTGGAACATACCCCATATCCCCTTAAACTAACCCAAATAACAGTATCAACATATCCTTAATTTATACAAAATGATCTATCATACTAAATAGAATATACTGCAGACAGATGGGAGTTGGAGTTGTTGAGCTCTGGACATGTGGCAGTAAGAAAAACTCCCATGTTTCCTGTTCTGCAGTTGTTACAGCTGTGTGTTGTAGTATTGATTAGCTTTCTAGATGGGAACACTGCACTGTTCCCTACTACTCTGACTGTCTCTGTCTCTTTTGCTGCGTTCACATGCTAGTCAGAACTAGGAAACTCGAAAATGTCAGACTTGCTAACTTCTTGTAGTCACCCACGTGAGCGTGGCATCTGTGTCTGTCTCTGTGGAGGTGTGTCATTCCACAGTGGGACTCTGACACGGGCTGTGGACGCGTACTGGGGTGGGTCACTGTTAATACTGTTCTAACCCCCCTCTCTCCCTCCCTCTGTTGGTCACGGGCTGTGGACGCGTACTGGGGTGGGTCACTGTTAATACTGTTCTAACCCCCCTCTCTCCCTCCCTCTGTTGGTCACGGGCTGTGGACGCGTACTGGGGTGGGTCACTGTTAATACTGTTCTAACCCCCCTCTCTCCCTCCCTCTGTTGGTTTAGGTGCCTGCCAGCAGGTCAGTCGTAGGAAGGAGGCGGGAGAGAACCTCATCAGGCCTGGAGGCAAGCAGGCCAAGTTTCGCTACCCCGAACTGAAGGAGAAGGCGGCAGGAGGAAGAGGCCAGTCCATCCTGACCCAGGTTCTGGATAAGGATCGTTTCCTGAGGCTGGGAGAGAGCGTGAGCCTCAGCCCTAGGAACAACATAGAGCTGCGTTATAAAGACAGTAACATCGGCTGGTCCTACCCTACCTACCTGGACACCTTCAATGACTCCCGACTCAGGTGACCTGAAGGCTACGTTCCAAATGGCACCCGATTCCATATTTAGTGCACTAATTTTGACCAGGGCCCATAAGGCTTTGGTCAAAAGTAGTGCACTATATAAGGAATAGGGTGCCATTTGGGATGAATCCATTGATTAACAGATTACTTGTTCTGTCTCAAATCACTATGCCTCCAGCTGATAGGAATCTAACTATGATCAATAATGTTAATGTTTCCCGTCTGTTTCAATCCCACCACAGGGATGTACAGCTGCTGGGTCACACTTTGTGACGGATCGGAGTGTCTCAAAGACCCCGACCGCACCTCCAGGACTTCCAACTACTTCACAGGTGAGCAGGGTGCCTCTACTACTGTAAACCTATTTATACTTCATCAACCTAACACAGAACATATTATTTAAATCGCCTCCATTCAGACTAATCCCCTTTTATTGTATATTCAAATTCTTGACTTCAAATCATCTCTACCCTCATACCCCTTCCCCTCCAATCAGACAAGGATGATGTCTTCGTCCCCTCCGCCATCCACTTTGAGATTGTCTACCTGCATCCGGACAGGACTGCTGTTATCCCATGTCGTGTGACCAGTCCGCTGGACAAGGTGTCCCTGCACAGAGAGGTCCCCCCAGAGTAGATGGAAGTGGATGAGACGCTGGTCTCCTACGACCCAACCAAGGACTTCATCCTCCAGAAGCCAAGTCCAGAGCACCAGGGAGTGTTTTACTGTAAGGCCGTGACCAAGGCCATCCCACAGATCTCCACAAAGTACCAGCTGTTTTACGTGGAGAGTAGGAACCTCGCAACCGTGCACCATCACACATAACAAAAACATTGGTTTTCAATAGATCACAATATGGAGCATTTGTTGTCAAATCACAGTACTAGTGATCACACTAACATTAGTCAATAAAAAAATATATACATCTACATTATAGCCCCAGAGATGGGAATGTGCTGTATGTCATTTTAATTACTTAAAACAATAACTGACAGGCAAAGGCAATTCACAATTACCACATTAGTTTATTAGAGGTCTACCTGAGACCATTTTACACAGTTATGAATCAGATCTGCTGGCTACTGTGTGTGCAGCCCTATGGGCCCTGGTCAAAAGTAGTGCACTAAAGGGAATAGGGTGCCATTTGAGACACAGACTTGGTCTGCTGTGAGTCATCAGCTTCCAGGAATAGAGTGTATTTCACTGTGTTATCAAAAGGCTGTTCCACTTTAGGGCTCTTTGTTTAAGTGGACCTGTGCCTACGGCAGTGGAAACATGGACCCATTTTGGCTGCTTTAAGTGGGATGGATCAGTGGTGAATTTATGAAATGGAAACACTGTGGTTCAGGGCCCAGTTTTTAAAAGGTTATCTGATTGGATTTCGGCAATCGGATAGGATTAAATCCATAGAAATAGAATTCCATTCAAGTCAATGCTATTCATTCTATTTCTATGCATTTAATCCTATCCGATTGCCGAAATCCGATCAGATACCTTTTGAAAAACTGGGCCCTGGTGATATCAATCTCTCACTTCAGTTTTGACAGGAAGGCGGAGAGACCAGTATTAAGGTTTAGGTGGAAGTCGACCAAGGAAGTATGTTTCCAATCCTTACTGTCCACTAGAAATGTGTTCTATCCTAAAACAGTCAGTGCCAGCTGTAACCACGTAGCCATCTGGACAGCACTTGGTCAATAACATTGTTTGTCCAATAGATATCCTATAATAAATGTGGTTTGTCCTTCCTTAACTCTGTTGGCAGTGCCTAGTGGCCCATCATACGTTACCATTGAAGCGTCCCTTTCCTCTTCAAGGGGAGGAGACAACATCAACATCACCTGTACTGTCCTGGGAGAGCCAGAGATGGACGTCAGCTTCACCTGGACTTATCCTGGCCAGGTAAACTGGATGTCACCATTTCTCAGTGATGCTTGACCTTGGTGTTTCGTCTCTTCAGCTTGTGAGACACACCACCCGCATCTTCCAGAGCGTCATGGCCGTCGATGACCTGGAGACCATCGACTTTGGAAGATACATCTGCAGAGCCAAGAAGAAGCACGGGGAGATCGCAGTGGCCACCAGCGTCCACTCTAACAAGCTAGACAGCAAGAGAGAACACTTAGAACCTGTATAGGCATCATTCCACTTCAGGGGCTACTTCACATTAGGCCTCTTGCAGCTTGAGTAGATTTCATCTATGTTTGCCACTTTGCTGAGGTTGATTGACCAATAAGGCTAGCACAGGGATTATACTAGTTGAGCTATTAGAAAACCACAGTGTCAGTTTGACTAGCTCTGTTATCCAGTCAAAATCTGAATGTAAATATCAATTTAGAAATCTGAATGTATCCAGCTTATGTAGATGCACATTTACTCAATGTGTCGGAGGACATTATTAAAGATATGTCCATACCTTTACCTCCTCTACAATGTATTTATGGTGAAACTCTTATTGGTAGGACAGATGGATCTGTATCCCCACACACCTTTCCCTTCTGCGGGGAAAGACATTTTACAATGAAACAATATTGGATGCTTTGTTGGGGGATTTGTCTAAAAGGAAGACCATCATGTGAGAGAAGCTTCTGCTCCCTCTGTCTGGTGTGAAGGGGAATCAAATAGAAACAGTGTGCCCTGCCTCACTCCTAATGGGCTCCGTATGTGGAATGTGAAACGCAGGCCCAGATCTTATTTTGGTCCAGTGTAACACACTGACTGCATTTCCCACCTCTCTCTCAACAGAAACGCACTAGGCAGTTTATATATATATATATATATTTTCCTCTTTATTTTTTCTTCGGGGGAATGGATGAGCTTAATATTGCAGATAGATTGTATCTTCTATCAATGTAATTGTCTGCATCACTTCCAATCCCCCATGTTTTTTTTATATATATATACTCTCCTTTATTACTTTTCAACCCCACCATCCTTTCCCTACTTGGAGTAAATTAGTGAACAACAATGCCCAGGCCTACATCCGGTCTATACTTACTATCTACACCTTATGGACAGAGTTAATTTTACAATAATTCTATTATATATACAGTGGGGGAAAAAAGTATTTAGTCAGCCACCAATTGTGCAAGTTCTCCCACTTAAAAAGATGAGAGAGGCCTGTAATTTTCATCATAGGTACACGTCAACTATGACAGACAAATTGAGGAAAAAAAATCCAGAAAATCACATTGTAGGATTTTTACTGAATTTATTTGCAAATTATGGTGGAAAATAAGTATTTGGTCACCTACAAACAAGCAAGATTTCTGGCTCTCACAGACCTGTAACATCTTCTTTAAGAGGCTCCTCTGTCCTCCACTCGTTACCTGTATTAATGGCACCTGTTTGACCTTGTTATCAGTATAAAAGACACCCGTCCACAACCTCAAACAGTCACACTCCAAACTCCACTATGGCCAAGACCAAAGAGCTGTCAAAGGACACCAGAAACAAAATTGTAGACCTGCACCAGGCTGGGAAGACTGAATCTGCAATAGGTAAGCAGCTTGGTTTGAAGAAATCAACTGTGGGAGCAACTATTAGGAAATGGAAGACATACAAGACCACTGATAATCTCCCTCGATCTGGGGCTCCACGCAAGATCTCACCCTGTGGGGTCAAAATGATCACAAGAACGGTGAGCAAAAATCCCAGAACCACACAGGGGGACCTAGTGAATGACCTACATAGAGCGGGGACCAAAGTAATAAAGCCTACCATCAGTAACACACTACGCCGCCAGGGACTCAAATCCTGCAGTGCCAGACGTGTCCCCCTGCTTAAGCCAGTACATGTCCAGGCCCGTCTGAAGTTTGCTAGAGTGCATTTGGATGATCCAGAAGAGGATTGGGAGAATGTCATATGGTCAGATGAAACCAAAATAGAACTTTTTGGTAAAAACTCAACTCGTCGTGTTTGGAGGACAAAGA